>NC_041229.1:9365814-9406232 GCF_002837175.3 Physeter macrocephalus | reverse complement strand
CGCGGAGCGGCTGGGCCCGTGAGCCACGGCCGCTGAGCCTGCGCGTCCGGAGCCTGTGCTCCGCAACGGGAGAGGCCACGACAGTGAGAGGCCCGCAGAAAAAAAAAAAAAAAAGATGAGTGAAAGCAGATGTGAGTATCAGTAGACCTAACAAAGAATGGATTTGTGACGAATCCAGTTCCAGTGGCTTTAAGGCTCTCTCCAAGAACAATTGGCAACTATTCCTAAAGGCCAGGAGTGGCAATGCAACAGAAGTCCCAGCTGTTGAGGCATCCTGGAGTGGTTGGTAGTATGTTTGTGAAATGGTTAATCATACGCCAAGTCAAACAAATGGGATAAAAAAGGAAAATAAAGAATCATAGAGTGACTGGTGATGACAATAAGAATAAGAAGCAATTTTAGGCGTGGCAAGCAGTTGAGAGAGAAGGAAGGGCAGGAGATAATTGCTAGAGAAGATATTCTGAGGGTTGGACTCTTCAGTGTGGAGCCACACTGAGGAATAAACAAGTCTGTATGGTGGGGTTCCTGCTAAGTGACCAGGGTACATTGCAGACGGAGGACATTGCAGTTAAGGAGGTCAGGATAATGGAATTTTTTTGATGTACAAATTTGAATTATTTTTCCAACAAGTAAACATTACTGCAAAGCAATAAAATCAAAACAAATAGTTATGGAATTCGAAAGAATGAAACAGAGGAAGAGATTTCAAGTTCATATCCAGGTCAGTAAGTCAACAATTCTTTACTAAACTCACTAATGTTCAGCTGGACTGGATTGAAAGTTGGTGGATGTTTGCAGGTCTCTGGAATTTAAAAGAAAGGAAAAGAACGTATGAGGTCAAAATATGAGAAGCTTTATCAGCATAGATTATTGACATTCACAAAGGCAACAATGGGTATAAGAAAAGAAACAACTATTCTCAGATGGAGAAGTCACTGAGGAAGATGGACGAATTATAGGGAAGTCAGCCGAGAACTCTGAAGAGGGTGCAATAGTGACGTAGTAACTTGCATGAACTCCATAAAGGAAGAGCTGACTTGAGTCATGTGGATAAAACTATGGTCTGAATAAGGCAGGTGGGAGCAGGGATAATAAATGCTTCTCTTCCAGGAAAATAGAAATAAGTGGAACACACAGCCTCCTTCCAAAGGATTCCAAGAGATTTAGTCCTATGAGGGCTGGGGGAGAAAGTAAGAAAAGATTCAGTTAATTGAAATGAAAGATGTAAGAGTCAAAATTGGGGGAAAGTTTGTTCCTAAAAGGACAAAACTGAGTTCTCATAACATCATAGTCCTGCACACACAGGTACTTATGGTACCTAAATACAACCCAAATAAATAAGCAGCTGTGCCTTGCCAGCTTGAAGGTCCCGAGGGCCTTCAAGGTCTTGAGGGAGGAGTCAGATTTCAGAGGGAGGAGAAGATGCCTTTTGTTTTTATGCGGGAGGGAAGAGACATACCCTTGGTCCTGTTTTTGTGTGTAGTTGAAGTGGAAAGTAGTAGTGAGGAAACTACTTCTTTAAATCTCATCATGAACCATTTACTGTTTGGGTCTCAGTCTCCAGGACCAGATTGAAAGGTGAGAAGAGGATTTTAGCACTTTTTGATTTCCTTTTTCATTTTCTTTTTTGTCATTCTTTTTCATTTTTCTTTGTTTCGCGTTCTTTCCCTCCCTTCCTTCCTCCCTCCCTCCCTTCTTCTCTCTCTCTTTCCTTCCTTCTTTCTTTCTTTCTTTCTTTCTTTCTTTCTTTCTCTCCTTTCCTTCCCTTCCTTTCCCCTCCTCCCCCTCCCCTCCCCTCCCCTCCCCTCCCCCTCCTCTCCCTTCCCTTCCCTTCCTTTCCTTTCTCCTTGCTGGCAGGGCCACAGCTAAAACTCCTTTCCAGCTGAGATAATCTATTGATGTGGTTATCGTACGTGGAATTGAGAAGTGCCACCTTCCACTCCTCAGCTCCCAGGCTCAGCTGACTTGACAGCCCTCAGTGGGATGAAGGGCAGCATGTCCATGGCTTTCCTAGAAGTTTCTGTCCCAGCAGCACAAAATTCATTCCAACCTAGTGAAGTAAGATGAGTGTTCAGAACAGCTGCCGATTTGGGAGCTTTATTTAGACTCTCTTCAAAAGTCACCTCTGCTCTCAATTTGGCTCAGTGTCTGTTCCCAACTAGACAAGGCTGGTGCTGAACACTCCGCTTGGACTGGACCTGCCTGTGCAGGCAGCGTTTGTAACAGCACCAAAGGCTCCAGTGTGACTACTCCTTAGGGGACAACCTGGCGACACCTCGCCTGACCCAGGCACCTACTGGCCCTCGGCCTTTGCCCCCAGCAGTGGTGCCATTGCTCCCCTTGCCAACAGGAAGCAGAGATTCGAAAGTAGACCTACGCTCAGAGACAGAGAAGAGGGACTCAGAAATGTTTGTTTTCAGATAGAACAGAGCAGGAAGAAAGGGAACACAAACTTTAAGAGTCTGGGGTCAGATACAATATAAAAGCATTAGACTCTAAGGACATTAAAAAAAAAAGTAGCTTAACATGTCCAAGGTGGAAACAACCATATCGTAGAGTGGGTTTAAAGAAACTTATTTTCCTGCTTTGTTTTTACACGGAGTTACTTTATCTCTTTTGACTCTGAGATACCTATAACCCAGGAATATTTGGAAGACAAAGTATCCAGAGTTAGATATTAAATCTTCTAAAAGTTCTTAGTAGTGAGCTGGTAAAAAAGGAAAAAGCCCTGATCTGTAGGATTTACACATTTCTGTGGTGTAAATACTCCTACCATGACTACTTTCAAGCTACCGATGTGGCATCCCTGAATACGGAATTGGGAAGAAATGCACACATCGGTCTCATGAACCGATACAAGGCTGCAGCAGGATAGCAGTGCTTTTTCCAGTCCTCCTTAATTCCCTTTTTTTTTAAATTTTAAAATTTTGTTTTGATGTCATCTTTTATTTAAAGCAGATTTCACAAGCTAAAAGATACCTTGCCTGGGCCATGATTTGACACAGGATCAAACTCTTCCCTCAAATTGGTCATTATTAAGTGACTTGTAACCCTAATGGGTAGAAAATTTCTCTCCACGTCAATGATATTGCTTGTGGTGCTTTTCTTAAACTAAATCAATTAAATCCAAATTATTTCTAAACCTTACAAAATATATGAGACTCGTGTTCAATATCTATTTATAGACCACAAAAATTATTCATTGGAATGCAAGGTTTAATTAAGCGGAACTTCAGGACCAATGAGAGGCTGAGTATTATCTTGGTTACCAATGTGCAGTGCTCCTAATTCTAATCTGGGCTTCCCAGCCAACCTCCAGTGAGGGGCTGGTGAAGATCAGGCTCCGAGGGCAAATTGTACTTCCTTTTGTGTGCTTAGATGCTGATCTGATTGGGAAACACTTCACATCTCAGGGCACAGGAAATCTTGGAGTAGAGGAGATGAGTACTTTCCCTGTTCCAGAGTATTCTTATTCCTGTCTGGGAGTGGCTGATTTGCTTTAGTTCCTGCTCGCAGTCACAACATTATAAAGAGAGACACTGCTTCCCCTCAAAGAGTTTCTATGGCAACCTCACCCAGCAGGCAAAGAACAGCACTCTAAGCTTCAGCCGGAAGGTTAGGAGATAAAAATACATTCTGATTAATCCAGAACCCATGTATGACTAAGACTCAGGAATTACCTGAAAACATAAAACCAGTGGGAGTGAAATTTGCATATTTTCCTTTCCTTTCTTAACAAAAAACCCACAAACAAATGAACTGATGCATTTTCTTTATCATTATGGCTCCTTGAAAAGCAGAGCTCTTTCTCTGAGGCTGGATTTTGTTGGTAGCTTTTCTCTCTGCATTTCTTATTCCCTCTACATCAGATTGCAAAGGAGTCTGTGAACTGAGAGTTGTTACGGCCCAATAGGAAACTAGTGACCACAGTTCGTATTTCAGAGTTGATTGCCACAGCCCAGAGACTTGAAATGTAGCCCCATACATCATGAGTCAGTAAAATCTCTGGATTTCTTAATTCTCTTACCTTAAAAAAACACCTTCCCTGACAACCTTACAAGTGAACAGTGAGGCTCAAATGAGGTCATAGATGTGAGACGTTTTTGAAAAAATGAAAAGGTTCTGTGCAAATGTAGGTTGTGATGATGACTATTATTAGGATATGCCTTGGGCTTAGGTGGAGGGGAGAGCCCAGGGAGTAGGCAGAGCTCATGCTATGGCAGGCAGGCAGGGGCTAAGCCCATCAGCAAGGTGTGGAACAAATCAACCGCAGACAACCAGTGCTCACAAGGCTGAATGCTCATCCCCGCTGCACCCAAACTGCAGACTCTGTTATCATTTCAAAATGATTTCCTTCTTCTGTCTCTCCATCCACCCTCACAGAGATGTTCTCTCCTCCCACTCAGACTCCCCGCACCCAGATTTGCCCCAGCCTGTCTGACCCTATTATTTTCTCCACGCTTGGGTGTCAGTGAACATACAGCCTCCTCTGCTTAAACTGTAGCCCACATCCTTCCTCAAGGCATATTATTTTTCTCCTGTAAATTCCAGAGATTTGGCCTACTTACCTCTATTCTCTTTAGCTGCCGCTTCCTTTTTGGGCTTTCTTTCCATGCCCACCTCTATCTTCAGCATAAGGAAGAGGATCTCTTAAGTCAGTTTAGCCTGCTTCAGAAGACTAAGAGGCCTTTGAAATTTTGAGGTAGGTCATTTCTAAAATTTTATTTTTCATTTTTTTAGATTCCCTATTTTTTAAGAAAAGTTTTATTTTGAAGCAATTATAGACTCACAAGAAGTTTCAAAAATAGTATAAATAGTCTTGTGCACTCTTCAGCCAGCTTCCCATGGTGACGTCTTATATAGCAGTAGTATGATATCAAAATCTGAAACTTGACATTGGTACGTTAGTGTTAACTAGACTACAGAGCTTATTCACTGTTGACCATTTAAAAAAATATATTTATTTATTTTCTTTTATTATTTTTATTTTCTTTATATTTTTGGCTGTGTCAGGTCTTAGTTGCAGCACGCAGGATCTTCACTGAGGCGTGCGGGATCTTTTTCGTTGTGGTGCATGGGCTCTTTGTGGCAGCATGCAGGTTTTCTCTCTCTAGTTGTGGCGCGCGGGCTCCAGAGTGCATGGGCTCTGTGGTCTGCGGCACGCGGGCTCTAGTTGAGGCGCGTGAGCTCAGCAGTTGTGGCACGTGGGCTTAGTTGCCCCGCAGCATGTGGGATCTTAGTTCCCCGACCAGAGATCGAACCCACGTCCCCTGCATTGGAAGGCGGATTCTTTACCACTGGACCACCGGGAAAGTCCCTGCTGACCATTTTTTAAACCTGCGTTCATTTATGTGCTTGTGTGTATATAGTTCTACGCAATTTCATCCCATGTGTAGATTTTAAGATCCAGAACTGTTCTATCACCACAAAAGAACAGCCTCATACTACATCTTTGTATGAATGCCCACCCTCTACTCCACTCCACTCCCATCCCTGTCTCCTAGCAACTGTTAATCTGCTCTCCATCTCTACATTTTTGTCATTTTTAGAATGTTCTATTAATGTAACCTTTGAGATTGACTTTTTTCAGTAAGCATAATGCCCATGAATTCTGTCCAGGTTGTTTTATGTATTAATAGTTCATTTCTTTTTATTGATAAGTACTTTTCTATTGTATGGATAGGCCAGAGTTTGTTCCATCATTTATTAAAGAAAGCTTTTGAGTTGTTATCAGTATTTTGTTCTTATAAATAAAGCTGTTATGAACATTTGTGTATAGGTTTTTGTGTGAACTTAAGTTTTTATTTCTCTGGGATAAATACCCAAGTCTCATATGACCCAGAAATTGCTGGGTCATATGGTAGTTGCATGTTTAATATTATAAGAAACTGCCAAACAGTTTTCCAGAGTGGCTGACACAATTCCACTCCCACCAGCAATCTGTGAGTGATCCAATTTCTCTACATCCTTGCCAGCTTTGATGTTGCCCTATTTTTTTTGTTAATTTTAGCTGTTCTTAAAATTGTTCTTTAAAATGTGTAGTGATATCTCATTGTGATTTTAATTTGTTAATGGCTGTGATGTTCAACATCTTTTCATGTGCTTATTTGCCACCTATATCTTCTTTTTGGTAAAATATCTGCTCATATCTTCTGTGTATTTTATAATTGTTCTTTTTTTTTTTTTTTTGTGGTATGCGGGCCTTCCTCTGCTGTGGCCTCTCCCGTTGCGGAGCACAGGCTCCGGACGCGCAGGCTCAGCGGCCATGGCTCACGGGCCCAGCCGCTCCGCGGCATGTGGGGTCCTCCCGGACCGGGGCGCGAACCCGGTTCCCCTGTATCGGCAGGCGGACGCGCAACCACTGCGCCACCAGGGAGGCCCTATAATTGTTCTTTTTTAAAATTAATGTTGATTTTTTTTTAGAGTTCCTTCCATAGTCTAGATGTAAGGCCTTTGTCAGATACATGGTTTATAAATATTTTCCCCTGGTCTGTAGCTTTTATTTTCATCCTTTTAAACATTTTTCACAGGGAAAAACTTTTAATTCTGATGAGGCCCAATTTGTCATTTTTTTCCTTTTATGTGTTGTGCTTTTGGTATCATATCTAATAAGTCTTCACCTAGCCCAAAGATTATCTCCTATGTGCTAAAAGAATTATAGTTTCACATTACATTTAAATCTGTGATACATTTTTAATTAATTCTTGTATTTGATATGAGGTTTATGTCAAGGTTCATTTTTTTTGCCTATGTATGTCTGATTGTTCCACCACCATCTGTCAAAAAGACTATCCCTCCTCCACTGAATTACTTTTGCATCTTATCAAAAATCAATTTGGCATATTTACGTTGGTCTGTTTCTGGGTTCTTTGCTCTGTTCCATTGATCTATATAATTATTCATCCACCAATCTCACACTATTGATCACTGTATCTAGAAAATAAGTCTTATTATCAGGTACAGTGATTCCTCCTACTTTATTTTTTTTTTTCAAAATTATTTCAGCTATTCTACTCCTTTACTCTTTCATACAAATTTTATAATAAGTTTGTCTATGTCTACAAAAATTCTTGCTTGAATTTTGACCGGAATTGTTTTAAATCTATAGATCAATTGGGAAACAATTGACATCTTTGCTATACTGAGTCTTCCAGTCTTTAATTATGGTATGTCTCTCCATTTATTTGGATCTTCTTTGATTTCTTTCACCAGCATTTTATATTTTCAGCATACAAATCTGTATGTGTTTGGTTAGGTTTATACCTAGCTCTTTCATTTTTTGAGAGTAATCATAAATGGTATTGCATTTTTAGTTTTGGTTTTCCACATGTTTGTTGCTAGTATATAGGAATACAGTTGATTTTTTAGTTGATTTTGTATTCTGTGAACTTACTGAACTCACTCATTGAGTTATATGAACTTGTTTGTTAATTTCTTGGGATTTTCTCCATAGATAATCATGTCATCTGGACATGATTTGGACAACAAATTTGGACAACTTATTTCTTCCTTTCCACTTGGTATACCTTTTTATTTCCTTTTCTTGCCTTGTTACTTTGACTAGGACCTCCACTACTGTGTTGAATAAGAGTAATGAGAGTGGGGCTTCCCTGGTGGCACAGTGGTTGAGAGTCCACCTGCTGATGCAGGGGACACAGGTGTGTGCCCCAGTCTGGGAAGATCCCACATGCCACGGAGCGGCTGGGCCCGTGAGCCATGGCCGCTGAGCCTGCACGTCCAGAGCCTGTGCTCCGCAACGGGAGAGGGCACAACAGTGAGAGGCCCGCGTACCGCAAAAAAAAAAAAAAGAGTAATGAGAGTGGACACACTTCCCGTGTTCCTAATCTTAGGAGGAAAGTGCTCAGTCTTTCATTGGTAAGTATGATGTTAACTTTTTTTGGGGGGGGGGCACACCACATGGCATGCAGAACTTCCCTAACCAAGGATCAGACCTGCACCCCCCTGCAGTGGAAGCGCGAAGTCTAACCACTGGACCACTAGGGAAGTCCTGATGTTAACTTTTGATTTTTATAGATGCTCTTTATTAAGTTGAGGAAGTTTCCCTTTGTTCCTAATCTGCTGAGAGTTTTTATCATGAATGGATTTTGAATTTTGTCAAATGCCTTTTCTGTATTAATTGGTTGATTTTCAAATATTGTTCAGTCTAGCTGATTTATTCCAGCCCAGCTGATTTATTCCAGCCCCTACTCCATTGGTTATGGTATATAATTCTTTTTATATATTGCTGGATTTGATATGCTTACATTTTTAAAAAGTATTTTTGCATCTAAGTTATGAGAAATATAAGCCTGAAGTTTTATGGTTTTTTAAAATTATATTTGTCTGGTTTGGGTATTAGAGTAACATTAGCCTCACAAAATGAGTTGGGTAGTGCTTTCCTCTCTTCTAGGTTCTGAAGAAGATTGTGTAGAATTGATGTTAATTCTTTTTCAAATGTTTAGTAGAATTCTCCAGTGAAAACCTCTGGGCCTAAAGGGTTCATTTTGGGAAGCTTTCAAATTATGGATTAAATTCCTTTAATAATTACAGGTCTGTTCAAATGATCTATTTTATGTTAGGTGAGACCTTTAACACTTTTGAAGGCTGAAATCTGGGTTTCCTAGAAAGCAGAACTGGAGACACAAGTTTATGTGCTATTACTTGGTTAGGATGCAATCCCAGGAGATGGGAGAGAGGGAAAGGAGAGTCAGGGGAAGAAGGAGAAGCAACACAAGAGCGTGTTACTGAGTCGATCATCACTTGACATGGAGCAGGAAAAGACGCTTGATCTCACAGGATCTCCCAAGCTACACATGACTCTTTTTCAGGAAAGTTTCTCTGGGGGAGG
The DNA here is from genome assembly GCF_002837175.3 of Physeter macrocephalus. Lineage (NCBI taxonomy): Eukaryota > Metazoa > Chordata > Mammalia > Artiodactyla > Physeteridae > Physeter > Physeter macrocephalus. The sequence goes on along the minus strand of NC_041229.1, from coordinate 9,397,384 downwards.
AAGAGAGAAGAATTTATCCACTGGAGCCCATCTTCCATTTGTCAGAGTTTTTCACACGGTTAATTTCCCCCATGCTCCAAGCAGCTCATGTGTAAGTGCCCAACTGGTCCAGTGGTTTCTCATCTCCTGTCAACAGCGAATCTCCTGGACCAGAGCTAAGCAGCACCAGCTCAGGCCTGAGGCAAAGTACTGTCTCATTGTACTGCACAAAGTTGGTCAGTTTAGTAGAGGTGGTTGTTACAGTGAGTAGACCTAGAATAAGTGATCCAAGACCTCTGAGATTGTGAAGGCTGAGAGCCTATGAAATGGTACAGAAGAGGTGTCTGAGGCCATTGAAAAGCAAGAGCAAAGGGTTTAAAAATAAGCCAACCATTGGGTAAGTTTCAAAAAATCTAAAAAAAAAAGTCTCCTAAGGTTTGTAATTGGTCTTCACTTGAAATATAAGCAGAGTTAAGCTTGACTTTCTCACACAGTCTTCCTCCCTTTGGTACAGTTTTCCTTCATCTTTTGTACCCAGCGATGGAGTTTATCAATCTTCCTCTTCCCTCAGCAAGAACTCCTTCCCACCTGAATAGCCCATGTTTCTCTCCAGAAAGGAGTTCCTGTGGATATCACAGAGGCTCTGTCATAGAAGTGCCACACATAAAGGCAGAAGAGATGCTTCCAGACTCAAATGGATCATCTGGAGTCTTAAGTGGCTCAAGACAAATGTCTTCATTCCTGACTTACATATGAAAAGGCAGCTTAGGCCATTCCCGGAGACAAAATATTCCTATTTCCATGGTCCTTAGCCTAGAAGCCACCTTTTGTTTCTTTTTTTTTTTCCCTCTGGCTGCACCACAAGGCCTGCAGGATCTTATTTCCCCGACCAGGGATTGAACTCGAGTCCTTGGCAGTGAAAACTCTGAGTCCTAACCACTGGACCGCCAGGGAATTCCCAAAAGCCACCTTAAGAGTCATTGGATTATGTCTCTGCTTTCAGGCAGGACAAGTCTCTACCATCCTAAACCAATGAGATTTATTAAATTTTTAAATTAAATTTTATTTTTTTACCAAAATAATAAATATATTACATGGTTTTAAAGCCAAACAGTACAACAAGGCTTATAATAATGAGTCTCCCCTGCTTTTTCCCTCTCCATTCTTAAGTTCCATTCCCTCAGGGCAACCACTTAAATCTCTTTTAGCCGTTTCTTCTGATATTTTCCTCTGTATAGCAAAATAATATGGTTGTGCTGCTATATCTTTACATCTCAATTTTAGACATACATATATATATAAATTTCTTATTACAGTGGGTAAGGGTTTAACACATTCACACTCTGATTTTCCCTTCTCTGTCCTCCCTCTCTAGTTCCAGGAATGATATTCCAGACATTGAGTAATTGCTGGAGAACTTGCAGAACAATTGTTGGCTGCCTGGTTATACCAGTGCATATCAGATGAATATCACATTGTTTGTTTGTCTAAATTAGGAAGCAGCCTAGGGTAGTAGGAAAATGCTCAGATTCTGGACACAGACTGCCTGGGTTCAAATCCTACTTCTGCTACTGGTCGCTGTGCAACCTCAGGCAAATTGCTTCACTACTCTGTGCCTTTACTGGGGACAGTAATAGTAGCTACCTTGTAAAATTTTTGTGAGGGTTGAATGAGTAAATACAGATAAAGCACTTAGAACAGTGCTCTACCAATCCATATACATGTTTGTTATTAACATTATTTTATGATTATATTATCACTACTATATAAGACCCTCTTGCTGAGTCAAGGGAATATGATGAATTTGTTTACTTTTTTATGACCCTACACTGAATCTTCCCACTCTTCAAAAGAACTATCAATTCTCCTCTAATACTGTTTCCCTATAGTCAAATAATCAGGTATTATTCCAGTTCCATCCCCCTCCCCTTTTTTTTTCCTTCTGGTGTATTCCTACTGGAGTCTTTTATATCCTGGTATAATCCTACTGGATCCCTTTCCAATTTGGGCTGGCTGTCCTCTAAGCCTGTAATACAGCTGCAGACCTGGGACTTCCCTTTGCAAATCTACTGTGTTGGAAATCTTATTCCCTGATAAAGTATCTTCTTTCATGATTTAATCCAGGATTTCTCAGTCTCTGCACTATTGACATTTTGAGCCAGATAATCTTTGTTGTAGAAGGCTATCCTGCCATTATAGGAAATTTAGCAACATCCCTGGCCTCTACCCACTAGATGCCAGTAGCAGTGTCCCCTTCTACTTGTGACAACCCAGATTGTCTCCAGACATTGCTAAATGTCCCTGGAGGGCAAAATTGTACCCAGTTGAGAACTTCATGCTACTGACTCACAGCTGACAATAGCTTCCTGAGAAGGGTTGCATAGGATGTAAATTTTTTGAGGCCTTGCATGAAATCTTCTTTAATCCAACCTTATGGCTGATGGCTAATTTTACTAAGTGTAAAACTGTAGATTGAAATAACGCACCCCCATCCTCACCCTGGCTCTTCAAGCTATCACTCGGCTATTTTTTAGCTTTCAGGGTTGTTGTTAAGAAGTGTGATGCCATTCAGATTCATTTTTAAATTTTGGCAATTATTTTATATTTGCTGCATAACACACCATCTGTAACTTAATGGTTTAAAACAGCAAACATTTTATTATTTTTCATGATTCCATGGATTGACTGGGATGCATCTGTCTCACTTGGGGCCTCACATGTTGTCTCCCTCTCAGCCAGAGAGCAGATGGTGCGGGAATAGCCAGCATGGTTTCATCCATACATCTGCCTTGGCCAGGTGACAGGAAGACTCAGCTAGAACGTGGGGAGGCCTGAGCCTCACATTCTCCATGTAGTCTCAGGACCTTTCTTTCTGTCCATGACCTATCCATGTGGTGTCCCTAGCAGAGAACCGAGAATTTTTACATGGCAGCCCAGGGCTTCCAAAAGCAGAAACTGGCAGCTATCTCGAAGACTTAGGCCAGAAGCTCGCCCAGCGTCACGTCTGTCCCATTCTATTAGTCAGAGTGAGTCACAGGGCCGCACAGTATTCCATGTGGGAGAGGACCGTGCAAGGGTGTGGTTTTTGTGAAGCGTGGTTCACTGAGCTCTGTCTTTGGAGACTAGCTACCAAAGCTACCGCATTTTTATTTCCTTGTTTTCTGCGGATCTATCTCGTATAGGCTCCTGCTCTTGCTTCATGGATGCAATAGCCTCTCTTTTCTCTCTGAGAATATTAATCACAAATGTAATATCTTTTCTGGTCTCTAGTTCCTTTGACTTCCATTTCTTCTGCTTTGGAATTTTGTTGTCAAGTGGAAGCTTTCTTCAAGTATCTCAAGATCCTTGGCTCTTCTTTCCAAGCAAGGCTCTGAAAAGCTGGTTGGAATCTCAGGAATATTCGGTGTCACATCTTTGCCTTCAGTCGAAGGGGATGTGACAGAGTACCAGCTGTTTTATTGTGGATGTTATACATTTCATTTTGGGTTTTTTTTCCTTAAAGCTCTTCAGTCTCCCCAGAGAAAGACTGTCCAGTCTTTCACTTGGAGAGAATTTGTTTGACAGTCAGTATTCTTGAAGCCAAGCCACTGAAAGGGCTGGATGCCAAAGGTGATTGTCTAGATTTCCACCGAATCACCCTCTTTTCAGCACAGCGCCTCTTCCCTCTTTTCCACTGTGCTGGTATCCTGTCTGAAGACCCTTGATGTGGTTTTTCCAGAGAATACCCTTGACCTTTTATGATGGAGGGAGTCACCTGACTTCTCCTACTGGGGGAGAGGACCTAACAGACTAACTGCCCATTATACAGACGTTCAACTGAATCCTCCTGTTTTTAGTCCCACCTCTCTTCCTATCTTAGTATCTGGTGCCTCCAAGTATTCTTCAGCACAAATCATCTTGACTCTCATCCACACTCCTCTCTGCAAACACTTAGGTTTTAGCTTTTCTAGCTTGATTAAGTCAGCTTCTATTCCTCTATTTGCATTCCATTTTCCAAAACTTAGCTGGTATCACTTGTCTATTGGTTTCTTCTCTCTGTGCTACATGTTCTTACAGGTTTAAAACATTCACTCTTATTTTAGTGGGAACCCGGGAGGGAGTATAGATGAACACATGTTTAATTCACTATATATAACTCAAAGACTTTCAAGCTCAGAAGATGATATTTATAAATTTCCTAGGTTCAAGATCAAACATCCTCATCAGTGGTAAATTCTATCTAACTTCGTCTAAGCTGATGGAATGCATGACCCAACGGTTCCCAACCCTGGCTGTATATAAGAAACATCTTTGTAGCTCTGGAAAATGCTGATTCCTAGACCCTACCCCAGATCAAATTAATCAGAATCTCTGTATGTGTGGGCACATACAGTAAATAATAGATTTTTCTGATGTAGAGCCATGGCTGAGAATTAGTAATGTGGCAGCTTGGTGGGCCGAAGGGGAGTGGTGGTGCTGGGGCACCAGTGTTTGATTCCACAGTCTGATGACTCTTGCAAAATACATCTTTCTCTCTCTCTCTCTCTCTCTCACATGCACACACACTTTCTCACTGGCTTCCTACGCATGGATGTCCATGCTTAGCTTTGGGGATGAAGTATTTGGGACTGTTGCTGCCTGCCCTGATTTTCACTTTTCTGTTCTATTCTGAACCACTACAGACCTAACAAACACAAGGGGGCACATGTATCCAGAACCCTGATCTCTGTTACCTGTGGGATAAGAAGTCTCAATTCCACCTGTCCTCCTCCTTTTACCTTAGTCTGTGCTAAAGGGACACCTCAGAGAGTCACAATTAGCAGCTAAAAAGGCACGTTGTGGAGGGAAAGAAACGATTTAAACTGGACGATCTCTCTGGCTTTCTAGACTTCAGAAATTTGATCTTCCTCAGTCTTGGCAAAGATGTTATTAATTCGATAATGCATTTAAAATCCTTTGAAAAGTGTAATGTGCTTGGAGCTGTTTTTAAAAAATCTAAAGTGTGTAATTTTGCAAGGACTCACAACAAGGTCACAAGTTAAGAGTCAAGTCAGCAAGTCAGGTAAAATCTTTATAATCAAGTCTAAGAAAGAAAGTAGTAAAACATAATTTAACTAGACACTGAGACCTGATGAGGGGATGCCCACAATTATAATATGATTAATTTTCATCAACTTAATTTTCACTGACAATTAACTTAATTAATAATTTGTTAATTATAATTATAATATTTATTCTGATTTAATAGGATTAATTTTTAAGATTTTCACATTCTTTGGCTGCTCAGTCTATCACATTAGTTTTTTTAAATTAATTAATTAATTTATTTATTTTTGGCTGCATTGGGTCTTTGTTGCTGCGCGTGGGATGTATACCCTGAAGTGGAATTGCTGGATCACATGGTAATTCCAGATTTAATTTTTTGAGGAACCACCACACTGTTTTCTACAGTGTTTGCACCATTTAACAATCCCACCAACACTGCATGAGTGTTTCAATTGTCCCACACCCCTGCCAACACTTATTATTTTCTCTATTTTTGATAGTAGCCATCTTAATGGGTGTGAGGTGATTGAAATCTTTTCCTTTGGCTGCAAATCCAGTGCAGATAATGCCACAACACAGAAACTATACCACTTCACACCAACCACAGCAGCCTAAGAAAACACAGGAGAAGCCATCACAGAAATACGTGGTCCTGCACCTAATGGACCCTTCTGTCCCTGATCAGGATGGTTCATATAGTAACAGAGAGTATTCAGAATACAATGCTGCTTTGGACTGAATTATATTTCCCTCCTTTACCCCCAATTCACATCTTGAAGCCCTAATCCCCAATATGATGGTTTTGAAGGTGGGGTCTATGGGAGGTAATAGGTTTAGATGAGGGTGGTGTCCTCACGATGAGATTAGCGTCCTTATAAGAAGAAACCCCAGAACTCTTCTAGCACAGAGAAGGGGTCACGTGAGCTCACAGTGCGGAGGTGGCCATTGGCAACCCGGGGAGAGAGCTCTCACTAGAAACCAACCATGCTGGCATCTTGATCTTGGACTTCTAGCCTCTAGAACTGTGAGAAAATAAACATCTTGTTTAAGTTGCTCAGTCTATGGTGTTTTACAGCAGCCCGAGCCCACTAAGACCAGTGTCTTGCCCTTTGCTTTCCACCTCAACACTATCCAGTGTCCAATTCTACCAGTGATGGTGAATGAAGCCTGCTCTCTAGTCACAAAGCCCGCCAAGTTCCAAAACCTTACTGAACACCAGAGGCTCAGAAAAAATGCTACCATCAGTGATCAATTATCTTAGACGAATAAAAGCCGGATGCAGGAAAGAAGTCCCGACGTACACAGGCACAAGTCTTTAGAATGGGGTTTGGAAGTAAAGGTCCCTGAGAATTTGAGCCAACCAATGGATGCTTCCCATGTAGTTCTGCCTGGAAATAGAGGGCTTGGACATTTCATACACCTCTACCCACTTAATCTCTGACCTCTCCTTCCCTCCCTTTTCCAGAACAGATTCTATAATAGCTTCTAGGATGTGAAGGAGATTTTAGACTGGCTTCATCATACAAATAAAGTCTTGAATTTAGCCTTGGTCTGCTTTCTTGGCAGAAAATAATTTCTGTGTTTGCCATGTAGGGAGAGAGAAAAGGACGATGAGCAGCCAGCTGTTCTCTGAGCACCACTGGAAGCTTTCCCCATTTAGATGAGCAAAGAGGGAGGAAATATCTTGTCTCACTGGCTCATATTGATTTCCTGGTCATGCCTGATACCTGCCTGTGGATAGACTTAATGGCTGCAGATAGATGAGTCTTGTTCAGCTAGCAGAAGGGAGGCTGAAAAAAAATCTCCTGAAAATGCATGGTTTGTGTGGGTCTAAACAAAAGTAATTGTGGCTTTTTAGCCTGCAATTCACTCTGACGCAGTCAGGCTAGGCACTGGGGGGAATTTAAATTATGGTTGCTGGACTTCTCATTGTGAATGAGAGGCTCAGGATCCTGTGTGGTGAGGCACAGAAATGGGATTCAGCTTCTGCTGTTACGTGCAGCGGGCTGGAGTTGAGGGGACACGCCGCAGAGCTGCTTTGCCACATTGACCTCTTAGGTGAGCTGCTGCTGTTCCCCTATCGGGCTCCCTTCCCTTTAATACTGGGATACTGGGCTTGGTGCAGATGGTAAACAGGAACTGTTTGGACTGTATCCTGACCACCGTTCTTCACTCTGCTCCTAATGCTAAGTCTTTACTGCATGATAAATGTCCGGACCACTCAATCATTGCACACTATGCACTAGCTTGCATTTCTTTTTCTATATTCTGTCTGCCAACTACAAGCCCTTTGCACGCAGGGACAAGGTCTCATGCTCTCTCCATCTCCAGGGTTCTCTCCATAGCATCGTCTGCATGAGCAGGGCTAGGTGTGATCTGCTTAAGATAACATGAAAGGACAGAGGGGATGGGCACGGATCTGACACTAGCACCCTCCTAGGAATGGAGGAGACTTAGCTGAAGCTGAAGGAGCAAGTACTGTCTGGTAAGCAGAACGTGGCATATGATTAAGACAACAGCACATACGATGGGGAGCAATTCAGTAAAGTACTTTCCATCAGGCAGGCCCAACATGAACAATGAGGGAGTGTTCCTTGGACAGACAGAACACAGTGATGGAGAAACTAGGAGTAAGCCATACTCAGGGTCTCAGCAGACAAAAGGTAGAAGCAGGGCATTTTCTCATCAGGTGGCAGGAGCCTAGCCACTGCCTGGGTGTCAAGGACAGGGTCCCAGTCCTTGAGGATTGAAGGATGGATCTACAAGAACAAGGAGAGGGTGTGGAGAAAAGGGAACCCTCCCACACTGTTGGTGGGAATGTAAATTGGTGCAACCACTATGGAGAATAGTATGGAGGTTCCTTAAAAAACTAAAAATAGAGCTACCATATGACCCAGCAATCCCACTTCTGGGTATATATCCAGAAAAGATGAAAACTCTAATTGGAAAAGATACATGCACCCCAATGTTCACAGCAACACTATTTACAATAGCCAAGACATGGCAGCAACCTAAATGTCCATCAACAGATGAATGGCTAAAGAAGGTGTGGTACATATATACAATGGAATATTACTCAGCCATAAAAAAGAGTGAAATAATGCCATTTGCAGAAACATGGATGGACCTAGAGATTATCATACTAAGTGAAGTAAGCCAGACAAAGACAAATATCACATCACTTATATTTGGAATCTAAAAAAAATGATACAAATGAACTTATTTACAGAACAGAAATAGCTTCACAGCCATAGAAAACAAATTTATGGTTACCACAAAGGAAGGAGGTGAGGGATAAATTGGGAATTTGGGATTAACAGATACTGCTATATATAAAATAAACAACAAGGACCTACTGTGTAGCACAGGGAACTATATTCAATATCTTGTAATAGCCTACAATGGAAAAGAATCTGAAAAAGCATATATATATATGTATATATATATGTATAACTGAATCACCTTGCTGTACACTTGAAACACTATAAATCAACTATAGTTCAATAAAAAAGAAAAGAACAAGGTAGAGTCCTGGATGCAGAAGACCAAGCAGTAGAGAGTATTTGTTGGGAATGTGAACTCAGAATTTAACACTGTAGTTTTGTGTCCTATTACTATCTGTGTTACCTTTGGACATTTACTAAACTTCTAGGTGCTTGTTTATTTGACATATGGGGATGATAATGGCATATACCTCATAGGGTCACAGACATTGAATGACATAATCCATGTGAAACATGTCATGCCGGGGCAGTACCTGGCATATAGAAGCATTAAATAAATGTTGGATGTTATTGTTGTTTTTATTACAATTATTGTTACTATTATAAGACTGAGCCACATGAAATTGCTATATTTGACTGTTTTTATCAATAAAAAGGAAGATTTCTTATAATAAACCTAATACTAGTCAGATTACACAGACAGATAATCAGGAATAAGGGTGACAGTATTATTGACCATTTAATCTATGATGCTATTTTGGTTAATCCTTTATGCAAGTCATGTGGCATTAGATCCATTTGACAGAGGAGGGGAGTAAGGCTCAGAGGGTTAACCAGCTCTGGTCCCTGCCCAGTGGGGACCCGCTCTCTAAATCAGACATTGACCGCTAGTCAAGAGAACCAACAGTGAAGAGGATTATATCAGATGATGCACTAAAATATACTTAGTTATGGACAGAAAGAAGGAGAAATACATATTATGGGGCAGTTGGAGTCCCACGGTAAATTCTGTTTAAAATGAGAGAGGTCCATCTTTATTATCATCACCTTCATCATCATCATCATCATCACCACAGGAAATGTTTATTGAGGGTTTACTTTGTTTCAGACATGTATATAAGTGCTGTGTGTTTATCAATTCACAATCTCACAATAACCCTATGAGAAAGATAATTTGACTGTTCCCATTTTACAGATGAGAAAACTGAGGCACAGAAGGGTCACACTGCCAGTGAGGGGCAACTAAGGATTTGAATCCTGGTTCGGAATGATTCCTCCATTTGAAGGGCTCAGCAGAAGAGATGATATTTCAAAAATATTTGAAGAAGGAGCAAAGAGATGAAAGGGGTAGACAGGCAATTCCAGGCATGTGGCCTTTGACCTAAGAGATCTGGGAGTTTTGCCTTTGTTTTCAATTTATGGATACTTTGTCTACATGGCATCACCAACAAGCTTACTTAAGGGATTCAGAGGATATAAAAGGAATCAGAGGCCCCACAAGGCTTTGCCAGGAAACACAAGCAGAGGGCTCCTCGGATCCACCTTGCAGTCCCTGACATCCCCTCCAGGAAGTATTCTTTTCTGCAAGAGGCCCATGGGCCAGCTGGCTGAGGTATTCTCTGGGGAGGGAGGTGGGGAGCTGGGAGCTTGCATGTCACAGGCCTTAATGGATGGAGGAAGGCAAATTAGAGAACGGGGATGAGGGACGTGGGCGGGGGCAGGAGGCGCAGAGAGTCCTTGCAAGGTCTGGCGAGGCCGTTGCTGAGTCTGAGCTCATCTGATGAACAGCTGGGCCTGCTGTGCAGTTTGAGGCCTGGGCATGGTGTGGGTGGGATGGCTTGCAAGTCACTCAGCCTGGCCTGTGGGAAACATCAAGAAGCACTGGTAAGAGCGTACGAGCAGAGGTCTGAGATCTAGGTTCTAGCTCCGGCTTTGCCATTAACTAGCTATGTGATTCTGGGCAAATCAGTTCATCTTTTTCGGCCCGTTTCCTTTTTTGTAAAATGAAAGGTTTTTTGTTCGTTTGTTTTAACATCTCCGAAGGCTTTTGTGACCCTATCATTCTGGGATTCTGTGGCTTCCATAGAGCAGGCTGGTTAGACACCAATGCCAATCATGTCGTGGGATGTCGGGTGTCCAGCCATTACTGCTCTCCTCCTTACCCTCTACACCTTGGTAAAGGCCGACTAAGGGTAATTTTGATGACTACTAGTCACTGCGATCCTGTGCTGGGCTAGAGCATTCCATCCTCAAAGCAGCCCTGAGAGACAGACATTACTTTGTTTTATGGATAAGGCCTCTGAGGCTTAATAAGTGACTTTCCCAAGAATACATAGCTAACAATCTACTTTGGGAATTCAAATTGAGGCTTGCCTCTAAAATTTCAGTTGTTTGTTAATATGTTACCCTGCTTCTCTACTTTCTGTGGGTTTCTCCTGGCCACTGGGCCAGCACTGATTTTCCCTGGCCAGCGGGTGGGGGTGGGGGTAGAGTAGTGTCTGAAGTGTAAGGAAGGCACTGTGTTTGGGCCTGTGAGCCATGGAGGCCCCTGGAAGGAATGTGGGCAGCACTGACCCTGTGGCTGCACTCTTTCTCAACTGCTGCCCCGAGTGGGCATTAAATGAAGCTTTGTCTGCTAAGAACTTACAAGGAACCCAATAAGTTACTCTTATTTATTTATTTATTTATTTATAACAAGATAGCATTTGCATGTCACAGCAGGTGCTATAACAGAAGAACCGTCCATTATTAGCTCTGCTCTCCTAGGTGGTTTTTTCCACCTCGTGGCCTCCCTGCCCACTTCCCCTGGGAGGCTGGCTGCAAAGCTGAGATGGGGGTAGAGGCACTGGCCGCCTTGGCAGAGCTGACTTTCAGCCAGAGAGGGTGGGCGTGTTCAAGCTGGGAGGAAGCACAGCTACAACATCAGAGTTTGTGGTTGGTGGAAGTGGAGGGAGGTCCCTTCCAAAAGCTTGCATTTATATCCCAGTCATCTGCCTTCTGAAATCTTTAAATCATTCACTTATTCATTCAGTTAAAAATGTCTCACCCAGGAATCTTCCCTGGAGGTCCAGTGGTTAAGACTCCATGCTTCCACTGCAGGGGGGTGTGGGTTCGATCCCTGGTTGGGAAACTAAGATCCTGCATGTTGCATGGTGTAGCCAAAAAAAAAAAGTCTCACATGTTCCTATTTTATCAGGAACTGTTCTAGGCACTGGCAATCTGGTAATGCACCAAAACAGGCACATTCTCTGCTCTCAGAAAACCAATATTATAGTGAGGGAGATAGAAACGAATCAATTAGACAAATACATACTATAATATTAGACCTTAAAGAAAATAAATTATGGGATGGGGCAAGAGGGTGATAGAAATGTTATCAAGTAGGGTGTCAGGAGAAGTCTGCCCTAGGAAATGACAGCTGAACAGACTTGGATGTAGTCAAAGAGCAAGCTGGAGAAACAACCGGGGAAGAGTGGTCCAAGAGTGGGAACAGGAAGTGCACGGCCAGTAGGCCAGGATGAGAACAGCAAAGTCCAAGAACAGCAGGAAGCCAAGGTCAGAAACATTAAGGAATGAAGTTGGAGACACGTCATGGACCATGGGAAGGACTTTGGATTTTATTTTAAATATGATGGGAGTCCATTGGAACATAAAGGAAATACATGAAGAGGTTTGTGTTTGAAATAGTCTTCGTGGTTATTTAGATTGAAAGAGGTCTGGGGAAAAGCAGGGAGACCAGTTAGGAGCAAGGAGACCAATTATAACAGTCCAGGCAAGAAGTGATGGTGGCTTAGACTAGGTGATGGTGGTCAAGGTGGACAGATACAGTAGGAGTCAGAATTTTTCAAAAGATACAACTAGTAACATTTGCTGATAGATTGGCTGTAGGACATATGAGAAAGGAGAGGTCAAGGATGACTCCCCGTTTCTTGGACTGAGTGACTGGGCAATATATTCCACTGGGATGGGGAACACTGGGGAAAGAGCAGCTTGGGGAGGGGAGCAGAATAAAGAGGTCAGTTTGGGGCATGTTAGGATTGAGATCCCTGTTAGACATTCCAATGGAGACATCAAGTAGCTATTCTGCACTAACGCCGGATGTTTAGGGGAGAGGCTGGGATGGAGATTTAAGTTTGGGTATTATCAGTGTATCAGAGGCTTTAAAGCTGGGGGAATAAGGGAATAAGAATAGATAAAGACGGAAAGCGGTCCAAGGACTGAGCCATGGGCACTCTGATGCTTAGAAGTTGTGTGAAGATGGTGACCCAGGAGAGAAGACTGAAAAGAAGTAGCCAGTAGAGTAGGAGGGGATGAAGGAGCATAGTTTCCAGGAAGAAGTGCTCTACTGTGTCAAATGCTGCTACAGTAGCATAAAGAACCGAGAAATCGTCGCTGGATTTGGCAGACTGAACAAGGGTATTTTCAGAGGATGGTGAGGAAAAAAAGCCAGACTGAAGAGAGTTTAAGAGAGGAGCTCTCCTTGATGGTGGTGATATTTTTAGTGGGTTGTTAGAGAGGGTTTTTTATTTCTAAATCTATCTTTTGGTAGTTCTAGGGGTTGAAAAGTAGCAGGCTGAATCATGGCCACCCAAAGAGATCAATTCCTAATCCCTGGAACTTCAGAGTACCTTATTTGGATAAAGAGTGAATACTATTTTATATGGTAACATGTGACTAAATTAAGTATCTTGTAATGAGGAGATTATCAGGATGATCTGGGTGGGTCTTTGTAAGAGAGAACCAAAGGGAGAAGACACACGCAGGCCTTGGGAAGATGGAGGAAGAGATTGCAGTGATGCAGCCACAAGCCCAGGAATGCCATGTGGGCAGCCACCTGAAGCTGGAAGCGCTAAGGTACAGATGCTCCCCTAGAGCCCCCAGAGGGTGTGCACTGACAGGTTGATTTTGAACCAGTGATACTGGTTTTGGATTTATGGTCTCCAGAACTAGGAGAGAATAGATTGCTATTGTTTTAAGCTACCAAGTTTGTGGTAATTGGTTACAGCTGCCATAGCAAAGTCATACAATGAAGGAAAGATTCCACAAGGCCAGTTGTACCAAGACAAAGACCATCAATATGTCAGACCACTCAGAGATGAAATGGAACATTGAAAAGTGGGCAAGGATTGCAAAAGTCCCAAGAAAAACTAGGAAGAACTTCTGTTGGGGAACAGGGAGGGGCAGATGGAAAGAGGGGAGAGGGAGGCTGGGATAAGCTGTGAACTCCGGACTGTGGCGCCTTAGCCGGCTAAGCGTCTTACCCCAGTGCTTAGATAGACCTACCACTTTGATCCAAATTGGATTTTTTAATGCCTTAATTGAACTTTTCTAAAACTGAGCTTTTCTTCCTCTGGGTCTAAATTCAAGTCTTGAAACCATCCCTTGGTTTAAATTAGGTGGTTTCCCAATGCTGCTTTCATTCTGCTCAAAATTGACTTTGATCGGGAATTCTCAATTATCTTCCCAATTTGTCTGCATTTGGATCTGGCCTGATTTGACATGGCGAGCATGCCCGTCTCCCGGTCCGCCTCCCCACCTCCAGTGGACTGTGACCACTGCAATCTCTCTGAATGTGCTGACTTTTCAGTGTATTTTGGGAGGCAGGCTGCGGCAGTGGATGGAGCGCGGGGCTAGGAGTCGGCAGCCCGTAGGGCACAGTGCTTAAGAGAACAGGTTCTGCAGTCACCCTGTGGGGATTCAGATACCCGCTCCACCACTTACTTTTGGGTGGCCATTGGGAGTTACTTAATCTCTCTGGGTAAGGTCAGCTATTTTCCAGTTGACCTTAGCTCTGTTCTTTGCTAGCGTTAAATGAGGGTCGTTGCCACCCTGAGCTTTATTTCCTTCACAAATAAAATAAAGGATTGTAAAAATTAACAAAACAAAACAAAATTAAGTTAAAAAGGATTGGACTAGACTAGAAGATCGCTTCGCCTACTTCCAAATCCAGGATTCCATAGTTCTAGCAGGAAGCAAGGAAACTGATAGATAACATTTGGGTTCACTTGTTTGTTTCAAAATGTATCTTCCTTTTGTTTGAAGTCTTTGCTAATCTACTTCCCCCTAAGGCAGAATTCATCCCTCCTACTGGGCCTTGTAAAATGGGGAAGCCATTAAACAGTGGACTAGAGCTTGGGCTTCACAACCAGAGCTGTCTGGGTTCTTCCTGTGCCATGTGCATGTCACATGCACCTGGGCCGGTTACTGAGCTCTCTAAACCTCAGCTTCCTGATCTGTCAACTGGGATTAGGAATTGGACATCCCTCTTAGAATTACTGTGATAACTAATCATCAGGGAAATGCGAATCAAAACCTTAATGAGATCACCTCACACCTGTTAGAATGGCTGTGATGAAAAAGACAAGAAATAACGTGTTGGCAAGGATGTGGAGAAAAGGGAACACAAATGCAATACTAGTTAGCCATAAAAAGAAGGAAATCCTGCCTTTTGCAACAACACGGATGAAACTTGAGGACATTGTGCAAAGTGAAATAAGTCAGACAAAGATACATGCCATGTGATATCACTTATATGTGGAATCTAAAAAAAAAAAAACTCATAGAAAAAGAGAGTAGATTGGTAGTTGCCAGGGGCAGGGAGGAGGGGGAGATGGGGGGAGTTGGTGAGGGTGATCAAAGGGTATAAACTTCCAATTACAAGATGAAGAAGTTCTGGGGGGTCTAATATACAGCATGGTGACTATAGTTAACAATACTGTATCGTGTACTTAAAAGTTGTTAGGAGAGTAGATCTTAAAAGTTCTCAACACACACACACACACACACGGTAACTTTGTGAGGTGACGGGTGTGTTAACTAATTTATTGTGGTAATCGTTTTATAATATATACATATATTAAATCATCACCTTGTATACCTTATAGAATGTTATAAGTCAATTATATCTCAATAGGGCTGGGAAAAAGAGAATTATTGTGATGACTGAGATAATATATGTATTGACAAAATGCCTTGCACCTAATAAACATTCAGTGATGTTGACTATTGATTTCTCTTTATTTATTTGTTTACTGAGGAATAACTTATATGTGAAGTGCACAAATCTTATACAGCTCAATAAAGTTTTACATCTGTATATACCTCAGTATATACAGCCCTTGATCAAGACACAGAATATTTCTAGCACAACAGAAGGCTCAATTTGCCCCCTTCCTCTCAATATTTACCCTGCTCCTCCAAATGACAAATATTCTGACCTTTATCCTCATAGATTAGTTTTCCTGTTCTTGAACCTCACCTAAATGTAATCATATAGTATGTGCTCTTTGAGGTCTGGCTTCTTTCAGTCAACATTGTATTTGGTGAGATTCATCCTTGTTGCTATAAGCAGCCGTATTTTGTTCTTCATTGCTGTGTAATATTCCAGTTATTGCATATATTGTGCATATACCATACTTTATACTTTGTACTATTGATGGGTACGAGTTCTTTCTGTTTTTTCTATCATAAATAATCTGCGATAAACGTATCTGTGCAAGGCTTTGGTGCACGTAAGCGCTCACTTCTGTTGGTTTATACCCGGAAGTGGAAGTGCTAGGTCACAGGGTGTTTGTCAGGTTAGGTTTAGTGGACAGACCAAGCAGTTCTCCAAGGGCCTGGTGAGTTTACATTCCCCAGAGCAGTGTGCAAGCTTTCCAAATGCTCACGGCCTCATCATCTCTTAGTTTTCTAAGTCCTTTTCATTTTAGGCATTCTTACTGGGATACAGTAGTATCTCACTGACCTTTTAAAGTGCATTTTCCTGATGACTAATAATATTGATCACTTTTTTGTACTTTTAGTCTATTTGTATTCTTGTTCATGAAGTGTCTTTTCAGGTCTTTTGTCCCTTAAAATATGTTGCCTATATTTTGTATCATCATGACTGTACTTTTCCATTATCTGTATAGCTAACCCACTCTCCCAATAGATTATAAACACGTATCAAGGTCTATGTGTCATTCACTATGAATTCTTTGTGCCTAGGCCTCCTGCTATACATTTGCTGAATAAATTAACAAATGGCCATGACTCAGTCGATCATGATAAAATATCGCCATCTGGTGTCAGTAGCGTAAATTAGAAGTGGAGGATGCAAAGCCAGTGGGCTAGATGAATTCATTAGGCTATTTGAGCTTTCCCTTATGTATGATTTTTTTAAATTATCTTTTACTTTGCCTCTGCATACTTGATTTAAGAAATTTTTTTCCATATGTACTTTAATTTCTTCAAATCTATTTAAATCAAAGTCCTTGGGGGACGTTTTCTTTAACTTCTTCAGTGATTACATTTTTAAAAGCTGAGTGTGATATTCATAAATAAAACAGTCAATCAGTTATTACTATATTCTAGCCCTGTAATAGGTGCTAGCATATACCCTAAAGTATATTCAAGAGACGAGGAGCTCATAGGCAAATAATGGAGAAATTAAAAAATCAGATGTTAATAAATGCTTTAAAACAGATATTCATTCATTCATCATTCAATAGATACTTATTGAGCACTTACTACTATGTGCCATGCACTGTTATGAGTACTAACAACCCAAAGGTGTGTGTTCCGAAACCTGACTGCTCTAAGAAAACCTATAGTGAAAATGCATATGATTTTTCAAGGATTTGGATTTAGTTATGTTTTCCCCTTGAATGTAAATGCCTGCAGACAGCGGGCCACGTGAGGCCCCCAGCCTTTATTAGGGTTACACATAGAACAAGATGGTCCTAGGTAAACATACGTTTCCAAAAAGCCTACTGAGGTGGAGGGGAAGTGGCGAAGCTCATTGTTCTCAATTCTTCTACTCCTCAGTCAACCCACTGCCAAGAAGAAGAGCAGCTGCAATGAACTGTTCAGGCTTAGAAACGTGGTGGTGTCCCTGTGCCATGGAGAAAGTCTTCCACACAGCCACTTTGTTAGATAGCTTGGCCTGGGAGGTGACCCCTTCTGAGAAAGGCCAGGGAGGGTGTCCTAGACTTGCTCTATTCTAAGCACCTGAGACGCGTATTCTGTCATCCTTTCCTCTAGTATTTCTTGTGAGCAGATATTTTCTGGAATTTCTTCACACTGGAGTGCCCAGAGGTGAGATTCAGACGTGGGCTTTGGGATGAAGGTAGGACATGGGGTTCAGCCACATTAACTCGAGTTCTGTGATGGGGTTTGGAGCTAAGTTCTCAATTAATCATCTTACTTTCTCCTCTGCTTCTGTCTCCCTTGGGGAGCTTGTGGTACATGGTAAATGATCAAAGGAAATATTCCTGGTCCTCTCCCCAAAATAACATCTTCATGAAGTTGGTGAGTCAGGGACTATGTCTCCATCTTTTTATTCTCTGTTATGCCAGTTCCCAAATAGTGGCTATGACTGTATGAGTCAACTGTCACACATTCTCCTACACTTTTTCAGACATGACATTACTATTCAATAACTATTTATTGACTACCTACTGTGTACCGGAAATTGTGCTTGGTGTTGGGTAAACGAAACCAAGAGAACAGTTCACAGATGATGACGATACAATGGTCAAAGGGCCATGCGAGAAGTCTATGAGGGGAAAAGAAGAGCAAACTTCTGGGAGGATGTGAACCATGAGTTGAGTTTTCAAAATAAAGGGCTTCCCTGGTGGCGCAGTGGTTGAGAGTCCGCCTGCCGATGCAGGGGGCGCAGGTTCGTGCCCCGGTCCGGGAAGATCCCACATGCCGTGGAGCGGCTGGGCCCGTGAGCCATGGCCGCTGAGCCTGCGCGTCCGGAGCCTGTGCTCCGCAACGGGAGAGGCCACAACAGTGAGAGGCCCGCATACCACACACACAAAAAAAATAAATAAAATAAAATTCAATTAAAATTAAAAAATAAAAAAAAATTCAAAGGAACCAGCAGGTAAGTGGGCCATGGACAGAGTTGGGCATGGACAGAGGAGCTGCCTGAGAGTAGGGCCTTCATGCTAGGGCATTCGTATTCCATCTTGAACATGCTGGGGAGTCACTGAGCAATTTGATGCTGAGAAATAATAGGATCCAATTTAATATTTAGAATGTTTGTGGGCAGTCACGGAGAGGACGAGTTATGGAGGGGTAACGCTGGAAGCAGTGAAGTCTGTTAGAATGCCATTGTAAAAACGCACATGATGAGGCCTGAACCACTGCAGTGGGGGGACAAGGACACATGAGAGGAAGGCACAGATGTGGGTCACTAAGGATAACTGAGAATTAGCATCATTGGTGGGACACAGAGAGGAGGGAGATGAAAGAATCTGGGACAAATCACAGATTTCTGTTTTAGGTGGATGGTGGCTGGTCACTTTCAGGAAGAATAACAGATTGGGGGATGCTGGCTTTAGTGGGGACACAATTCCCTCCCCTTTCCTTACCCCAGCTTATTTTCATTTCTGAGGAGGACTCATGGGTTTTTGGTGTAATAAGAAAGAAGGTCCATGGGCATCGTGCTGTATTTTTGTATGGAATTCCTTAGGCACCACAATCACTTTTACTGACTGTAAATGTGCTCAAGTCAGAGTGCCAGATGTGAATAGACTGCGTCCCAGCCTGACTGCTTATGAGGGTTTCAGGTTCAAAGAACTAGCTGTTCAAAAGCAGCCCAGATTTTGCACATATATCCTTTGAAAATTTGGGGAGAAATTGAAATTGAAAACTAAAATTTTGAAAGCAGTGGGGGGCTTTCAAAAATCTGGGATCCCAGACATTTCCCTATTTCTTTCTACCTAACACCTACCTTTGCAGACCTGGAGTCCCTGTGGAGAGCATAAGCCTCCAGCAGGGAGAGTCGACCTCAAGTGGTAATTCCTTAAACTGCAAGGGCAGCTGCAGTCTGCAGGCGAGAGGAACCTGCTCTTGGAGATTTAGATTCATTCTCTAGGCCCAGGGCAGCTGGTTTGGGCTTTGGTTTGGTGGTGTCAGGCATAGCACTCACTACCCTCAGGTTCCTTCTTCTGTTTAGAGGGAGTCTTTTAGACTCCCTGGTTAAGAGCAAGAATTGAGAGCCAGATTGGGAGATGAATTTATCAATAAATATTGGTTCTACTACTCTCTAGTTGTATAACCTTAAGTGAATTACTTAACCTCTTTGAGCTATAATTGCCTTATTTGTGAAATTAAATAATCAGTAATTCTTTCTTCTTAGGTGTGCTGGGTTGATTTGAATCCCCCAAAAGATTTGCTGAAATTCTAATCCTGGTACTTCCGTGACCTTATATGGAAATGGGGTCTTTGCAGATGCAATCAAGTTAAGATGAGGTCATACTGGCATAGGGTGGGTCCTAAATCCAGTTACTGGGAGAGGGAGATTTGGAGATATACAGACACACACAGAGGGACGACTGCATTGGAAAGCCAAAGGCAGGTGTTGACAGCTGTAAGCCAGCAACCACAACATCTAGGAAGAGGCAGGGACGAATTCTTCCCTAGAGCCTTCAAAGGGAGGCTGGCTTTTCTGACACCTTGATTTTGGACTTGTAGCCTCTAGAACTTTAAGGGAATAAATTTCTGTTGTTTTAAGCCACTTGGTTTGTGTTAATTGTTAGGGCATCCCTTAAAAACTAAACAAAATAAGGATCTTGGGCTTCCCTGGTGGCGCAGTGTTTGAGAGTCCGCCTGCCGATGCAGGGGACGCGGGTTCGCGCCCCGGTCCGGGAGGATCCCGCATGCCGCGGAGCGGCTGGGCCCGTGAGCCACGGCCGCTGAGCCTGCGCGTCCGGAGCCTGTGCTCCGCAACGGGAGAGGCCACGACAGTGAGAGGCCCGCGTACCGCAAAAACAAAAACAAAAACAAACAAACAAACAAAAGTAAGGGTCTTATAAAGAATAAATTAGTGAACATAGGTAGAGCACTTAGGAAATTGATTGGCACATAGTAAGTGCTATATACGTGTTTGTTCTCGTTAATTTCCAGAATCATATAAGTGTTAAATAGTGGGACCAGATTTAAACTCAGACTAAATACCATGCAGTACTGGCTTGACAAAATGGGAAATAAACACAGATTGACATGTTTGAAATTAAAATAAAATGTACAGCATGAATTTATACTTTTAAAAAATGATTCATCAGCTTTGTAGGTTAACTGACAAGTTACTGATTCCAATCATACTGGATGAGCAAGTTTCTAGCATATGGTTTATCTTCAAGTCCCTGACTTACAAGATTGGAAAGAATCAGCAGCAGCATCACAGAGCTAGGAAAGACTTGGGATTTTGCTGAATATGGAAAAAAACATACAGAGATATTAGGTTGGCCAAAAGGTTTGTTCGTTTTTTTCCATAAGATGGCTCTAGTAACACTTAGTTGTCCTTAACTTCATTCAAAACAGTTTTGTTAGATTGTATGTGACAGCTGTCACATCAGCATGCATTTAAAAAAAGACTTATCAAAATTGGCGAATTTCTGTGTAGCCATTTTAATATTGAAGATGGAAGAAAAAAAGCAACATTTTTGGCATATTATGCTTTATTATTTCAAGAAAGGTAAAAACGCGACTGAAATGCAAAATCTCCATACTTGTGCAGTGTATGGAGAAGGTGCTGTGACTGATCGAACACGTCAGAAGTGGTTTGTGAAGTTCCTTGCTGGAGATTTCTCACTGGATGATGCTCCAGGGTCGGGTAGACCAGTTGAAGTTGATAGCGATCAAATCGAGACATTAAATGAGAACAGTCAACGTTATACCACGCAGGAGATAGCCGACATACTCAAAATATCCAAATCAAGCGCTGAAAATCATTTGCACCTCTTGGTTATGCAAATCGCTTCGATGTTTGGGTTCCACATAAGTTAAGTGAAAAAAACCTTCTTGACCGTATTTCCGCGTGCGATTCCCTACTTAAATGTAATGAAAAAGTTCTGTTTTTAAAACAAATTGTGACAGGCGATGAAAAGTGGACACTGTACAATAATGCGGAACAGAAGAGATCATGGGGCAAGCGAAATGAACCACCACCAACCACAGCAAATGCTGATCTTCACCCAAAGAACGTGATGTGTATATGGTGGGTTTGGGAGTCCTCTATTATGAGCTCTTTCCGGAAAATCAAACGATTAATTCCAACAAGTACTGCTCCCAGTTAGACCAAATGAAAGCAGCACTTGATGAAAAGCGTCCAGAATTAGTCAACAGAAAGTGCATAATCTTCCATCAGGATAACACAAGACCTCACGTTTCCTTGATGATCAGGCAAAAACTGTTACAGCATGGCTGGGAAGTTCTGATTCATCCGCTGTATTCACCAGACATTGTACCTTTGGATTTCCATTTATTTCAGCCTTTACAAAATTCTCTTAATGGAAAAAATTTCAATTCCCTGGAAGATTGTAAAAGGCACCTGGAACAGTTCTTTGCTCAAAAAGATTAAAAAGTTTTGGGAAGATGGAATTATGAAGTTGCCTGAAAAATGGCAGAAGGTAGTGTAACCAAAGGGTGAATACGTCGTTCAATAAAGTTCTTGGTGAAAATGAAAAATGTGTCTTTTATTTTTACTTAAAAACCAAAGGCACTTTTTTGCCCACCCATAAAAGCAGGAGACTGGGACTTGGGGTGGGGCAGGGATATAAGTTATGAACTTCACTTGGTTGACTTTGACACATAGGAAAGCGGAGGCTGTAAATCAAGGTAGAGGCCTTCACTACCCATCACTACAAAGAATTCAGCAATGGGAAGTCAGATGTGCAGGAATTAAATGGTACAGTAACTCCCCTACATATGAACCTTCTACCTGGGAACTTTCAAAGATGCTAACATGCGTTCCCATGTCCAATCACGTAAGTTAGTTCAGGAATCTGGCGTACATTATCACATGTGTGCATCCTCTGCAAGTGGTTGTGCTTTTGTGTACTTTACTGTACAGTACTGTATAGAGTACAGAAGTACAGTATCTTTATTTCAAGCTAGATCTGCAAGAGGACGACTTCATTGAGCTCCTTGCTGTGCAACACGAGGAGCTTACTAATGAAGACCTGATGGAATTGGAGGCCCAAAGAAAGGACAAAGAGAGACAAGAGGAAGAAGTAACTGAAGAACTGAAGAGATTCACAAGGCAGGAAATGGCAAGGGGATGTTCTTTATTTGAGGAGGCACTGTTAGTTTTGGGGGCACAGGACCTGAACGTAGAACGGTACACAAAGGTTGCAGCAGCCGTTCAGAATGCAATCCAGTGCTACTGTGTCGTCTGTGATGAGAAAAAAAGAGCTACTACCCAGACATCACTGGATCGTTTTTCAAGAGGGTAGATAGAATTGAATCCAGCAAGGAACCAGAACCTGTGCCATCACCGTCAGGTGTGAGTGCAATTGCAGCTTGCCCTCCGTCTCCTATTGCTGATGATCCTTCAGCTCTACCATCTCCCCCCTCCTCTCCTCCTCCAGCCAGTAACTCTTCTTGCCTGTTCACTCGATGCCAGCCCCTGGATGCCAGCTGTTGTGCTGTACTACTGTACTTTTCAAGGTACTGTACTGTAAGATTAAAAGTGTTTTATTTTTTGTGTTTGTTTTTTATGTATTATTCGTGTGAACAGTATTGTAAACCTATTACAGTACAGTGCTATATAGCTGATTGTGTTAGTTGAATACCTAGGCTAACCTTGTTGGACTTATGAACAAATTGGATTTAGAAACGTGCTCTCGGAACAGAACTCGTTTGTATGTAGGGGACTTACTGTAGTTGGGAAGGGAAATTAAGAGATTTGAAATACATCATGTGAGTTCTAAAAGAAGGGATTACTCAAGAGAAAACCCACAAACTGGCCAGAAATTCCAAAATCTTTCAAGAAAAGGATTTCAAAAGCCATTCTTCAAGAGAAGAGACAGTTTGCATGGGAGATGAATTTTCCGCTAGGACATAGGAAGATTCTTTTTTTAAAAAAGTAAAATTTAAGATTTATTTATTTATTTTTGGCTGCACTGGGTCTTCGTTGGTGCGTGCAGGCTTTCTCTAGTTGCGGTGAGCAGGGGCTACTCCTCGTTGCAGTGCGCGGGCTTCTCATTGCGGTGGCTTCTCTTGTTGTGGAGCACGGGCTCTAGGCGCGCAGGCTTCAGCAGTTGTGGCACGTGGGCTCAGTAGTTGTGGTGCACGGGCCTAGTTGCTCCGTGGCATGTGGGATCCTCCCAGACCAGGACTCGAATTTGTGTCCCCTGCATTGGCAGGCAGATTCTCAACCACTGTGCCAAGGAAGATTCTTACGGGGAGATTTCTGTCATTGTAAATTATGGACTTGGATTGATTTGTAATCCAGAGAAGCCTAAACCACAGTCTTTTTCTTCATCATTTTTTAACTTATTATTTCTAACCTTTAGTTACATAAATCTCTGCTATTATTTACATCTGAAAATTGCAGTGTGGACTTAGAAGGCAATATATGTTCCCAAACCATAGCTTTGGTTTGGGAATATTATTGTGTAATGGAATTTGTAATGCTGCAAAGATCATGCTGGTTCTGGGACATCCTAGAGTTTTCTAAGGTTTGTGGGTGTGGAGCTGGTACTGAGATAATCCTTTATGTCCTTTAACTCTCTGGATTCTTGAAAGAGTAGGACAAATGATAGATGTATGTTGGAGCCACTTTGGGTACTAGTCGAGTGCACCTTCTGACCCAGTTTGGAGAAGATAACTGGGCACCATGCAGGGACTAGAATGAAAAGATTCAACACATAGTTGGGATATTTAATTTCCTTTGTGTAAAAAGACATAAGACTATTTGGGAAACTTAATTTATCTGTGGCAACGAAAGATTTACTTGAAAATGGAAGGGGTTTATATTATTAAATTTTATAGGATAGCTGCAAATTTCAGGATATTTTAAAACTGATACTGATTATCCGGTTCCCATTAGATAACTTTCTGGCAAGTTTGCGTGTACATAATGAATCTAAGTCAAGAGATAATTTGATAATTTTTATTTTTATTATTTTCTCAGTGTATTTTGTGCCATAGGGAAAACTGATTTGAAGTAGCATTCTCACCCTCAGTGGCTTCTGGAGTTGTAAGAACAGAGACATTCATGATGGTCTTCAGGAGCCAAGCTGCTTTTCTCATTGATGCTGGGAGTGGTAGAAAGAATCAGAGTTGAGCCGTCATGGACATGTGGCCAGAGCTTTCCGGATACACAGGCTGCAGTTGCAGCCCGGCTCATCACATGTCCAGTCATCAAGCTATCTGGGTAAATAATAAACGAATAAAACTGTTGGCTTTGGGAATTCCCTGGCTGTCCAGTGATTACGACTCAGTGCTTTCACTGCAGTGCCTGGTTGGGGAACTAAGATCCTGCAAGCCGTGTGGTGCTGCCAAAAAAAAAAAGGATGTTGGCTTCTAAGGGTTCTATTAATTTCCCCAATTTACAATGGGGAAGCTTTAGGGATGCTAAGTAACTTACATGCCCAAGGTCACATAGCTAATAAGTGATGGAGTTAGGATTCAAATCTAGGTCCCTGTATAGGTCTATTTATCCAGAGCCTGTGCTTTTAACCACTACTCTGTTCTGCCTCTGTCTTATTTGAATCATTTCTTCAGGCAAAGTTGACCATCCCTTTTCTATGCTGTCTAATATATCTACTTAGTACGTCTCATGCCTTTCCCACCTGTTCATGAATTCCTTGGAAGCAAAGCTCCTAGTAATCGCTGTACCTAAGACACTGCGTGGCACAAAGCAGATATGTAATAAATGTTTAATGCATGGGTGGATATTATAATTCTTCTCTCCAGACTCTTTTATCTAGCTACTTACACAACATGTCCACTAACTTGTTTAGTAGGAATCTCGATCACGTCCAAACCATCCTTCTCATGTTTCTGGAAAGTCATGCTTTACCTAAGTCTTGCCATCTTAGTCAATGGTACCTACTTTCTCCCATTTACTTAGGCCAAGACCTTAGAGTGTTCTTTAACTTTTTTTCTTTTTTTTTAAACTCAATTCTCACATCCACCAGTAAATCCTGTTCATTCTACTTTAAATATATAATTTGAACGCTACCACTTGCTCATCACTTTCACTGCAATTATTCTCATCCAAACTATGCTCATTTTTCACCTGGATAATTTCATTACCCTGCCAAGTGGTCTCCCCTCTTCCATCTTTGCTTCCCTACAATCCATTCTCACCTATCAGCATGTTTTTATAGTTGTAGTGAGATCATATATCAATCCCTTGAACAACAGCCTCACTGTCTTATTTAGAATAAAAGCCCAAGTTGTTCCAACGGCTTATGAAGCCCTACGTGATTTGCTCCTCCTCATTATCCCCCTAATCGCATCTCCTGTCACTTTCTCCCTCACTCTCTCTGCCTCAGGCTCACAGGTCTCCTTGCTCTTCTCAAATATGCCAAACAGAAGCTTGTCTTGGGGACTTTGCACTTGCTATCCACTCTAGAATGTTCTTCCCTGTATATATGCTTGACTCGCTCCCCCAGCTCTTTTAAGTCTTTGTTCAAATGTCACCTTCTCAGTGGATCCTTCCTGGATTACTTCCTCCCCTATCCCTGGAACTCTCTATACTTTCCCTGACTAATGTTTCTTCTTGGCATTTGTCACCTTTTAGTATGCTCCATAAATTAAACAATAATTTATTTTGTTTACTGTTTGTCTTTCTTCACCATAATAGAAACTCCTTGAAGGTAGGGATCTTTATCTCTTTTGTTTACTGCTATTTCCCTAACATCTAGAACAGTATCTGCTACATGATTATAAGTATTTTTAAATACTTTCTGAGTGTATGAAAGAAAAGGTAAGGAAACTCATCATGGAGTTTGGGAACTGCATGTTCAGAACTTTTTGTTTTTGGTTATTTTATGTTTCCAATAACAAAAAAGAATTTATATTTATATTTTTTTCTTTTTTGGTTTTAAAAAAGTTTTATTTTTCTATTTATTTGTTTGTTTTTAATTTTTATTTTTTATTGGAGTATAGTTGATTTACAATGTTGTGTTGGAAGTTTTGGGTTAGATTCACTCTACACATTTCCAGCTTCAACTGTCTGTGGTTTTGAGACTCAGTGGTCTTCTGATCGATGTTCCCCCTGCTAAGCTCTAGGCAGATTTTCACTGAGAAATTCATCACAAGCATTATTTCTAGAGAGCAATAATCACTTATCTAGAGTGACCTTTTGTTGGTCAGTTTAGTAACAGAACTTTCTACAAGTAGCAATTATGTACAATTACTTTCCCTATTCATGTAACAGTCTTCTCCATCATGAGAATAACATTGCGTTCTTTTTTTTTTTTTTAATTTTATTTTTGGCTGCGTTGGGTCTTTGTTGCTGCACTTGGACTTTTCTCTTGTTGCGGTGAGCTGCGCACGGGCTTTTTCTCTGGTTGCGGTGAGCGGGGGCCGCTCTTCGTTGCGGTGCGCAGGCTTCTCATTGCGGTGGCCTCTCTTGTTGCAGAACACAGGCTCTAGGTGTGAGGGCCTCAGCAGTTGTGGCTCGCGGGCTCTAGAGCGCAGGCTCAGTAGTTGTGGCGCACGGGCTTAGTTGCTCCGCGGCATGTGGGATCTTCCCGGACCAGGGCTCGAACCCGTGTCCCCTGCATTGGCAGGCGGATTCTCAACCACTGCGCCACCAGGGAAGCCCTGATTGAATTATTTACAGTAGTTTTGTCCTGACCCCAGGCAGTGGTTACTCTTCCACCACATCCTCTCAGAAGATCAAAGCCTGGTTAAAAAGCTGAAACCCCCAACCTGCTCTTCAAAAAATAAAAATAAAAATAAAAAAATCAATAGGTATCTAAGGGGAGGTGAGGGTTGTGTCAGTTTAACACAATCCATCCTGACAAAATAAGTTAGAGTTTAGGTTTGAAGCTGTAGGGCCTTCAAGTGGTTGGAGGAGGTTTGAGAAAAGCTATTGAGCTCTGTCTCATCTTCAAGCTTGCAGTTCTGTTAAGCTCAATAATCTGAGCTACACTTTCATTGTACTCGCCCTGATAACACGTTAGATGGATCCTCAAATCTTCTCAGAAGTTCTTCTAGCTGTTTTCAACCACTCTCTCAATTCCCAAGCTTGAACCCTTTCCTGCCCTTTCCGAGCCTATTTCTCTACTTTCCCACCCCTCCTGTTTAGCTGATGGAAGTAGAACTTTCCACAGGAGAAGGTGGAAACCACTGGTAATGGATTCCCTTCATTTTCCTTTCCCCAGTCTACAAGCTGATCAAATTTTGTACTCACCTGAACATGTTTTTCCTTTTGTCTCAGAATATTTTTCAATGCAAATCCATCCACTGTCCTTTTGATCCCATTCTCTTAAAGATTTGCTTCTTCAGCTCTCCCCCTTTTTGTATTTCTAATGTCTCGGTCTCCTTTACTCCTTCTCCTCAGCTTCTATGACTTGACAACATGTATAAATACACCTCCTAGTACAGTGTCTGGAAATTAGCAGGTGGTTCATAAATATGACTCCTCTAATGCTTCCAGTTTCCCTTATCCTGAGAAAGGCTGACATCTTTTCTTGACACTGAACGTTCCCAAACTGCCACACCATTTTCTTTCCTTCTCAAGCTTCTTACAGAAACATCCTGTATTCCCAGTCTCTTTCTTCACTCCTTCTGTTCAGCCAATTTTAGTCACATTTCATAATCACTCTAATTATGAAATCAAACGGGGACTTCCCTGGTGGCGCAGTGGTTAAGCATCCGCCTGCCAGTGCAGGGGACACGGGCTCAATCCCTTGTCGGGGAAGATCCCACATGCCATGGAGCTACTAAGCCCGTGCGCCACAACTACTGAGCCTGTGCTCTAGAGCCCGCGAGCCACAACTACTGAGCTCACGTGCCACAACTACTGAAGCCCGCGCACCCTAGAGCCCGTGCTCTGTAACAAGAGAAGCCACCGCAATGAGAAGCCCGCGCACCACAACGAAGAGAGTAGCCCCTGCTCACCACAGCTAGAGAAAGCCCGTGTGCAGCAATGAAGACCAAACACAGCCAAAAGTAATAAATAAATTAATTAATTTAAAAAAAAAGAAATCAAACACTCTCTCTTAGTCTTCCTCCAGCTTGACTCCTCTATGGCATTTAACAACACTGACCACTTTCTCCTTTTAAATTTTTCTTCTTTTTTGGATTTTTTTTTTCTTCTGAGTCTCCTCTTTATTTATTTATTTATTTTATTATTATTATTATTTTTTTTTCGGTACACGGGCCTCTCACTGTTGTGGCCTCTCCCGTTGCAGAGCACAGGCTCCGGACGCGCAGGCCAACTACTGAGCTCACGTGCCACAACTACTGAAGCCCGCGCACCCTAGAGCCCGTGCTCTGTAACAAGAGAAGCCACCGCAATGAGAAGCCCGCGCACCACAACGAAGAGAGTAGCCCCTGCTCACCACAGCTAGAGAAAGCCCGTGTGCAGCAATGAAGACCAAACACAGCCAAAAGTAATAAATAAATTAATTAATTTAAAAAAAAAGAAATCAAACACTCTCTCTTAGTCTTCCTCCAGCTTGACTCCTCTATGGCATTTAACAACACTGACCACTTTCTCCTTTTAAATTTTTCTTCTTTTTTGGATTTTTTTTTTCTTCTGAGTCTCCTCTTTATTTATTTATTTATTTTATTATTATTATTATTTTTTTTTCGGTACACGGGCCTCTCACTGTTGTGGCCTCTCCCGTTGCAGAGCACAGGCTCCGGACGCGCAGGCCCAGCAGCCATGGCTCATGGGCCCAGCCGCTCCGCGGCATGTGCGATCTTCCCGGACTGGGGCACAAACCCGCGCCCCCTGCATCGGCAGGCGGACTCCCAACCACTGCACCGCCAGGGAAGCCCTGAGTCTCCTCTTTAATTCTTCTTCCTCACTTTTTGTTGGTGGGTAATCTTCTGCCTCCACCAGTTCGTCCTTAAATGTTGAAAAAGCCCAGATTTCTGTCCTTAGCAAGTTTTTCTTTTTCTTTTATTATTATTAATATTTTGGCTGTGCCCCATGGCATGCGGGATCTTAGTTCCCCAACCAGGGATTGAACCCATGCCCCATGCAGTGGAAGCGCGGACTCCTAACCTCTGGACAGCCAGGGAATTCCCAAGTTTT
Source organism: Physeter macrocephalus (assembly GCF_002837175.3). Lineage (NCBI taxonomy): Eukaryota > Metazoa > Chordata > Mammalia > Artiodactyla > Physeteridae > Physeter > Physeter macrocephalus. Next base: position 9,368,158 of record NC_041229.1, on the reverse strand, counting down.
TCTTTTTAATATGCACACTTTCTTTCTCATCCACACCCATGCCCTGAACTTACACCTATTTGCAGATTACCCCCAAAGCCATATCTCCTTTCAGACCTTTTTATTCACAACAGATCCATTTCTACCTTCTGGATAAACTGGAACTGTCTCACACTCAATAAGACAAAACTGAGCACACCATCTTCCTCTCATGCTTTTGCCTTTTTTCCGCGTTTCTAACTTGAGTACTGCCAACTCTCACCTAGATCCCCACAGCTGTCTGTGCATGTTGTGTCTTCTTCATCTTTGCATCCTCTGCTTCATCCCCCAGCTCTTGGTACATTCAATTTTGTTGAATGAATTAGTGAGTAGCGAACAGAGTCACCACCTTCAATCCTATTCATTTCCCTGAAGTTTGCTCTTCTCAGTCTCAGTTCTTCCCCTGGTGCGTTCACGCTGCCTCCAGCACAGTGATATATATAGTCTGTTTCATTCCCTCCTTGCTGTATCTATTTTCTAGGGATGATTCATTTTAAAGAGTGCTTTATGCTTTATGTTCAGCCTTCCTGTGTTCTTTAAGGTATGTCTCGTGTGTGTGCACACCCATATACATATGTGTGTATTTCTCTATTAACTTGATCATTAATTGGTATATTTAATCCACTTACACTTATAATTATTTATATATTTGGGTTTTTAGCTACCATCTATTTGTTATGTACTTGACCCACCTATTTTATATTCCTGTTTCTCTTTTATTGCCTTCACTTGCATTATTTTTCACTACTTCATTATTTTCCCTCTATTAAGATGTCAGCCGTACATTCTATTATTCTTTTAGTGGCTACACCAGAGTTCAACATATATCCTTGATTATTACCATCGAAAAAACATAGTACTTCACCTTCCCAACAATGTTTGAACCTTGAAATATTTTACCTCCATCTACGCTCCCCATCTTACCTGCTATTATTGACATGTATTTTAATTTTTTTTTCATTTTCTGCTTTATTCACTTGTATAACATTTGAATTATTTTATGAGTATGATTCTTTTCATAATAAAAAAAAAATTCTAAAACCAACTCATCTACCAAGTTAACAACCCCTTTGCTTTCACTGGCTGTTTGCTTCTCTCTTCAGCTAAAGCAGTTTCTGAACAGAGAAGGGGAGTACTGGGGGGCCAGAGCAGGCCCAGCACAAGCTTCCTGGGTGTCCCTATTTACAGATGAAGAAATTGAGATCCAGAGAGGGTTGTAACATGCGCCGAGGGGGCCTTCTCCTTGGGCAAGACTTCCTGGTCCTGAGTAGCTGCAGCTCGAGTCCTGACCAGGGGTTCGTGCTGACCTGTTGTGCAGCTCCCCTCTCTGGGCCTCAGATTCCCCCTGCACACTGGGAGGACGAGACTCAATAATGGACAGGCCCTATCACCTTGGACAGTCTTGGATTCCAGGTTCCAAAGTCCTGTTCCTTTCTCAGAGGAGAAGGAGCAGATGTGACGTTATCCCTCCCATGGCTGGCCTCTGGAACCGAGGGCACCCATCTAGGACAGCATTTCATTTAATCCTCTCAATAGCTCGATGGGGTGCAGCTGGTGTTATCCTCAGTTACAGAGGAGGACACCAAGACTCAGAGAGGTTAAGTTACTGGCACAAGGTCACACAGCTAGTGAGTGGGATAACTGGAATGCAGTCCAGGGGTGCAGCCAGGAGATGGTGGCTGGGGAGGAAGGCTGAGAGCAGGTGCTACATCCCACACGTATGGTCTTGGGTGGGCCCACTCCCTCCACTCCTTCCAGAGGCAGCTCAGCCCATGGGTCCCTCTCCACAGGCCTGTGCTCGTCTTTTCTGGGATGAGCTCATGTCTGTTCAGATTCTGTTTTGGGGGGAGGAAGGGGAGAACAAATGAGGAATTTGCTTTGAATGTCTATTTTTTAAAAAAATTTTATTTTATTTATTTATACAGCAGGTTCTTATTAGTTATCTATTTTATACATATTAGTGTATATATGTCAATCCCAATCTCCCAATTCATCCCACCACCACCACCCCCCGCCATTTTCCCCCTTTGGAGTCAATATGTTTGTTCTCTACATCTGTGTCTCTATTTCTGCCCTGCAAACCAGTTCATCTGTACCATTTTTCTACTGCCCTGCAAACCAGTTCATCTGTACCATTTTTCTAGGTTCCACATATATACATTAATATATGATATTTGTTTTTCTCTCCTTTTTTTTTTTTTTTCTTTTGTGGTATGCGGGCCTCCCTCTGTTATGGCCTCTCCCGTTGTGGAGCACAGGCTCCGGACGCGCAGGCCCAGCGGCCATGGCTCACGGGCCCAGCCGCTCCGCGGCACGTGGGATCCTC
>NC_041229.1:9344229-9365567 GCF_002837175.3 Physeter macrocephalus | reverse complement strand
GTTCCCTTTTCTCCACACCCTCTCCAGCATTTGTTGTTTGTAGATTTTCTGATGATGCCCATTCTAACTGGTGTGAGGTGATACCTCATTGTAGTTTTGATTTGCATTTCTCTAATAATTAGTGATGTTGAACAGCTTTTCATGTGCTTCATGGCCATCTGTATGTCTTCTTTGGAGAAATGTCTATTTAGGTCTTCTGCCCATTTTTCGATTGGGTTGTTTGTTTTTTTTAATACTGAGCTGCATGAGATGCTTGTATATTTTGGAGATTAATCCTTTGTCCATTGATTTGTTTGCAAATATTTTCTCCCATTCTGAGGGTTCTCTTTTTGTTTTGTTTGTAGTTTCCTTTGCTTTGCAAAAGATTTTAAGTTTCATTAGGTGCCATTTGTTTATTTTTGTTTTTATTCCCATTACTCTAGGAGGTGGATCAAAAAAGATTTTCCTGTGATTTGTGTCAAAGAGTGTTCTTCCTATGTTTTCCTCTAAGAGTTTTATAGTGTCTGGTCTTACACTTAGGTCTCTAATCCATTTGGAGTTTATTTTTGTAAATGGTGTTAGGGAGTGTTCTAATTTCATTCTTTTACATGTAGCTGTCCAGTTTTCCCAGCACCACTTATTGAAGAGATTTGTCCTATGTCCCCTGCATCAGCAGGCAGACTCTCAACCACTGCGCCACCAGGGAAGCCCAATATATTTATTTTTTATTAAAAAACTTCAGACACAAAATGTTTCTATTTGTAAACTCACTTTCAAAAAGTAATTTTATAAAAATATAAAATCATTTATGCCCATGTCCATTAAAATAAACTAATATCTAAAAATTGAAAAGTAATATAAATAGAATAAATATTTTTATATATGTGCATGTACTTTAATCAGTTTTGCCAAGGAATTCTGTTTTTCCAGTTCAGTGTTACTTTTTAGACATTTAACAACAAAAAAATCTATAGTATTTTTTCAAGGCTGCATTTGTCTTAATTTTAAAACATTGACATGTACACAGGGGGAGTGACTGAAATACAATTCTTTTTCATAGCTAATAGTGAATATACATTAAAAATAATTCAGTGGAATTACTATCCTTGTTCCTACCATCAGTTTGATTTTACACTATTTGAAACCTTTAAATTTTGGTTGCATTTTGCTCAAAATAAACTAGCACAATTCCACCAAACTCGTAAGAAATTTGGAGTGCCAAGTACGTTCATGTTTTAAGGTATTAGGAGATGGCAATTATTGAAAACAGAGCTTGCAAACATTAAGACGTTGAAATTCATACATACTAAAGCAAGGGAGAATTGAGAAAACTATAAAATGAGGACTCCAATGATGTACAAGACTTAATTTTTAATTCTTTAAACTTAGGGTAATTTTGTGCATATATTAGTTTGGTTTTTAGGGGACAGATTTCTAGAATTAAAACTTTTTAGCCTTGAAAAATATGGACATTTTTTACATTTAAATTGCCCTGCAGAAAGTTTATGTTAATTTTTACTAGCAAATAGTGTTTACAGAAACTGTCTCTGAGTTAAAAATACTCCTGAAAGAATATATTAGTCCTATCAAGATATAATCTCAGAAAACAAAATTAGACCAATAGATATTAATACTAATTAATTAGTGATTAATTATTACTAATCATGCAAGTGGACTCGTGACAGACTGCATTAATTTTTTTTTAGTAATTTTGTGTCTGTGTGTGGCAAGAACACTTAACATGAGATCTACCCTCTTAACAAAGTTTTAAGTGTACCATACAATGTTGTTAAGTATAGGCCCAATGATGTACAGAAGATCTCCAGAAATATTCATCTCACATAACTGAAACTTTAGACCTGTGGTACAGCAACTCCCCATTCCTCTCTCCCCCTGCCCACCCCTGGGGCCCTGGCAATCACCATTATACTCTCTGTTTCTATGTATGACTATTTTAGCTACTTCATGTAAGTGGAATCAATCAGTATTTGTCCTTCTGTAACTGACTTATTTCACTTAGCATAATGTCCTCCAAGTCCATCCATGTTGTCACATATGGCAAAATTTTCTTCTTTTTAAGACTGTATAATATTCCATTGTATGTCTACAGCATGATATTCTTTATCCTTTCACCTGTCAGTGAACATTTATGTTGTTTCCATATCTTGGCTATTGTGAATAGTGCCACAATGAACATGAGAGTACAGCAATCTCTTCAAGATCCTGATTTCAATTATTTTGGATATATACCCAGAAGTGGAATTATTGTATCATATTGTAGGTCTATTTTTAGTTTTTTGAGGGATTTCCATACATTTTTTATAGTGGTTACACTATTTTTCATTCCCACCAATAGTGCATAAGAGTCCCAATTTCTCCACATTCTTGTCAACATTTGTTGTCTTTTGGTTTTTTGATAACAGTCATTCTAACAGGTGTGGAGTTATATCTCATTAAGGTTCTGATTTGCATTTCCCTGATAATTAGTAATTTTGAGTATCTTTTTATATGCCTTTGGCCATTTTTATTTCTTCTTTGGAGAAATATCTATTCATTTCCTCTGCCCATTTTTTAGTTGGTTATTTGGGGGGATTTACTATTGAGTTGCAGGAGTTCCTTATGTTTTGGATACAGTGTCTTACCAAATATATGATTTGCAAATTTTTCTCCCATTCTGTTCATTGTCTTTTCATTCCATTGATTATTTCTTTTGCTGTATAGAAGCTTTTTTAGTTTGATGTAGTTCCACTTGATCTTTTTTGATTTTTGTTGCCTATGCTTTTGGTGTCATATTCAAGAAATCATTGCCAAACCCATGTCATAAATCTTTTCTCCTATTCTTTCTTATAGGAGTTTTACAGTTTCAGTCTTATGTTTAAATCTTTAATTCATTTTGAGTTGATTTTTATGTATGGTATAAGAGTTTAATTTCATTCTTTTGCATGTGGATATCCAGTTTTCCCAACACCATTTGCTGAAAAGACTGCCCTTTCCCCATTGTGTATTCTTGGCCCCCTTGTCAAATATCAGTTGAGTGTATATGTGTGAGCCTATTTCTGGACTTTCTATTTTGTTCTGTTGGTCTATATGTCTGTCTTTATGACAGTACCATACTGTTTTGATTACTGTGGCTTTGTAATATATTTCAAAATGAGGAAATGTGATACCTTCAGCTTTGTTCTTCTTTCTAAAGATTGCTTTGTCTATTTGGGGGTCTTTTGTGGTTTCATAAAAATTTTTGGATTTTTTTTCTGTTTCTGTAAAAACAAATGCCATTAGGATTTAATAGGGATTGTAAATAATCTGTAGAACACTTTGAGTAGAATGGACATTTTAATAATATTAAGTCTTCTAGTCCAGGAACATGGATGTCTTTCCATTTATTTGTGTTTTCTTTAATTTCTTTCATGAGTGATTTATAGTTTTCAGTGTACAAGTCTTTCACCACCTTGGTTAAGTTTATTTCTAAGTATTTTATTCTTTTTCATGCTATTGTAAATGGGATTTTTTACTTAATTACTTTGGGGATAGTTCATTGTTAATGAATAGAAATGCATTAGATTTTTGTTTGTTGGTTCCCTTCTATGCTTCTTTATGCCATCAGAGTGGTAAGAAATCAAGGATCACTCTTAGAGTGTGAACTTAAGGTGTGAACTGAAGCTACTTTTAGTCAGGAATCTTCCTCCTCTAACAGACAAGAGGAGCCTTGGCATGCCTCACATCATCCAACTCAGCCCATCAAAGAAATACAATGAGATTGGCCTCCAGAGCCAGTAACAAAGAGCTTTCCTTTTCTTGCCCGTATCCTCTAGAGACTTATGGGAGAGGTTGCAGCTGCTGAAGACAGCCGGTCACAGAATTGAGAATTGGGAATCATGGGTCCCAGCCATGTCTCTTTCTATTGATTTCCAACTTAGACACAAATATTAAAATTATGACAGAAGTGTATTGAGAAAACATGAGTAATTAATGTTTTTATTGTTTACAGATTCTGTCCTGAACAAAAAGAATTTAGTGAGGAAGACTTTAGACTTTAGTTTAAAATAGGTGGCATTTGAAAAATTTAATAACTTACATAGCAATTTATTCCCAACTTCCAATCTATAAGTTTCCTGGTTTTGGAACAGAATCAGAGTCACAGAATGGAAGACTGAAATTTCATTTAACAAAGCATGATTTTTAAGAAATTGAAAAACAGACGTCTTGGGACTTCCCTGGTGGTCCGGGAAGACCGGGGGTTAAGACTCCAAGCTCCCAGTGCCGGGGACACGAGTTCAATCCCTGGTCAGGCTACTAGATCCCGCATGCTGCAACTAAAAAAAGAAAAAAAAAAAAAAAAAAAGAGCCCACATGACGCATCTAAAAGACCCTGCATGCCGCAACAAAATCTCGCACATGACAATGAGGATCCTGCATGCCGCAACTAAGACCTGGTGCAGCCAAATAAATAAATAAATATTTTTTTAAAAAAGAAGAAGTCTTCTATATCAGATGTGACAAGGAGGTCATGCATGAGCCAATCCTATAATCTCCTAGAAGTATTCTCATTTCCGTGAATATCATTAAGGTGTAGTTTATATAAACTTGTAATTTGGTCCTGGGTCATGAGGCATGCTGATAGAAAGTCTAACTGTGCTCTCTGTTCTTCATGCATGAGAACATACTGCAACTAAACAATGCCAAAAAAGACGCTGGCAGGAGAAACACACAGCTGTCTCCTACATGTGAACCAAAACTGGGATTGACAGAAATAAGATCAGCTGACAGGAACAGCTGAGGCTGGTGACAAACTGATGCAGATTAAAGAAGTAAAAACCTAACCAGAGATTAACTCTGGGAAACCTGAAAATGACAAACTACATTGTGGTTTAGAAATAATCCTTGAATAAAAGTCAGTTATCCTGGATTCCAAACATGGTTCAACCACAAAGTAGATCAGTAGCTTCATGCAAGTCACTAAATTTCTATTTTTCTCAGTTGCCTCAATTATAAAATAAGTTGGTTGTGTTTTCTATGCTATCAGTCTTTGTCCAAATGTACAATGGTACTTCTCAATGTCAGGGAGGGGAAAATTTCCCCCTCCACCCCTGTCGAGTTCTTATGGCTGCACTAATAATAAAATTGGCACAAGACAGAGTAACAGGAGAAAAAGAAACAAGTTTAATCCATGTACACAGAGGTCTCATAAATATAGGACCTAAGAAATGGCCAAAGGAGACAATTTTATACTTTTTTAGACAAAGAAAAAATAAATTTGAAAGAAATTGCCAAGACAAAGAAACTTAGGTTTCAGTGCTTAATTAGTAAAAAATTTAAGCAAAATTTGGGCTTTGGTAATAAATTAGCAAAAAAGTAACCAGATTTGCTTATACAGGCTTCTTGGCCCCAAATTATCTATCTCTGGTGATAAGAATGTCTGTCTACTGCCCAGTACAGGGAGGGCACCTTTCTATGGGACATTTATTTCCTGATTTCAGAGATACAGAAAGCCAAATTGTTCCACTTGTATTGGCCATTTCTCAAGTAACTTAATTTCAAAATAATAAATATGCCAATGAGTCATATTTTGGGATGGCCTGCTCTAGGCCCCAATGTCAAACTAAAATATGCATACAAATTGTCTAAAGAACTTGTTAAAAATGCAGGTTCTAATTCACTGGTTTTGAGTGGGGCCCAATGTTTTGTATTTCCAATCAGCTCCCATCAGATTTGATGTTATTTATTTGCATATCACACTTTGTATAGTAAGGCTCTTGAATTTGTTGCTTCGGTTTTCCTGGTAGGATCAACCAAAAAGGAAACATAGAGTTGTCTGATTGGCCCTTTTAAACTATAGGATGGCCCTTTTAAACTATAAAGAGTCAAGTGAATAGAACAGAGATTGGGCCAGGAAATGTGAAAAGGACCCAAGCACTACTGAAAATTATAAACAACTGAAATCAGGGTTTACCATGCAAATTGTGTCAAATATCTAAAGATATCATGATATCCCTGAGCATAACAGATAATCTGATTAACAGGGTATCGTTGAAAACATCCAGGTTGATCAGGAAGCTCTGCTTCTTTTTTCTTTTTCATTTTTCCCCCTCTTTCTTCCTTCCTTTCCTTCCTTTCCTTTTTCTGGCTCTCAGGTGGAGAGAATTAATGAACTATACACCTCAGGCCATGACACACTATCAGGATTGATCTAGGCAACGCCCTCATCTCTCTTACTCCCTTTGATTCCTATTCCCCACCACCATTTCTTGCCTCTCCCCACAAACAACAATTATTTGTGTAAGTTTTTGTATAATGTGTATTGCTGTTTGGTGTTGACCAAGATGGCCTTAATGTTCTCAGCTTGACCAAACTTTACACTGGGGGTTGGGGCATTTTCCTAACTCTTGACCCCTGACTTTTCTTAGAGCATTTATTTAAGAAAACTTGTAACTGTACTTTCTTTCTCTGCCCCTTTGAAAAATGCAAATCTTTTTTTTTCTTTTATTATTCTTTCTGTTCTTTTCATCTTTTTTAAAAAATTGAAGTACAGTTGATTTACAAAGTTGTGTTAGTTTCAGGTATACAGCAAAGTGATTCAGTTATACATATATATGTATATGTATATTTTTCAGATTCTTTTCCATTATAGGTTATTACAAGATATTGAATATAGTTCCCTATCCTTGTTGTTTATCTATTTTATATACAATAGTGTGTATCTGTTAATCCCAAACTCCTAATTTATCCCTCCACCCACTACTTTCCCCTTGGTAACCATAAGTTTGTTTTCTATGTCTATGAGTCTATTTCTGTTTTGTAAATAAGTTCATCTGTACCATTTTTTTAGATTCCACATATGTGACATCATATGATATTTGTCTTTCTCTGTCTGACTTATTTCATTTAATAGATAATCTCTAGGCCCATCCATGTTGCTGCAAATGGCATTATTTCATTCTCTGTTTTTTTTTTCCATTCTCTTTTATGGCTGATATATATATATATCATATATCATATATATATGTGTGTATATATATATACCACATCTTCTTTATCCATTCATCTGTCTATGGACATTTAGGTTGCTTCCATGGCTTGGCTACTGTAAATAAGAGACGCAAATCTTTATAAAAGCCTCTTGCCAATTTTACAACCCAGGAAAGTCTTTCTCAAGGACATGGGAGCCATCCCTTTGAAGTGTAATCATCAAAGAACATAGCTTCCCTTTCTCCCAGTCTCTGTGGAAGGGTAGGAGTCTAATTCGATGAGGGCCAATTAGCAAACACAGATGGCATAATCACAGAAAGGACATTTGCAAACTCAGAATTAACTCCATATGCTTGACATAACCCATTGACCAACCTCCCCCAAAACACTTCCTATTATTTGTCCACTAGCTCACCCTAGTGCTTAAAACACTTCCACCCTTTGTTTCAGCAGAGCTGAGTTCAGACAGGGTGCTGGCCTCTCTCTTCTATGGTAATAACCTTGAATAAATTCTTCCTTGCCTGTTTAACTTTGTCCAGTGTAATTTTTTTCTTTGACAGTGTGCATATTTTTAACTTACTTAAAGGGAATTATTTTATATATCATATTGCACTTCTCTCTTTTTTTTTAACTGAGAACTATATTTCATGGATATAAGCATGTTTTTATAAGTATATCTAGTCTAGTCCTCCTAACTGTGGCTTCATAATCTGCAGTCTGCTTTACCATCACTTTCCTATCTATGCTTACTTGTTTTACTTTGCATTTCTCTAAATACTGACTAATTTGACAATACCTTTAAGTGCACATTGTTCTCTGGGTTTCCTGTAAATTACCTGTGCCTATTTTCCACTCATTTTTCTATCAGGATCTCTGTCATATTCTTGTTGATTTATAGTAGTTCCATAATTACTCTGGATATTGATACTTTCTTGTTTATAAAAACGACAAGTATCTTCTCCCAATTGGTCATTTGTTTAGTCAACTTGTCCATAGTGTACATTGTTTAGAAGAAATGCTTAACTTTGAGGTAACTCAAATTTATCAATTCTTTGCCTTGTGGTTTATGATTTTGAACTTTAGTTTAACATCAAAACAAAAGCACCCATTCCAGACTACAAAGTCGTTCTCCTATATTTTCTTCTATTAGCGTTACAGTTTTATTTTTCACATTGAGGACTTTAATCTCTCTGGAGTCTTCCTTTATATGAAATGTTTCATATGGATACAGTCTCAGTGTTCTCTTCTGTTTGGTACTCTATAATCCCATTCAGTTTGAGATTATTTTCCCTAATTCTAGGAAATGTCTCCATTATTTCCTCAACTACAACCACTTTCCATTTTTTTCTCTCCTACTGGGACTCCTCCATATCTCTGGGCTTTTTCTTTTTAATATTTTCTATCTTATCCTTTCCTCTTGCCTTCAGGAGGATCCTCAGCATGGTCTTTCAACTCACTAGTGGTTTTTCAGTTATATCCATCCTACAATTTACTGTGTTTTTTATTTTAATTACTATATTTTACATACTAACATTTCCTATTTGGTTCTTATTTGTGATTTCCTCTGAATTTTTTATTTTTCTAGTATCTTCCCTTATCTCTTTGAGTATTCTTATTTTGCATATTTAAAATTCTCACTATTAGTAATTCTACTTCAAGTGATATATGGTGTTCAGTTTGTCTTTTTTTTTTTTTAATAGAAAGTTTAGTCCTCATCTATTACTTACTTGTGAACTCATGTACCCCTAGAAACATCAACTGCTCTTCTGGTAATTCATGATGGTGAAGAGCCAAATGTCAGGTACTAGTCTACACCAATCTGATTAAGGTAAGGAAGTGGTCTGCAAACTATGGCCCATGGGCCAAATCAAACCCACTATTTTTGTAAATAAAGTTTACTGGAGCACAGAAACCCCCATTTGTTTACATACTGCCTATGGCTGTTAGCACAACAAGGGCCGAGTTGAGTAGTTTCAGGAGACTCCAAATGGCTCACAAAGCCTAAAACATTTACTACCTGACACTTTGCAGAAAAAAGTAGTTGACTCCTGATTTAAGAAGTAGAGAGGGTTTAGACCAAGTGTGGAAAGGGCCAAAATACCATGAATCCCTGTCATCACTTCTAATTGCTGTTGCCCCATCAGGCAACACCTCTGATCTGGATTCCATCTTTGAGGTGGCTCTTCTAGGCTGTAATACACAAGCCTTGATGGTTTGCCAGGAACAGTGAAGGCAGGAAGGCCTGTGTTTTGCTGGTCATCTCACACCTGTTTCCATCAGCTCATCACTCAGTCCAGGTTTTTGCACTGCCCTGGTATTTCATGGTTGAACTGCCGCTACTTATTTCTGTCATGATACAGCAGGCAATGATTGTTGAAAGCCACCGCAGGTGAAAAGCAAAGGGAATTTACAAATGTTCCTCCAATCTAGCCTCACAGTTCCTCCCCCTCCTGATCCAGGAATGAAGTTGCACCTATCCACCGGCCTCCTAAGGAAAAAAAAAAGACAACCTTCTATTTCCCTGGAGGTTTTCACGCATGATTTTTGTTGTTCCATGGTAATTTTTGTTCGATTCTGGAAGCCATGCTTCCCTCTTGCTTCTTTGGTTTCTCCCAGATTGTTTTTCTGTGAGGGAGCCAACAACCCATGTTGACAGAAATCAGAAGTCTCCAACATTTATACAGATTAAGCTGATCTCCATGGCAACATCTTTTCTAAGTCCTTCTCCACTTATTCCTAGTCCCTCCCACCGTACAAAAACCATTAATCTAGAAGAAGGAGTGGAGCCAAGAGATAAGGAAGAGTAAAACTTTCAGTGATTTTTCTTCAGGAGTTTCGTCTAGTGATCCTTCCTTCTCATGGGCCCCCGACAGCTTATGAAATATGTCACCTGCTTTTATGGACTGAATTGTGTCCCCCCGCCACCCAGAATTGGTACGTTGAGGTCCTCAATCTGACTATTTGGAGACAGAGCCTTTAAGGAGGCAATTAAGGTTAAACGAGGTCATCAGGGAGAGACCTAATCCAATGGGACCCGTGTCCGTAGAAGAGGAAAAGACTCCCAGAGCATATGGACAGAGAGGCTATGTAAGAAAGGCACAGGAAGAAATGGCCGTCTACAAGCCGGGAAAGAAAGCCTCACCAGAAACCAACCCTGCCAGCACTTTGACCTTGGACTTTCAGTCTACAGAACTATGAGAAAATAAATTTCTGCTATTTAAGCCACCCGTTCTGTGGTCTTCTGTTATGGCAGCCTGAGCAGACTAAAATACCTGCCAGTTAGCACTAAAACGTGCCCAGAGGAATCTGGGAACTTATAACATCCTGATGGCAAGGATGCTGCTTATAAAACATGTCTTCCCCAATATCTGGCATATACTTATCATACCAAATTTCATACATCTTACGTCACAAATGCAGAGAAGGGGGGAATTCCCTGGCAGTCCAGTGGTGAGGACTTGGCCCTTTCACTGCTGAGGCCCGGGTTCAATCCCTGGTTGGGGAACTAAGATCCTGCAAGCCCCGTGGCACAGCCAAAACAAACAACAACAAAATGCAAAGAAGGAAAAGAACTCCATAAAAATATTCTAGGCAGAAAAAGAAGAAACAACTTCTCTGTTAGAGAAACGGATGCTAAATACTTACCTCCACATACCATGACCCCACCTTGCCAGATAAGGAATGTCTTAAACATAGATAAAGAAGGCAAGTTAATGGAAAAGAATTATTCACCCTTCAAGCACAGTTAGGGAGTACCATTAGAATTTGTGAGACATTTGGGGGAATCCATCCTGTGCTTTATCACAGATAAAGAAAGGCAAGACATTAAAAAGCTTGGAAAGAAGAAAGAGACAATGAGCACAGTGAAGAGAGGCTTACATAACCATTTACATGTGGGTGTCTCCTGTCCAGTCCTCTCGATATATTGCACATACAAAGACAATATCCATGAATCATCTTGAATTTTCTCAAATCCTTTAAATGAAGAGAATATTAGTTAATGTGGGCCCCCTAAATATATGGCTTGATTGCAACATAAGAGAAAAAACTAGAAATCAAGCCAGATGAAATTTTCTTACCTGGAAAATAAAAGTCAGCATACAAATTGCCTATATTGCACCGTACTACACCCATTCTCCTTATAGGTTTCAGTTTACGTGACTGTTGCACTCAGAAATTCTCCTCTGATAAAGAAAGTGGGGTGCTGAATGGCTACCTCCACCTGCAATGCAAAGCAAATGCCAGGGAAAGGAGTGTCCCTTGCCTAACTACATCTCTCCCCCATACATAAAATAATTCCCTACCCATAATTTGTGGATCATAAGTACTTGTCAAATGACAAAAATAAATAAAACTAACTATGGCATAAGACACAAGAGACAGATGAAAGTGGAAATGTCTCCTTTACTGCTGATCGAGTTGATAGGAGAACATGGCTTTGACTTGCCTATACTTCTTCCAAGAATTAGAGGTTACACGCTCTGGTTATGAGCAGTGCTGCAAACAGAGATGTTGCCTCATCAGACATAGAACTTGTTCGACTAAGCTTACGCATGATGAGAACACAGCCTGAAATCCGGTGCACCCTCTCCAGAGAGAGAAAACTCCAGAAAGGCTGGGTCAAACATGTTCAATCTTTTCTCCCAAACATGTCAATCAGATAAGTCAATTCTAATCCTTCTGTTGAGCGTGGGTGATAGTCTCTTTACAAGATAACATGCTTCCAGGAATTCTTTGTTCCTTTTTGCCCCTTAACTTATTAAATTGGATGCTTGCCACATTAATTTTCAGTCTTTCTGCTTTTCTAGGGAGCAACTCTAAGCATTTTCTAGGGAGCAATTCTAGGCATTTAAAAAAATTCCTTTGATTATACTACTTTAGCTATATTGCATATATTTTCATATATAGGGGGCAAAATTTGCCACCACAAAATGTGTCTCTTTGGCATGAAGATTAATTTAGGCTGATTATTTTTAAGAAATAGAAGATTCGGGAAGTGTTTCATGTTACCTCCCCCTTAACTACCGAAAAGAATTTAGATAAAGGGCCTGTTCCCAGAATAGAGTTATCACCAGAGATATCTGCAAAGAATATAGGCTAGGTGTGGTGGGAAACCTGGCAGGGATCAGAGTCCACTCTGGGTCCCACTGTCACTTCATGGTCCAGCAAACATTTGTTTACCAAACATTTGTTTTTCCATCTCCATGTGAATTACATTCCTCCTCTTCCGGGTCACAAACCACTACCCCCAATGTTCTCTTTTTAAAAAAAAAATATTTATTTATTTATTTATTTTGGCTGCACCAGGTCTTAGTTGCAGCATGTGGGATCTAGTTCCCCAACCAGAGATCAAACCCGGACCCCCTGCATTGGGAGCACGGAGTCTTACCCATTGGACCACCAGGGAAGTCCCCCAATATCCTCTTTTGTTTTTAAATGAAGATGTGTATTTGAGGTGAGGGCTTCAGCTATTTTGGCAAGTTATTCAGTTTTCCTGGGTCTCTCCCATGTATATGTGTTAGACTTTGTGTCAGGGAGAGGAAAATATCCCCCCTTTACTTCTATTGAGTTCTTGTGTCTGGACTAATAACAAAATTGACACAAGACAGATAAAGATGAGAAAAAGAAACAAGTTTAGTTCATGTTTGTGGAAGTCTTATAGATATGGGACCTAAAAAGTGGCCAGAGTAGGCAACTTTTATAATTCTCAGACAAAGAAAAAATAAATTTGAGAGAAATTGACAGGACAAAGAAACTTATTTTTAACACTGGTAAATTAGTAAAGAAGTAAGTGTTGTTTATATAGGTTTCTCAGCCCTGAATTCCCTATCTCCGGTGATAAGGATGTCTTTCCACCTCCCTGTACAGGAAGAGCACCTTTCACATGGGAGACTTATTTCCTGCTTTCAGGGAGACAGAGAGGAGGGTAAAAGTGTCCCTCTTGCATTGGCCATTTCTTAAGTAACTTTACTTCAAAATAATCAATATGTCGTTGAAGCATAGGGTGTCCTGTCCTGAGCCCCAACATTTATTTTTCTCCTATTAATCTGTTTCATGTCAATTTAAGTCTTAGATCAGCCAGAAGCACCCAGAAGGGTAGGGGGGATGTTTTTGTCCTCTTCCAGAGATGCATAATATTTTCATTATCATTCAGTTCCAAGCATTTTCTTTTTTTGGGGGGGGGCTGTGCCACGTGGCATGTGGCATCTTAGTTCCCCCAGCCAGGGATTGAACCCACGCCCCCTACAGTGGAAGCACAGAGTCTTAACCACTGGACTGCCAGGGAAGTCCCAATTTGTATTCTTTTTAGATTCCATATATAAGTGAAATCATATGCTATTTGTCTTACTACATCTGACATTTCACTTAGCATAATACCCTCTAGGACCATCCATGTTGTCACAAATGGCAAGATTTCATTACTTTTTATGACTGAATATTCCATTTTATGTATATGCCACATCTTTTTTATCCATTCACCTATTGATGGGCACTTAGGTTGCTTCCAGATCTTGGCTATTGTAAACAATGCTGCAGTGAACATAGGAGTGCATATATTGTTTTAAATTAGTGTTTTTGCTTTCTTTGGAACATTACCCATAAGTAGAACTGCTGGATCATATAATGGTTGTATTTTTAAGTTTTTTCTATAGTGGCTGCACCAATTTACATTCCCACCAAAAGTGCGTAAGGGTTCTCTTTCCTCTACATCCTCACCAACACTTGACATTTATTGTTTTTTTGATAATAGTCACTCTGACAGGTGTGAGGTGAGATCTCATTGTGGTTTTGATTTGCATTTCCCTGAGGATTAATGATGTTGTTCATCTTTTTATGAGTCTGTTGGCCATTTGTATGTCTTTTTTGGAAAAATGTCTGTTCAGGTACTCTGTCTAATTTTTTTTTTTTTTTTTGGCTGTGCCACACAGCTTTTGGGATCTTACTTCCCCAATCAGGGATTGAACCTGTGTCCCCTGCAGTGGAAGCATGGAGTTCTAACCAGTGGAATACCAGGGAATTCCCTGTTCATTTTTTAATCAGGTTGTTTTTGTTTGTTTTGTTTTGTTTTTTTTGTGGCATGCTGGCCTCCCTCTGTTGTGGCCTCTCCCGTTGCGGAGCACAGGCTCCGGACCCGCAGGCTCAGCGGCCATGGCTCACGGGACCGGCCGCTCCGCAGCTCACGGGACCAGCCGCTCCGCAGCATGCGGGATCCTCCCAGACCGGGGCGCGAACCCGGTTTCCCTGCATTGGCAGGCGGATGCGCAACCACTGCGCCACCAGGGAAGCCCCAGGTTGTTTGTTTTTTGATGTTAAATAATATGAATTGTTTATATATTTTGGATATGAACCCCTTATTGGATATATTGTTTGCAAATATCTTCTCCCATTCAGTAGGCAGACATTTCATTTTGTTGATAGTTTCCTTCACTGCGTAAAACCTTTTAGTCTGATGCAGTATTATTTGCTTATTTTTGCTTTTGTTTCCCTTGCCTAAGAAGACAGATCCAAAAAAACTGATATGACCAATGTCAAAGAGTGTCTGTCTATGTGTTCTTCTAGGAGTTTTATGGTTTCAGGTCTTACATTTAAGTCTTTACTCCATTGTGAGTTTATTTTTGTTTATGGTATGAGAAAGTAGTCCAGTTCAATTCTTTTGCATGTAGCTGTCCAGTTTTCCAACATCATTATTGAAGAGGCTGCCTTTTCTTCCTTGTATATTCTTGCCAATTTTGTCATAGATTAATTGACCATGTAAGTGTGGGTTCATTTCTGGGCTCTCTATTCTGTTCCATTGACCTATATGTCTCTTTTTCTGCCAGTACCATACTGTTTTGGTAACTGTAGCTTTGTAGTATAGTTTCAAATCTGGGAGCATGAGACTTCCAGCTTTGTTCCTCTTTCTCCAGATTGTTTTGGCTATTTGAGGTCTTTTACATTTCCATACAAATTTTAGAATTATTGGTTCTAGTTCTGTGAAAAATGCCACTGGTGTTTTGATAGGGTGCATTGAATCTGTAGATTTTCCTTGGGGACTGTGGTCATTTTAACAATATTAATTCTTCCAATTCTTGAACACAGTGTACCTTCAAATTCTTTCATCAATGTCTTATAGTTTTCCAAGCTCAGTTCTTTCACCTCCTTGGTTGGATTTATTCCTAGATATTTTATTCTTCTTAGTATAATTATAAATCATATCACTTTCTTAATTCCTCTTTCTGATAGTTCATTGTTAGTGTACAGATTTCTGTATATTAATTTTGTATCCTGCAACTTTACTGAATTCATTTATTAGTTCTAATGGTATTTTGGTAGCATCTTTAGGATTTTCTACATATACTATCATGTCATCTACAAACAGTGACAATTTTACCTCTTCTTTTCCAATTTATATTCCTTTTATTTCTTCTTTTTGTTTGATTGCTGTGCTAGGACTTCCAATACTATGTTGAATATAAGTGTCTTATTCCTGGTCTTGGAAAAAATGCATTCAGCTTTTCACCATTGACTATGGCTGTGGGCTGTCATATATAGTCTTTATTATGCTTAAGTATGTTCTCCTTATATCCAGTTTGTTGAGAGTTCTTACTATACATTGATGTTGAATTTTGTCAAAATTCTGCCTCTATTAAGATGATCATATGATTTTTTTTCAATTTGTATTCTGCTGCTTTTGGATGGAGTGTTCTATATACATCTATTAAGTCCATCTGGTCTAATGTGTCCTTTAATGCCATCATTTCCTTCTTGATTTTCTGTCTTTGAGCAAACAGAGATGGTACCCACAATAGAGCTCATTGTTGCTCACTGCTTCCTTACCAACACTGGAGTTTGAAGGTACATCTTTCTCCTGGATCTGAGCTCTCCAGGCTTTATTCAGAATCTATTTAATGATTTCATCTTTCTGGTTAAGGCTTTGTTCTGTAATAAATACTCATTTGGCACTTCAATCTGATTTTGATATCAGATTATTTCAACTAAAGCTGGCTGAAAATGCTTTCAGCCCAATTCCTTCAGGAAGGGGCTGCTTCAAATAAAATTGTGCCAGTTTTCAGCCTTTGGTCTCTTCCTTTGGAAGGGCTGTCCTCTGGAGATTGGCTTTAAAAAGACTTCAGCCTGGCTCCTCTAGAACTAAGCTGTCTTCTTAGGACTTGCTGGGATTGGTGTGCAAGCTTTTTAAATTGAGCCTTTCTGCTGTAAGCTGCTTAAACCATTTGAAAATTGTTCTTTACTCTAGAGGAAAAGCCTCTAGGAAATGGGATCCCAGTTATCTAAGTATGTTGAAGGTGCCTCCCCTACAGGGACTTCACCTTATTTTATGTTTAAAACCATGGTCATTCCTCATGTGCATTTCTGATTAAATGGACCATCCCGACCAAAGGCAATTTAGAACAGCAATGGCCTTTATGGGGAACTTTTGCAATCCCTAAATTTAATTTCCTTAAAATCAAATTGGACTACAATAGCTCAAAAATTTCCAGAACTGAGTGGAATGCTTATTTCAGTTGGTATTTTGGGGCTTCCCAATGCTATCAGGAGTCTAAAATTGCCTCTCTAAAAAAATAAGATTTTAAGACTAACTGAGGCAAACAAATGATTAAAGAAAGATAAAATGGCTCCCAAAGCCTCAGACTCTTCTTTCTTGGCTTCTTTGAGGCTCTGCCTCTGGTGCCATCTTCCTCCTTCCCTTCTACTGCCTATGCCTCCACTACATCTTCAACTCCCCCATACAAATTCTCTCACCAAATTTCCCCTTTTCTTTGAAACTCTCTCCACTCCTTTTTCCTCTAAACTTGTCAGAACCTATCCTTTTAAAATTAAGCCTTCTGAGGATCCAGAGGCTAAACACTCTTAGACTTCCTGGACTAAGGCTGAACTGTGAGCCATAATCAAACACTTTCCCAAAGTAACCAAAGATCCTCAGATTTGCTGAGAAATTTAACACAGTCATTCAAACTTATCAACTTGGTTTCTCTGACTTACATCAACTAGTTCATATGCTTGTTGGTGAAGGCCGGGCCAGCACTGGATGAAAACTGAAACTGGGAATGTTCTGGAATGTCTCTAGAATTACAACCAGGAGACTAGCCCACTAACTTACATTGATTGCACCCTAGCAGAAGGTAAAACTGCAAATATCTATACAGATAGCTGCTATGCATTTGAGATAGTTTATGACTTTGGCATGCTTTGGAAACAGAGGATTCTTGACCTTGGGGGAAGTGGGGGTTGGGGGAGAACCAGATTAAGAATGAAAATTAGGTCAACAAGTTGTTGGAATCATTCAACTTCCATCTGTCCTAACCATCATTAAGGTGAGTGGACATTCAAAATTGAATTCAGATGAAATCAAAGGAAATAATTTGGCTAATAAGACCACAAGGAGAGCTGCCTTATGAGCTATCCAACCCAACCTGAAACTGTTAGAGAAAATTTGGACTACATTCCAAAAGAGGATCTAGTGAAAACTATCAAATATGTCTCATCTGGGGCACCACATAAAGAAAGGCTTTATTGGGTTGTATTTTTAGCCTGTTAACTAATTTATGGTATGACTCAAATAGAAGATCTGTCTTGCCAGAGTCCATTGAAAGACCGCTGATGGAAATGACTCATTGGATGACCCACTGGGCAGCAGATAAACTTGTAAGTTTTATGAAACAATACTGGTGGGGAAATATTTCTAAGGCCACCAGTGAAGCACAATTAACTTGTGCTGTATGTCCTAAATACGACCCAGGGAAAACTATGCAAACTGCCACTGGACACTTTTAACTTGCCTAAAGGGCTTTCTAAAGGATGGTGAAGGGATTTTATCCAGTTGCCTCCTTCGCAAAGCTATCAATTTCTTCTTGTTATGGCTTGCATGTTTGCTCATTGGATTGAAGCATTCCCTTGCTGACAGCCTACCACTTCAGCAGTTGCAAAAATATTGTTAGAAAACAATCATACCCACCTGGAGCATACCCTCAGCACTGCATAGTGCATGACACAAACACTGACGTTAGCAACAGCTTTAAAACAGATACTATAAATATAATATTTAACTTTTAAAATATGGCCATAGTGAATGAACAGATGGGGAAATTTCTGCAGAAAAGTGGAAATATTCAAAAGAACAATATGTAAACTCTAGAACTGAAAAGCAAAATGTCTGGAATAAAAAAGCCATTGGGTGGACTTAACAATAGAATGCAATGATAGAATAAAGGATCAGTGACCTTAAAGACAGAACAATAGAGCTTGTTCTAGTTAATGAAATAGATTTGCTTTTAATTTTTTTAAAAAGTACAGAACCTCAGCGACCTGTGGAACAATATCAGGCATACATGTGTATTAATTATCCCAATTCCATTTAAATTCCAACATAAATGGACATTCATTATAAAAATGCCATACAAACTATTTTTAGTCATGAAATTTTGTTTAGGGACTTCACTGGTGGCACAGTGGTTTAGAATCCACTTGCCAATGCAGGGGACACAGGTTCAATCCCTGGTCCAGGAAGATCCCACATGCCACGGAGCAGCTAAGCCCGTGCACCACAACTACTGAGCCCACGTGTCACAACTACTGAAGCCTGCGCACCTAGAGCCCATGCTCTGCAACAAGAGAAGCCACCACAATGAGAATCCCTCGCACCGCAAAGAAGAGTAGCCTTTGCTCACTGCTACTAGAGAAAGCCCATATGCAGCAACAAGGACCCAAAGCAGCCAAAAATAAAATAAATAAATAAAAATTTTTTAAATTTTTGTTTAAATAACTGCATTGATAAATATGACATTCTTATTCCACAGAATCTGAGGGATCAGAAATATTTCCAAAGAGAATTTCAGGTTCTCTATAAATAATGAGAAAGTAAAAAGAAATGCTTCAAAGAAATGAGACACCTGCCAGCAGTCCCAGCCTCTCTTTCCCAGTTCCTCCTTTTTCTCTATTTTTTGGCCATTACACGATTGCATGACTTGTTTGTAATTATAAAAGTTAATGTGAGATTTGTATAGCTCAGAATGATAAAGTGTTTCTTGTCCGGGGGGTGGGTGGAGGGAGGGGTAGAAGATAGAAGAATTTAAGGTAACAGCTACCTAAAAACCAATCAACATCTTTGATGGCACCCTGCCATTGAGGGTCTGTCCCTCCATTCCAATCACCTCCATTTTCTTGTCCTCCTCCAATGTATTTTCTCTGAACTTCACTACAGCCTAAAATACTTCTGTGCAGAAACACGCAGTTGAAGATAATATAAGCGATACTTGGTAAAACTATGTGGTCTTTAAAATATTTATTCTGCCCACGGTCTCATATTTTACCTTCCACGATATTCTTGGTTCCATCACCTTCTTCATAAGAGCCCTAGCGCCCTCTCCTTCTCCTAATAGTTGCCTATCATGCACTCTAGAAGAAATATTTATGTTCTAAGTTTTAAAATGCTCTTCCAAAGCTATTTGCTTGTTTAACTTTATTTCCTGGGAAATCCAACCCAGTCACATCTTGTATGGTCTCTTAAAACAAGACCTAAAGATGAAGATTGGAAAAAAATGAGCTTCCAGAACCTCATCACCCTGTAAGTCTGCAGCTGCAGGGTAAGCTAGGACAAGCTTGGCTAAGGCAGGCCTGCCTGCAGCTGTTGGGGAACTATTCCCAGGAGTTTCTAGAGCTGAAGGTTCTTCTTGCCAAGTTCTCAGTATGTGATTCCTCTCCTGCCAGAACAGGAATCCACCCAAAACATCCTCTCCCAACAGTTTTCACTCCTCTCCACTTTCCTCAAGGCCCTCTTTACCTCCCTGAAATTTCATGATTCCTTTCTTTCAATGTTTTTGCCAATTTTCATAATAAAGCATACTGTTTTTTCCCTTTTACAATGTGTTTTTCTAAGTATAAATTAATGCATGGTCATCACAAAAATAACTGTAAAATTGAAAAGACATATAAAAGCACTTAACTTCTCTCACTCAGAGACAAATTATTTTAATTTTTTACTGAGTGGTTCCTTTTAGGTTCAAATCCATTAGAGAGTGTAATCCCAGTAAGTGTCTGAGTGAATTAGACAGCCAACAGTGACTTTGCATCTTGCATGTAGAGCCTTATAGGGAGGCACTGTAATTAAAGGTATGAGGAATATTTTTTTTTTGTTTTTTTGTTTTGTTTTGTTTTTGGCCATGCTGCACAGCTTGCAGGATCTTAGTTCCCCAATAAGGGATCGAACCCATGCCCCCTGCAATGGAAGCACAGAGTCCTAACACTGGACCACCAGGGAATTCCTCAAGTTGGTTCTTCTGTAGTAAGAATTTTTTCTTATGATTCCATATATTTCCACCTCCATACAGCCCCCATTTTATTTTTTGAGATGACTGTGAATGCTTAACTTGAACTAACTTTATGTGTCCTCTTAGAATTCAGGCTTGTTCTGTCATATCTTGAGACCTGGAAGGGATGGTGAAGTCAGGGATTTATTTGCCTGAAAACTGTTTGGAAGAAATGTGAGGGGGGCTTAAGTTCTTGTAGAGCCGATATTTATTAAACCAAAGAAAGGTTGCTTTTAGTGACTATTACTTTGGTCCTGTTTATCCAGGATTGTAATCACATGGAATACTTGGCTTAGAAGATCTTTATGCCTTTTTCCTAAGTCATGAAGACTAAAGAACAAATAGTGTATTGGGGGGAATTTGTGAAGGAAATAATTATTGAATAGAATCCTCATGTTTGTACTTCACTTTGGGGTGAGATAGGGCTTGATAAAGAGGAAGGAGGACATTTCAAGTGGGGTGAATATCATGTACCAAAGCTAAGTGATGAAGTAAAAATAAACTTTACATTTTTAAGAAAATTGATATTGTCAACTGAAAAAAATTGCACAACCTAAAAGTTAAGAGGTATGTTTTATTCAGCGGACATTCTGAGGACTTCAAGCCTGGGACACAGCATCTCAGATAACTCTGAGAAACTGTTCTGAAGAGGCAAGGGGTGAGAGAGGATGTATAGGAGTTTTTGTAACAAAAGACCAGGTAGTCAGACCATCAAAAGATTACTGTTAATTAAAGAAAACCAGACATCTCAATTTCAGGAATTTAGCACTTTTCTATGTATGGGAAGATGCAAGAGTCTGGGCTCACTGACATCATTCCTTTGATACGCAGCTCAGCTATCTGAGGCTAGCATCCTGTTCTTTCTCATCCTGAGTCTCCTCAGGGTGCACCGCCGGGTTGGCTGCAGCAGTTAACTGCTAGATGGTGGGCATCCTGTTTCTTTTCTTTTTTTTAATATATAAATTTATTATTTTATTTATTTATTTTTTCTTTTTTTTTAACATCTTTATTACAGTATAATTGCTTTACAATGGTGTGTCAGTTTCTCCTTTACAACAAAGTGAATCAGTTATACATATACATATGTTC
>NC_041229.1:9336257-9343991 GCF_002837175.3 Physeter macrocephalus | reverse complement strand
CTTTTTATGGCTGAGTAATATTCCATTGTATATATGTGCCACATCTTCTTTATCCATTCATCTGTTGATGGACACTTAGGTTGCTTCCATGTCCTGGCTATTGTAAATAGAGCTGCAATGAACATTTTGGTACATGACTCTTTTTGAATTATGGTTTTCTCAGGGTATATGCCCAGTAGTGGGATTGCTGGGTCGTATGGTAGTTCTATTTGTAGTTTTTTAAGGAACCTCTGTACTGTTCTCCATAGTGGCTGTATCAATTTACATTCCCACCAACAGTGCAAGAGTGTTCCCTTGTACTGGAACACTGGAGTGTTCCAGTGCAGAGTGGAGTGTTCTCCACACCCTCTCCAGCATTTATTGTTTCTAGATTTTTTGATGATGGCCATTCTGACCGGTGTGAGATGATATCTCATTGTAGTTTATTTATTTATTTTTGGCTGCGTTGGATCTTCTTTGCTGCACACAGGCTTTCTCTAGCTGCGGCGAGTGGGGGTTACTCTTCATTGCGGTGCATGGGCTTATCACTCCGGTGGCTTCTCTTGTTGCAGAGCACAAGCTCTAGGCACGCGGGCTTCAATAGCTATGGAGCATGGACTTAGTTGCTCCATGGCATGTGGGATCTTCCCGGACCAGGGATCGAACCCGTGCCCCCTGCATTCGCAGGCGGACTCCTAAACACTGTGCCACCAGGGAAGTCCCTGGGCATCCTGTTTCTATCCTGATTTTCCTCAGGGCTCACCATCTGGGGCAGCTGTAACGTGGTGGTTTGATAGCTGCAACATCCTTTGTTTACTGATATGGCCGGCAGTATTTTAGTTCACAATATTATAATGGTTAAACATTGGTTTTGAGGCTTTATAAAAGGGAAGAAGTTTACCTGCTTGGACCTTGGTTATCTAGGAAGTTAGGGCTGAAGCCCAATTTACTTACTTATGTAATAGCAATATGGCATCAGTGTTTCTATCACTTTTGAATCCCTCTCACTGCTCCTGGCTCACCCTCTACCGTCATCAACTCCACCTGTCTAGTTTCCTTAGCTAACTGATAACATGCTAATTGATGTATCTGCAGGAATAACTTTAAGTATCACCCTACTAATTTGGATGTTTGAATTTAAAGGAGAATTATAGGAGACAGAATAATCTAAGGCCAAAAAGAATTACTCTGCAATGGTAGATTTTCAGGTAGATAACAGAGGTAGATGATTTTGGACAGGTGACTACCTTGCTACTGCTAAACTTCTGATCAGAACATTTCATTGTCTGACTTCATGCAAGGCAATTCCTGGGTGTCTTTCTATAGTAGAAAACAGTGGTATCCTCAACCATTATAGGCTTATAGATGCTGATTCCTACCATTTACCCTGAATTTGATCACCTGTGCCTAACTTATAGCACAAGACATTCAAAACCACAAGAAGTGGATTCAGTGCAAAAAATGCAAAAAGCTCATTTGTTCCTAATGTTTACATATCCTAGAATTACATTAGATTTCTGTCTTATAGAAATATGCATTTAGGACCTTGTTTCCCTCACGAAGTTGTTGTGAAATTAACTAGAGCTACGTCACTTGGGAAATTAAAAGCACTATACAAGTGTTATGAATGTTTTGTCTGTTTTATATAGTTTATTGTCATTCCAAGCTATTTTACTACATATGTACTAGCTCATATTTATCTTATTTACCTTTTCTGCCAGACTCCAAGAAATAGTAGTGATTTGTGGTTATTTACAGCAGAAAAGATAGCTGGGGAGAATCTGAAGTTGGCAATTAACATAGCCATTGGAAGAATAACAGATGGAATAAGATAAAATTTCAGAGGACTCCAAGAGATGAGAATAGACCATAACAGAGAATCTGGGGCAGATGATACTCAGGAGCCAAGCAGGTAGGCGCTCAGCAGCCAAATTGTTAATCAACCAGCAGTAAAGATTCCAGCTACCAGGATGGTGTTGGAACAAGACTCCAACCCTGAGAGGGGATCCTGGAGAAGCCCAGTAAACAAAGGATGTTGCAGCCATCAAACCACCGGGTTACAGCCGCCCCAGATGGTGAGCCCTGAGGAAACTCAGTTTAGAAACAGGATGCCCAGGGACTTCCCTGGTGGCACAGTGTTTAGGAGTCCTCCTGTGAATGCAGGGGACACAGGAAAATGTTCCTCCTACCCTTCTAGGTTCTTTGACTGGTCTAATAATCAAATTGACATAAGAGAGATTAACAGGAAAAAAACAACCAGAAGTTTAATAACATGTATACCTTTAGATTTCCTCTAACATGGTTAACTGAAATGTATTTTTAATTTATTTATGTTTTAAAGAAGTCACTTTTAGCTTCACAACGTGTTATTTGTAATGCATAAATGTGTATGATTGTCAAATTCAAGATAAACTGCTACAGTGCCTTTGTGATAGTATATGCTGCATTGCAGAGAATACACCTGATGGTAGAGAATTTCTGCCTCGAGTAGACATCAATGATACTGTCTGCTTACAGTCTCATGTGACCTATCATGGGAAGAATTTTTCACAGACTCACTCTTGCTCTTGCCTCTGGCTCTAAACATTTTAAATCTTGCTTCTCCTCCATTATCCATTGTTGGGGAAATATAATTAAAAACAAAATCTCCCAACCCAGAAAACCTCTCCACAAAGGCAGTAGAGAAAGAAAATACTTTTATTATTAAATAAGCATTAAACCAGAATATGATGCGTATCACAGGCAGCCGGCTAAGAGTTTACTAAAACAGAAAGAAACCTCAACCTTTCATATAACCAAGCAAACACAATCCATTACATACATATTTTCAAGATAAACAATAACTAGTCGCCAAGTAAAAAGATTTGACAGCACAATTTGTAAGACATAGTTCATCCTAGATTCATCTGGTAATTGGAGTGACCATCTGTGTTCACTAATTGGATTTATCCAGAGGAAAAACAAACTTCTCATATCTTTATGACAGGAGAGAGTTTTGCAACTTGGAGGAAAACACCCAAGTAAGTTAGGCTTCTACCCTCCCACAGAAACTGTGAGAGAGAGCTCTATCTCCCTTGCAGTTTACATTTCAAAGAGACGGCTCCCAGGTCCTTGAGAAAGACAGTTCTGGGTCAGAAAGCTGGCAAGAGGCTTACTTAGCTTCTAAAAACATTTATATACATTTCAACGAGACAAAGAAAAACCTTACAATTAGAAGTTTTCTAAAGTGTGTGCTCCAAGAAAAGGGAGAAGAAAGAAGTCTCTTCCCTTATTTTCAACAGGGAGAATTAGCCTTTTATATTTGTATTTGTCCTCACACCACATATTCCAGTGCTTGCTAGAAAAACCTCTAGTCCTGTTCTCTCAGATCATGACACCCAGGTGAGTCAGCCTGCAGAGTATTCTGTAGGGGAGCAGAATTTATCGCCCCAAAATATAGTAAGTCCCCGACATACAAACGAGTTCTGTTCTGTTCCAAGAGCATCTTCGTAAGTCCAATTTGTTCGTAAGTCCAACAAATTTAGCCTAGGTCCCCAACTAACACAATCGGCTACATAGTACTGTACTGTAATAGGTTTAAAACACTTTTCACACAAATAATACATAACAAACACAAAAAATAAACATTTTAAATCTTACAGTACACTACCTTGAAAAGTACAGTAGCACAGTACAACAGCTGGCATCCAGGGGCTGGCATCGAGTGAACAGGCAAGAAGAGTTACTGACTGGAGGACGGGGAGGAGGTGGGAGATGGTAGAGCTGAAGGATCGTCAGCAATAGGAGACGGAGGGCAAGCTGCAATTGCACTCACGCCTGACGTTGATGGCACAGGTTCTGGTTCCTTGCTGGATTCAATTCTATCTACCCTCTTGTAAAAACGATCCAGTGCTAGTGGGAAGCAGCCGCATAGCACAGTTATACTCCAATAAAGATGTTAAAAAAAACCCAAAAAACAACGATCCAGTGATGTCTGGGTAGTAGCTCTTTTTTTCTCATCATAGATGACACGGTAGCACTGGATTGCGTTCTGAACGGCTGCTGCAACCTTCAGGTACCGTGCTACGTTCAGGTCCTGTGCCTCAAAAACTAACAGTGCCTCCTCAAATAAAGAAAATCCCCTTACCATTTCCTGCATCATGAATCTCTTCGGTTTGAGACAGGAGATAGGCGGGCTCCAGATCAGGCATTTACAACTGGCCTCCCATTCACATTCCATGGGGCAGGGAAAAGGTGGGCTTCAGGCCGGACACTTACAACTAGCCTCCTGTTTGCATTTCCTGAGACAGGAGATAGGTGGGCTCCAGGTTAGGCATTTACAGTCAGCCTCCTGTTTGCTCTTTGAAATAGAAATAACAACAGAAACAGGGTAAATAGCCAGGCTTTGTCTCCTGTGGACACCTTAAGATAACAGTCATGGCGGGAACAGAGAGGGGCTAAACCCTGTAGGAGTAAAGGATCAAGAGATCACATATTCCCCCTCCTTGGGGCAAGGGAGACACTGCACATGCGCAGAAGGGCTACTTGGGGGTCAAAAGGCAGGGGACGCCAGGCCACGATAAGTCTTGCTACTTTCCTCCCAGACGCCCTTGCACTAAAATCCATCTTGGCTGAGTGGTGTGTGCACTCTTAGGGGAGGGTCCTGAGACAAATTAGCAAGGGAGGCAAAACAAGACGACTGGCCAGAGGGAAGACAAAGACCCAGAAAACTGTCCCCTTATAAATGATTTAAGCTTTCCAAAGGCACGACTCTCGCAACTCTCTCGCAGAGTTCGCCCATGCGTCTTTCTGCACGTACTCTGCTTTTCCAATAAATGCTTTACTTTTCTCTTTACCTTCCACCTCCTTGTCAGACTTTTCTTGTCAAGGCAGGCAAGGACTGGGGATGTAGGCTTTAACCTCTGGCCTTCGTGGTCTAGCTGTTAGAACTCCTGGTTTACACCCAGGTGACCAGGGTTCGATTCCTGGTCAGAGAACTAAGGTCTTGCTTCCAGCTACTGCTCACTGCTGCGTGTCCAAAATCAGATTCCTCAGTTACTTCTTCTTCCTCTTGTCTCTCTTCATCCTTTCTCTGGGCCTCCAATTCCACCTTTTCGCCTTGCTCCACTTTCTCAATTATTTTCACTTTTGTTTCCATCGTTATCCCTTGGCACTTCTTAGCAGTACCAGCTATATCACCGCTGCTTTTACACTTGCTTCCGGACATCCTGGGCTTGAAATAAAGATACGGTACTACTGTACTCTACACAGTACTGTACAGTAAAGTACACAAAAGCACAATCACTTGTGTAGAGGGTGCACGCACGTGACAGTGTACGTCAGACAAGTGAACTAACTTACGTGATTGGACATGTGAGTGCATGTTTGCATCTTTGAAAGTTCGAAACTTGAAGGTTCATATGTAGGGACTTACTGTATGTCTCTTTGGCATAGGATTATTTTAGGCTGATTATTTTAAAGAAAGTGCAGACATGGGAGAAGCTCTGAAAACTAAATAGAAGTTACCCTTTTGTAAGAGACATTTACATGTGTAAGGGAAACGTTCATTTGGAAGGGTCTCCATCCCTGTACCAGGAAGAGAGAGGATGACCTTGTCTCTAGAAACTCTTATCAAGGCAGAAGGCAAGAACTTAAATTTGTATAACAACTTTACCCTATTTTACTCTGCTTTTCCTGGTAACCTCCCTTAACTGGCTGCACTCAATCCCAACAACTTTTGTCTTTAGCTGAAGATGGTGTTTTAGGTGGTGGTGAAACAAGACGGAAGGGGGCAGGGCACAACCTTTAAAGGAATGACATAGCCATAGGACATGACAAAAACTGGTTAAAACCAGCTAAGTCCAATATGGTGGAAGATTGGACTTCCAGTAAACCTTGAACCTCATTATACGCACATTGTAATACATCAGCATGCTAAATGACTCTCACTGCTGTGGCCTCTCCCGTTGCGGAGCACAGACTCCGGATGCACAGGCTCAGCGGCCATGGCTCACGGGCCCAGCCGCTCCACAGCATGTGGGATCTTCCCGGACCGGGGCACGAACCCGTGTCCCCTGCATCGGCAGGCAGATTCTCAACCACTGCGCCACCAGGGAAGCCCACCAGGACAGTTCTGAAGCCAACCATAAAAGGTGAAAAAGTGGCCGGTGGCCCAATTCCTGTAAATCCCTGCCCCTTCCCTGAAATAGTTGGAATACTCCTTCCACTCATTAGCCTATGAAATTACCCAGCCCATAAAAACTAACCACTCCATATTTTGGGACCTCTTGCCTTCTAAGATGGCCCACACTCTGTCTGTGGAGTGTGTTTCTCTCTAAATGAATCCACTTCTTACCTATCACTTTGTCTCTCACTGAATTCTTTCTGCAGTGAGACATCAAGAACCTTAGCTTCATTAAGTCCTGAGACCAGGTGTGTGATCTCAATTAAAAGATGTTGGGTTCAAGTCCCAATCTGGTTTTTGGCTTGGTTTGAGTCCCAGTGTGTGGGTTCAAGTCCCAATCTGAGTTGCACAGTTTCAGTGGCTTTGGCCATTTTTGGTGAGTTACTCAGTGTCCTGGGTCTCTCCCATGTATAGGGAAGGTATACATGTTATTAAACTTCTGGTTGTTTCTTTCCTGTTAATCTCTCTTATGTCAATTTGATTATTAGACCAGTTAAAGAACCTAGAAGGGTAGGAGGAACATTTTCCTTCCCCCAAAATTCCTAGTAACAGTTCCTATGGCTATTTGGTTCCCTCATAATAAAGTTCTCCATTTAATCCTGGTCCTTTCATTCCCCAAGCACACAAGCATACCAGAAGAGAACATGAGGGGGGCAAGGGAAAGATGGCTGGGTCAGGACAGTGGACAAGCATCACTTCATCCTGTACCTGGAACATCACTGTATCTGTCGTGCTGATAAGTCAACCCTACCTTACCAGATTTCTTACACGTGGTGATTTTTCTCTCAGAGTTTATGGAATGATTTCCTATAATTCACTTCATTCAAGGACCACCTCAGCTTCCAACTCTATTTATAAATATTCTATTATGAATGGGCTTTGTTTCCCATTGCAGCTCTCAGACCTAAATTACATCATGATATATGATCTAGCAGTCTGATTTAAATATCCAAATACTGCAAGATAGATAAGAAGTTTGCCGAATACTATGTAACAAAAGGATGGTCTGATCAAAACATATAGATGAGTTCAGTAGGGTTTTATTATTTTATTCCACACACGGATCAAAACAATTCTTATTTAAACAGGATATCTAATTGAAAATATTCTGGTCAGTATTGGGACTGAGTAGCTTTACACAAAAGAAAGAATAAGTTAAGAAAAACTGAGGTTCTCCCCTTAAGAGTAAAAGACAAGGTGAAGGAGGAAGAAAGAGACAGAGAAGATGAGAGTATGTAATGTCATAAAAGGCAGGTGAGAAGAGAGTTCCAAAAAGGAGGTAGTCAGTGGTATTGACAACTACAGATTGATTTTTTTTTAATGAGCACTAAGAAAATCCCTTTGGATTTGAAAGATAATACGAAAATTAAAGAATTGTCTTGATGTATGCGAGGAGATCGAGGCAAGATGGCGGAAGAGTAAGACGCGGAGATCACCTTCCTCCTCACAGGTACATCAGAAATACAGCTACACGTGGAACTTCTCCTATAGAACACCCACCGAACGCTGGCAGAAGACCTCAGACCCCACAAAAGGCAAGAAACCCCCCACGTACCTGGGTAGGCAAAAGAAAAAAGAACAAACAGAGACAA
>NC_041229.1:9319582-9330075 GCF_002837175.3 Physeter macrocephalus | reverse complement strand
AGATAGCTAGTGGGAAGCTGCCGAATAGCACAGGGAGATCACCTCTGTGCTTTGTGACCACGAGAGGGGTGGGATAGGGAGGGTGGGAGGGAGGGAGACGCAAGAGGGAAGAGATATGGGAACATATGTATATGTATAACTGATTCACTTTGTTGTAAAGGAGAAACTAACACACTATTGTAAAACAGTTATACTCCAATAAAGATGTTAAAAAAAAAAGAATTGTCTTAAGTATATAAATTCAGTAAAATTATGAAGTGGAAAACAAATCTCAGGACACTAAAATACATATTACTTAAGAAATTTTGCAATAAAATAAATTCAGGACAGTTAGGTGATCAAAGTTTTGTTTTGTTTTGTTTTTGAGATAGAGAATTGTGCCCTCTTAAGGAAGAGGAAAATGAGTCAATTTGACAGAGGGAAGGGAGGTGCAGTTGCCAAAGAAAGCAGAATATTTGATCAAGGATGCTCTGTGAAATGACAAGAAAAGAATATCAATAATACTAACAATAAAATTAACACTAATAACTGCATACATAAATAGGATATGTGATTCTTTTTTTAACTTCTGCTACATAACATCCTTCTCTAAGATCACCATCTTCTCCCTCCTTATGCTGCTGTACAGCTTGTGGGGTCCTAGTTCCCCAACCAGGTATCGAACCTGGGACCTCAGCAGGGAAAGCACAGAGTCTTAATCAATGGACTGCCAGGGAATTCCCTCTCCTTGCTTTTGAACTCTCTCAAGTCTCTCTAATTCTGAATAAATCATCTCTTGGGACGACTGCACTTTCAAATTGGCATTCAATAAATTTTATAAGAATTCAATAAATAGCCATAACAAAGTAACCATACTAGACTAACCATCCCACCATAAACACTTAAGGAGGGCTTCCCTGGTGGTGCAGTGGTTGGGAATCCACCTGCCAATTCAGTGTACATGGGTTCAAGCCCTGGTCCAGGAAGATCCCACATGCCGTGGAACAACTAGGCCCGTGCACTGCAGCTGCTGAGCCTGCGCTCTGGAGCCTGCGAGCCACAACTACTGAAGCCTGCATGCCTAGAGCCTGTGCTCTGCAGCAAGAGAAGCCACTGCAATGGGAGGCCCGCACACCACAACGAAGAGAAGCCCCTGCTCTCTGCAACTAGAGAAAGCCCGTGTGCAGCAACAAAGACCCAACACAACCAAAAATTTAAAAAAAACAACACAACTCTTAAGGAAAATTAGACAAAATACATGAAACAACTATTTTCAGACATTGGACAATAAGAAATCAAGGGTGTTGATCTATGAGAGAAGGGAGAAAAATTAGTTGAGCCATAAAATAGCCGGAGCGCCCCACCTGGAGGTGTCTGTTAGATACCAGTGTATAGACGGCAAACCCACCCAGGACACAGCAGTCTCACTGAGGTAAAGAGACAAAGTTCAGAGTTAAAGAAGGCTGAAGCAGCTGAGGAACAGAGTACATAAAAGGAGGTATCTATGTAAAGAAAAATCTTCAGAAATCTGCAAGAGTGTTTTCTAGTTTATAGCTAAAAATAATGAGCTGTATATGCATGAATAGGTTGAGACTCCACAAATCCAGACAAGAACAACTATAAGAGAAATAACAAGTACTGGGGAGTCGAAAGCTAAACAACTACAGAACTTACAGAGTATTAGATGTTTGAGATTCAAGTAACAGAGTGTAAGGACCTCATTGAACACCCAGTGCCTTAGAGACCCCATGCCTTATCAGTAGAGAGAAATTGGCCCTAAAATAAAATTTACGCTAATGTGCCCTAAGAAAGCTTTAAAAGAAATTCTTGAAATAATCAAGTAAATCCACAAATAAACTGACAGCCTGTCAATACAAACTAAAATACTTTTCTTATTGGAGTATAGTTGATTTACAATGTTGTGTTAGTTTTAGGTGTACAGCAAAGTGATTCATATACATATATGTGTAATATATATATAGTTTTTCAAATTCTTTTCCCATATAGGTTATTTCAGAGTATCAGGTCGAGTTCCCTGTGCTATACAGTAGGTCCTTGTTGATTATCTATTTTACATATAGTAGTGTGTATATGTTAATCCCAACCTCTTAATTTAGACTTCCCCTGCACTTTTCCCCTTGGGTAACCATAAGCTTGTTTTCTAAGTCTGTGAGTCTGTGTCTGTTTTGTAAATAAGTTCATTTGTATCATTTTTTTAGATTCCACTTATAAATGGTATCATATGATGTTTGTCTTTCTCTGTCTGACTTAGTTCACCTAGTATGATAATCTCTAGGTCCATCGATGTTGCTGCAAATGGCATTATTTCACAAACTACAATACTTTTTAAAGAAAGTAATACTTTCTTTAAAGAAAGAAAAGACACAGACATTCAACAACATTTAAATGTTCAACATCCAATCAAAACTTCCTAGACAAAAATAATAGCAACACAACCAGAAATAATAGAGTTGATAGAATTATAAGACAAGGAATTTGAAATAGCTTTGGTAAATATGTTCTAAGATTTTTTAAAAATATGAACATGAGGAAGGAAATGAAAAATATAAAAAAAGAAGCAAATGTAACTGAAGAACACAGAGAGCTGAAGCAAAATTTTACTGGATTAGTTTAATAGCTGATTCAGCACTTCATAATAAAAGAATTTGAAGACTAAGTGTAAAAACTATCCAAGCTGCATGTCAGAGGAGGGATAAAAGCTAAAAACAAAGTGAGTATAGCTTCAGTGGCCTGTGGGACAAAATCCAGCAATCTAATGCATGTATAATTGGAGGACAAAAAAGATATAGTGACAAAAAAATTTCAAAATTGGATGAGAAATATAAATTCATTTGTTCACAAAGCTCGACAAATACCAAGCAAGACAAACAAAAGAAAATTCACCCATACATATCATAATTAAATCGCCAAAAATCAATAATAAAAATATTTAAAGCAATCATCAGACTTTAATTATCTCAGGAGTGCAGGGATGATTGGTACCAATTAGAATTTAGAAAACTGCAAATTCCTCAACTTGACTTATGAATAAACTTTTAGTGAGTTCTCCCTTTTCTCCTGGGAGTCTCTGAAGCACCTCTATAGAGACCACTGGCCTAGAGGAATCAATGACAATGCCCCACTAACAAATCATTATTGTGAGAGAGGAAATCTTGACCTAGACCAGTGTGAACTGATCTACTAATCACTTTCAATGCAATTCTCCTGAACGCTACAGAAGTCTTGCCATTTCTTGAAAGCTTTATGAATAGAATTCAATGATGCAGAATGGCAGTTGCCTTAAATTCTAGAAAGAGTCATTTCCCTTGTGCTAAAGGAGAAGGAAATTCTTCTGTTTCAATTAGACCGCCTTTATAACCAGTCTCTCCTTTTCTTTCAGTCCACTCGTGGACAGGACACACCTCAGGACCAAAGTGTTTCCCTGAGAATCATTAGTGCTGTGAGTATTGTGATGCCACAGAGAGAGAAAGAGTACCATTTGGAGAAAAGTTCTGCTTTTCTCTGGAATGAATAGATACAGTAGCCTTGATGCCTTGAAGCCTTGATATAATTTCCAATAAATGAATTTCAGTCTCATGTAGAAAGTCATAACAATGACTTGGACTTGGACCTTCCTAAATAAAAATGGTCTTAATTTACTTAATTTACCCCAAACCATCAATCCCTGGGATGAATTTCAAACCGGTTGTCTCTGTTCTCATCCCAGCTTAGTACAGTTCGCCAAGTAGTGATCCTTGATGCACTTCTGAGTGCCCCTGCTTTAAGACTATAACCGTTGAACATCTTCAAATTGACTATATGATCAAAGTCTTTAAAAAACTGATGTTGGTCTTTATCAACAATTAAAAAACAAAATGAATAAGCAAACAAAACAAAAAACAAAGCTTGGGACACTTGCTCTTAGCCCAAATCCAGAAAAGAAATATATTAATACTTTTCTACTTTTCTTCTTCTTTTGAGACCATGAAAAGATTAAGAAACACGAAGGATGCTTGACTGCAACAACACAGCTCAGAAAAAAATGATTCAACTTCATCTCAGGCCATGGAGCATTAAGTGGGTTAAGAAAGATATCTGTACTCAGGGCAGTCTGGAGAGCTGGGAGAATAACCAGAACACAGTAGGAAACACATATCCCTGATTAGGGAAAAACGGAGCAGAAAGGTTTGCATGTGGTGAAACTTACAAAAGAAAAGCTGGGAGCATCAGCACACTCGGAGACAAATTATTTAGCAAACAGTCCCTGTTATAACGTCTCCAGCATTTGAAATATATAGATGGTAGCATTTTGTAAGCATATGCATATATCGGTTTACATAAACTTATAGGTAACTGGGGACAACAAAATTTCCACTTATATAATCATTCAGAAAACATATTTTGAGGGCTTATTTTGTGCCAAGTTCTGTGCTTAGGTCCTACAGATACTATTGCTGCCCTCAAGGGCCTTAGAGTTTACGGAGGAAGCCAAGGAAATAGTAAATACAATTTTCTAAGTGTTCGGATATAGATAAGCCCAGGGCATTATGGAAGCACATAAGAGTAGCACCTTAACTAGACTGGAGATGGGAAGTCAGAGACGGCTTCCCAGGAGGTGGCTCCTCAGCTGACATCTGAAGTCAGACAGGACTTAGTCAAATAATGAAGAGATTGGGGAAGGGTATTCTAGGCAAAAGAACATAATGAACAATGATTAGGAGACAAAAGCAAGTCTGGCACTTTCAGGGAACTGGAGCAGGGGTCAGCAAACTGTTTCTGTAAAGGGCCTGATAGTGAATATTTTTGCTTTGGGGGCCATCTGGCCTCGTTGAGACTACTCAGCTCTGCCATCCTAGCACAGAAGCAGCCAAAGGTAATATGTAAACGAATTAGTGTGGTTCCTGTAAAACTTTATTTACAAAAACAGGGCCATAGTTTGCCAAACTCTGAACCTGGGTAATTCAATAAGTATGGAGCACAGAATGGGGAAGGGAAAGGAAAAAATATGGTAGATGATCAGGCTGGAAGATCAGGTAAATAAGACCAGATCATCAGTGGCCTTGAATGTCATGCTAAGGAGTTTGGATGCAACCGTCAAGGTCCTGACCGTGTCACTCCAGAATCTTGAAAGAGCTCATTCAGTCACCACCTGCAGCCCCTTCCTCCGTAAAGTGTAAACGAGCACATGTGCTGGAGAAGAAGGCTGACACCATATTTTACACACACACACACACACACACACACACACACACACACATTTGTCTCATGTTGGCAAACTCCCTGACTCAAGGTTCTCCCCCCTCGCCCCCCGCGCCGCCGCCGCCAAAAAAAACCCTCGTGAATCCATTCTGGAAACTGACTTACAGGAGGCTTGTCCCACCTGTTAGCTTATCAGAAGTGTCTGGACAAGCCTGACTCCAGCTTCAGCTCATGTTGGATTCTCTGCTCCAGTTCAATTTCACAAAAGTTAATTAGATTGTTGTCTGGAATGCATTTCCCCTCCATAGCCCACTCTGTTTTCCTGTTGAACTCCTCTAGGACTCAGCTTCGGCACCTCCCTCTCTTGAGAACCTTCGTTAACCTCCACCCAGGCCGGGTAAGTGGTCTCTTCTGGCTGTTCCCAAACCAATCTGTGCACAGCTCTACATTTTCACTCACTGGCTTATGTTGTAATCATTGTATGTGGGCTCTCCCCCTATCTAAACGTCAAGTTCCCTAATGCCCTATCAGGACTCGGAACATAGTAAGCTCTCAACAAATGCCTGTGGAATAAATAGGTCTAATTCCCCAAATTGTGAAATGTTCAGCCCTTAGAAATTTTGTATTGGCCCAGAGAGAATGCCACTGTCGTCTGTATGGGGAATGAAGAAGATACACCTATATCTACTACTCTGTTTAGAGGGACCAGGTTCCTGGCCAGCTATAGTGGCCATTAGTACAAATTCAAATACATCTCTGAGTCTTATAGTTTCATGGAAAAGAACTGGAGCCTGTGACAATACAGACAAAAAAATAACTTTTCCTAGTCTAGAAAAGAGATGGGAGAGAAAGGAAATATTTTTCTACCCTGAGTTCTCAGAGAACTGGTGCTCTCTCATATGGGGATAGAATTAAGCAAACTATCAATCAACTGTGACCTGCCTCTTTATACTAAATTTCCTATATACTTTGAAAATTGGGCAGTTCATTTCATAGTAATTTATCTTACCCATTGGAAAAAGAACCATATGAAAGAATATCCTCGATAAGACAGGAAATAATTTTACTACTTTCTAGTGAATTTTAGTGAAACAGAAAGAAAGTGCTCAGCCTATGAATTTGCGTATACAAACAGGAATGCTTTACGTGGTATAGAAATGTACTTAGTTACAAAGGAAGATTTTGATAAGATGTACTTTCCAGGATTTCCAGTTTGTTATCCTTAGCATTTGCTAGCCTTTTCACTTTGTTCGGTTTGTGTCTACAGATCTTTATCCAATATACATTTATTAGGTTTTTCTCTATATTAGGCCCTGATTCAGTTGGTCTTGGAATTTTGAATTAAAGTTTAGTACATTTCCCTACTTGCTAAGCAACTCTATTCATTGAATTTTGAAGATGTTTTTAGTTGACTTTTTTTTTTTTTTTTTTTTGCGGTACGCGGGCCCCTCACTGTTGTGGCCTCTCCCGCTGCGGAGCACAGGCTCTGGACGCGCAGGCTCAGCGGCCATGGCTCACGGGCCCAGCCGCTCCGCGGCACGTGGGATCCTGCCGGACCGGGGCACGAACCCGTGTCCCCTGCATTGGCAGGCGGACTCTCAACCACTGCGTCACCAGGGAAGACCTTTAGTTGATTTTTAAAAAATGAGTCTGAATTAGAATTTGGAAGGGGGCTCTTTAGAAAAACATCTGTTCTATTATCTAAGTTGTATCTCACTGCTAATATATAATAGTAATGATTTTTAGTTATAGAAAAATAATATTATATATGTGTATCTATAAAATCAGCTTTCTTAAATTTATTTGTGATATAAGTTAAGAATTTTCTTTCAGAACATAATATGAGAGTGTGATTTACTTCTTATGGGCCTACAGCTGGGGATATGTTGACATACCATTATATACACTGCTCATTTAAAATAATCGTGTAGACTACAGACAGATAAGTCATCACATTTATAACTGTATAAGGGTGAAAAAGTACTTTTCCACTCATTGAGTGTACTTTTCAAAGTCCATTAAAAGCTGGTTTAGCTGGCAAGTAAGGAAGGAGAGCTTAGTGTGTATGTGCATGGGGGCGGTATCATGAAGGACCTTAAATAGAATCAGAATCCTCCTTTTTTTGGTCTGAACTGTATTTGAGTGTAAGAGTCTAAGGAGCTACTTTCCTGTCTGTCTTTCTAGAGTATCAGGGGACATGAGAAATGGCACTGCAATCACAGAGTTCATCCTCCTAGGCTTTCCTGGTATCCAAGGACTACACATCCCTTTCTTTATAGTGATATTTTTCATGTACGTGTTAACCCTTGCAGGCAACGGGCTCATTATTGCCATTGTCTGGGCTGAGCCCAGGCTACAAATTCCAGTGTACTTCTTTCTTTGCAACCTGTCCTTCCTGGAGATCTGGTACACCACCACAGTCATCCCCAAACTGCTAGAAACCTTTGTGGTGGTAAGAACAGCTATCTGCACCCCCTGCTGCCTGTTGCAGGCCTTCTTCCACTTCTTCCTGGGCACCACTGAGTTCTTCATCCTCACCATCATGTCTTTGGACCATTACCTGGCCATCTGCAAGCCCCGTTGCTACCCCACCATCATGACCAGCAAACTCTGCCTGCAACTGGCCCTCAGCTCCTGGGTGGCGGGCTTCACCCTTGTCTTTTGTCACATGGTGCTGCCCATCCAGTTGCCATTCTGTGGCAACAATGTCATCAATCACTTCTACTGTGATGCTGGTCCCATCCTGAGAGCAACCTGTGCAGACACAAACATTTTGGAGCTCCTGGGTCTCTTGGCAACCATCCTGGTGATCCCAGGGTCACTCGTTCACTATGATTTCTTACATCTATATCCTGTCCACCATCCTACAGATTCCTTCAGCCACTGGCTGCCAGAAGGCTTTCTCTACCTGTGCTCCTCACCTGACAGTTGTCTCTCTGCTCTACGGAGCTGTTTTGTTCGTGTATCTGAGACCCACAGCACACTCCTCCTTTAAGACGAATAAGGTGGTGTCAGTGCTGAATACTATCCTCACACCCCTTCTGAATCCGTTTATTTATACAATTAGAAACAAGGAGGTGAAAGGAGCCCTAAGGAAGGCAGTGGCTTGTCCAAAGACTCATCATACAGAGTAAAACATGAAACACATGGAAATGAACATTAAGTTCAGATACAAAAACTAAATGTAAGAGAGGATTGTGAAGAAGATAAAGAGGTGAAAGCAAACTATGGTGGTTAGGTTCCCCTATAAGAATTTGTTACATATAAATGGACCAGGAGTCCCCCTTGAAGTAGAGAAGTGACTTCATTCTCCAGCTAGGAAATCCCACAATACCTTCAGATGCATGAGGAAGAACTCAGGACTTAACTATAAGCTGAAAGTAGAGGACTTCCCTGGTGGTCCAGTGGTTAAGACTCTGTACTTCCACAGCAGGGGGCACAGGTTCAAGCCCTGGTCAGGGGAACTAAGGTGCTGCATGCCACGTGGCAGGGCCAAAAAAAAAAAGCTGAAAGTAGAAACCACTAAAGTCAGAGACAACTGTCAGTAAATTTTTTAAGAAAATGTAAGGAATCCTGTCTCCCTCTTTGCCTTTAATAACCCCTTTGCCTCATCTTGTCAAAGTCATAAAGTATCCTACACCTCATTTTCTCAGGACTTATTTTCTTCGTAGTAGGAGCCCCCTGAAGTCTCCTAATCAATTCTAATGGTCTTTCCAAAATGTTTGAAATGAACCAGGTAATGTCTCAATAAGGGAACTTCTATCTTGATATAGAAATTTTGATATCTACAAATTTTGATATCTACAAAAATTTGATATCTACAAATTTTTAGATAATCTAAAGCTGTTTATCCCCAGATAATACCAAAACTTGTGGACATCGGGTGAAAATTTCCAGTTGGATTATGCTTCAATCCAGGAAAGCCATGTGTTTAGGAAACCAACAGAAGTCTCAGAGCCAATATAACTGTGAAGGTTTTCTTGGTGGAAAACTCAGCCCCCAGGTAACATTAAGTTCAGGGCTTGCGTGTAGAGTTAGCATGTAAGGTTCCTTAAGGCAGGTGAAAAACATATTGATTTAACCTTGTTCTGGGGGAAGACATCTGGCAGAAAAAGTTTTCTAGAGAATGATGATACAGGGGAGTCACAGAATGTAATACTGGGTATTATGTACGTACATCCGTCTTGCAACAGCAAGAGAAGAATATCATTTACAGCCCATTAAAACTATGATTTTTTGAAAAGGATTATTGTGAACTTCTTTTAGTCTTGAATTGAAAATTGCAACTGCAAAACAAAGTGTAATGAGGTAGAAATGTTATTACCTGATTTTCTTAGAGAGGAGCTATCTTGGGGCTGGGTAGGGGAAATCAGTCATTTAAAGGCAAAGGGAGAAACCCAAAGGACATGAATATTATCAAGAGCCCCTATCATCAATCAAATGGTTTAAATTGCCCTGAATGAGAAAATCAGCGTAATATCTAGTGCTTCTCAGAGAGGAAAATGGCAGACAAAGAAAAGAGAGGGGAAAAGAGCCAGAAAGATGGAATGCAGCAAAAAAGTGTGTGGAAAGAAATCAGTGAAAATTCTCCCAAGTTGGCACGCCTACAGTGCATTTTAAGAATGGAGATGTCTAATACTCAACTTAAGGCCACATTTCCACAATGTTCATCTGTCTTCTTCTCACACCTTCAGTAAAGTCTCCCACATTACCAAATGCACATATGAACGGGATGAGTGTATTATACACATTCACATATGTGTGCTGGATGTGTAAATCAAGGAAGAGTCGAGTTTCCTGTCTAGAACAATGTGGTTGGAATTAGAGACAGTTCATAGAAAATCTCACAGCAATGGTCACAGACTATGCAGAAATTTTAGGAATAACTTCAGACTTTCATTGGCTTGGGTGTGTCTCCAGGTAACCTAGATCTAAAGGAGCTGAGACACCTGAGTTGTACTAGTATTTAAAAATATTTTAAGATCTGCCTTCAAGTTTCATATTAGTTTTCCTGTGTCTAGCCTATTACCTGAAGAGTTACCTATTTGACGGCAGACAGAGGGTAAGGTAACAGAAAACACCTTGACAGGTCCTATAAAGGAGAGAAAAACAAGTGTGAGAGTACCACCAGGCTTCAATTCATGAAAATCAAATAGACACCAATGTGATTCATGCATTTTTCATGTTTTTTTTTTTTTTTTTTTTTTTTGCGGTACGCGGGCCTCTCACTGTTGTGGCCTCTCCCGTTGCGGAGCGCAGGCTCCGGACGCGCAGGCTCAGCGGCCACGGCTCACGGGCCCAGCCGCTCCGCGGCA
>NC_041229.1:9314055-9319468 GCF_002837175.3 Physeter macrocephalus | reverse complement strand
CCACGGCATGTGGGATCTTCCCGGACCGGGGCACGAACCCGCGTCCCCCGCATCGGCAGGCGGACTCTCAACCACTGCGCCACCAGGGAAGCCCCTTTCATGTTTTATTGATGTATTGTTATCATGTACCAAACAATGTGCTGGTACTGTTTCTGCTGAAAAAACCTTTTTGTTTTTTGTAATCTGCCAGAGTATCAGTTCTAGGAGCTGGAAATACCAGTTGGAAAAGCCTATCCAATGGTGAAGCTTCAACATCTGAGCATCAAGAATGAAATGGGTTACAAGAAGACTACTAGGTTGCCCTGCCTTAGACCTGAGTTTCCTTTACCAACATGGGAGCCCCCAAAGCCACCAAGGAGAGTGTTGTCTACCTCCAGTGCCTGCAGGAGCTGGAGCACTGTCTTGAGGAAAAGGAGCCCTGGCCACAGAGAAAACACGCCAGAGCTTGAGACTTCACATTTCACCCTACTGTTTCTTAGGGCTCCAGAGCCTAAATGTCATCCCCAAATGTATATACCCCAGCTTTCTCCAAGAGGGTAAGAAATTACTTAAGGATCCATCCAATCAATATCATAAACAACCTCCTACTCAGATCCCTGGATATTAATTATTTTTCTGTCTGTAACTCTAATGATGAGGTTCAGCTTGTGGAGCTATCTGAGCCAAATCCTTATCAATGAGTTTTTGAGTTGATTTGTTCCTGAAAATGTACACTTAAATATGAACAGGTGTTTCCATGATGTGTTCCACAATATATTAGTTATTCAACACAGGGCTTAGTATTCAAATTGGGGGAGATGCAGAGTTAGAGGTTAATCAGGTTCCTTCACTACTCAAAAATCTCAGAATCTTTAATTATCAATACTATGTTGAAAAAAATCTTTTCTAACTCCCAGGCTTATGCATATAAAAGGGCCTGCTATCATCTTGGCTTTATTAAGAACTGTATCCAGGGCTTCCCAGGTGGTGCAGTGGTTAAGAATCCGCCTGCCAATGCAGGGGACACAGGTTCAAGCCCTGGTCCGGGAAGATCCCACATGCCACGGAGCAACTAGGCCCGTGTGCCACAACTACTGAGCCTGTGCTCTAGAGCCCGCGAGCCACAACTACTGAGCCCACGAGCCACAACTACTGAAGCCTGTGTGCCACAACAAGAGAAGCTACCGCAATGAGAGGCCCACGCACCACAACAAAGAGTAGCCCCCGCTCATGATAACTAGAGAAAGCCAGTGCGCAGCAACAAAGACCCAACACAGCCAAAAAAATAGATAAAAATAAAATAAAATACATTTAAAAAGTAAAGAGAATTGTAACATATGGAGAGAAATGCCAGTCTTCTCACTAAGTTTTTTTTCAAAAAGGAACTGTATCCATAATTACTGATGTAAATCAGAGCTACAAACATTCCAAAAGGAGACTTTGTAATCCTCTTCTTAACCAATTAAATGATGGCTTCATTACCATGCATTTTTTGTGCAAAACTTCTTCTCCTTATCCTAGATCTAGCCTGTCCCTTTTTAACTCTGTGTTGGGTTGCACCCCGCAGGCCTACAAGGCCTGCACTTGCCTAGCTTTAAGAACAACCAAAGCGCAAGAGGGAAGAGATATGGGAACATATGTATATGTATAACTGATTCACTTTGTTGTAAAGGAGAAACTAACACACTATTGTAAAACAGTTATACTCCAATAAAGATGTTTAAAAAAAAAAAACAAAAAAAAAAACCAACCAAAGAGCCCAGAGTCAGCAAAAGAGACATCAATGGTTTAATGGATGGAGGAATCTTACACATCTGAAGCAAGGTCCTAGAGGGACACCCCACAGTGTGCAGAGAGGCGGGCAGGACATGGTGGCAGTCTTCATTCCGGAGGAGAAGGGGAGATTACCAGTTACAGAGAAAGTGATGTCAGGTGGACTCATTAGTTACCAGGGAAACCAGCAGAGGGGCATGCCCCTCACCTCCACTTTGATAAGAACAAGCACTGGTGGGGGCCTGGGGCGAGTACGTGGGAAGGTCAGTCTTGTGCGTGAAGCAGGCACTGGTCGGGCAGGGAATGCACAGAGCGCAAGAGAACAGCCATCTTGAGTGGCCTGACCATCCACTTAGAAAGACAGAAGTCACATTTGAGTGATACAGCTCTCCCTTACTTGTCAATAATAAATTCAACTTGACTTTTTCAGTTCTAATGATCCTCATATGC
This sequence comes from Physeter macrocephalus, assembly GCF_002837175.3. NCBI lineage: Eukaryota > Metazoa > Chordata > Mammalia > Artiodactyla > Physeteridae > Physeter > Physeter macrocephalus. Next base: position 9,317,266 of record NC_041229.1, on the reverse strand, counting down.
ACTACAAAACCCCAAGAGGAGGACAGAGTATATGCCTTTCCCAAGCTTATCTGGCCACAGACCACTTTTCTCAATGTGCCTTAGACTAAAGATTCCCTGCTCTCTTCCTTAAGGTGTATCTCTAAATTCATCTGTTTTTATCAGGTACTCACAATACCCAACTAACTTAGAAATAAAATTTTAAAAATCTAAGACAAGAAAATCTGAAGTACACTACAGAAAAATTTGGAGATAATTATATATTTACCAAAGTATTTGGTGCCTGAAAAATTGGTTCACCATGCTGTGAATTAAAATTTCTCCTTGCAAGTTTAAATGACTCCAATTATATACATAGCTCTTTCAGAGCCATCCACTTTGTGTACTTGGTATTCAGCTAGTCTTGGACTGAACAACTAAGTAAGTAGAACTCCAAGAGGAGGACAGCTGAACTCATTCTTTGATTTTTTGGAAAATAATCTCTCTCTATCCTAAGTGCAGAAGCAGCTGTTTTCCTAAAAATTAGTTTTTTGCTCTCCATCAAATATTGTTAAAGAAATAACCTCCTCATCTCCACACTGAGGCTTTAGTCCAAGCACTTGACCTTGTTGGGGAGGAAGAGATTTTCTTCTGCCCTTCTAGGTTCTTCTGGCTGGTCTAAGAAACAAATTGACATGAGTCAGATTAAAAGGAGAAAATCAAACAAAAGTTTAATAACATGTACACATGGGAGAGACCCAGGAAAACCCAGTAACTTGCCCAAAAGGCCAAAGCCCTTACCTTAAAAATCATCTTCAGCTAAAGACAAAAGAGGTTGGGGGTAGTGGTTTGGTACTTCAAAGGGGAAGAAGGCAATTCACAAGGAGATGGAAAAGCAAATGTTTAGTAAACAAATGTTTGTGGGCCAAGCAGAGACAATGGGACCCAGAGTGGGCTCCGATCTCTAGGCCCTGCCAGCTTTCCCCACCATACCTAGCCCATAATCTTTGCAGACATTTCTGGTGATAGCTCTATTCTGGAAATGATGCCAAAAGCTTGGCTTCTCTGCACTGGTGCTGGATCGAATCTCGGAGACAGAGTTTTGGGTGAAGTAGAAAAGGATAACTTTATTGCTTTGCCAGGCAAAGGGGGCCACAGCGGGCTTCTGCCCTGAAAAACTAAGTGTCCCAACCCAGGAAGATCTGATGAGGGTTTTATAACAACAGTTCAAGGGTGGGGTTGCTGATAAGATCAGGTGTGCACAGGGCCAGCCCTCCCTTAATCTCATCTCTTCTCCTCCCTTCATTAGCAGCTGTTCAAATATGTCCTTTGGAACTCAGGGAAGGTCATGGAGGCTGGAGTCTGGCCTACAAGAAACAGGGGACAAAAAAAGTCCTCTGTGCCCGGGAACCCCACAGGCCCTTTATCTAAATTCTTTAGGTAGCTAAGGGGGAGATAAAGAGAAAGACTTCTTGAGTTCTCTGTTTCTTAAAAATCATCAGCCTGAAGTACTCCTCATGCCAGAAAGTCACATTTTGGGGGTGGCAAATTTTGCTCCTCAATACAACCTACAATAATACAGCTTCCTAAATTACCTCTCCACATCTGCTCTTGTACTGCTTCGTTCTCCTCAGTGGCCAGAAGAATCTTATGAAAATATGTCAGTTAATTAATTATAACCCTTCTATGACTGCCCATCACCTTTAGCAGTTAATTTTGGTCTGTAAGACCATTGGTCTATCAGATCTGATCCCTGTCCACAATACGAGGCCCACCTCACACATTTCTCTATTACTCTTTGACCCCAGACACGCTATTCTTCTTTCAGTTTCTCCAATACCCCGAACTCCTTCCTTCCTGCCTCAGGACCCTTGCACACACTATTCCCCATCATTTCAAGTATTCTCTCTTACTCACCCTACCTCCCACCCCACCCCCAATCTCAGCCTGCCTGGTCATTCTTCAGAGCTCTGCTCAAAGGTCCAAGGATGCTTCCCCTAACCCTCTCTACCAGCACTACCACCAGGACTAGGACTGTTACCCAAAAACTGGGTTTGCCTCTTGGTGGGTGTCGCGTCAAAAGACAGAACGAAACCAAAGATTAGGAGCAGGAAGGATTGATTACACGCAGCAAACAAGGAGAACGCTGGGGATCTTTCCCAAAGCAGTATCTCCCTGAACAGCAAAATTGGGGGAGTTTTAAGCTAATGACTCATGCATATTCATGAAGAGGCGTGGAAGGTTAATGCATATTTATGAAGGGGCTTGGACAGTGTATGCATATTCATGAAGGGGCTTGAGCAGAGGAGAATTCAGCATAGAATTGGGGCAAAGGTTGACAGAGTCCAGGCTCTAGGTGATAGAAGTCAGAAAAGGTCAGCTCCATTCCTTAGGTTCCAGTTAAACTGGTGGTTGAGTGCTCCAGGGGGTTTGAATTCTGCAAAACAGCTCAAGAATGTGCTTCGGGCTAATCTTTACCTTTGAAACAGAACTGGGGGTCTTTACAACTGATACATTGTCTCTGATATGCTTAAGTTATCTCCCTGGCCTGGTAATAGCTGTTTGTTTTTACCTTCTTTTGTTCCCTTAAAATCATTATTACTGAGATCTATTCTTTTGCAAGGGCAGGCATTGTGGTCAGGCTTAGATCACAAAGTGGCTTAGGCCTAAAATGACCTCGGGAATTCCCTGGTCGTCCAGTGGTTAGGATTCCACTCTCACTGCCGAGGGCTCAAGTTCAGTTCCTGGTCAGGGAACTAAGATCTGGCAAGATGCGTGGGCAGCCAAAATAATAATAATAAAATAAAATGACTTCTCATGTTATGTCTGGTTCTCTTCCTCCAGGGACCCCCTACCCTATCTGCTTTACAGGACCTCTAGTTATAAGCTCTCATAGCACACTGTACTTCTCCTTTGTAGAAACTAAATCATGATTTATAATGTAAATTATTTAAAATTCTATTTCTTTCCTTCCAAACTCCTTCATATCATACACACACACCACATGAAAGTTAGCTCCAGGGGAAAGTTAGTTAACAGGGGTTAGCATTATTATTATTATTATTATTATTATTTTTGTGTGTGTGTGTGTGTGTGTGGTACGCGGGCCTCTCACTGCTGTGGCCTCTCCCGTTGCAGAGCACAGGCTCCGGACGCACAGGCTCAGCGGCCATGGCTCACGGGCCCAGCCGCTCTGCGGCATGTGGGATCCTCCCGGACCGGGGCACGAACCCGTGTCCCCTGCATCGGCAGG
>NC_041229.1:9309516-9313660 GCF_002837175.3 Physeter macrocephalus | reverse complement strand
CCCGGACCGGGGCACGAACCCGTGTCCCCTGCATCGGCAGGCGGACTCTCAACCACTGTGCCACCAGGGAAACCCGGTTAGCATTATTAATCGTCTTATTCCAGTAGGTCTGGGGGCTATGTGCTCATGGTCATCAAGTAGCTAACTTCTTCCATTTAATGGGGGTTTTAGCATCTGTAAAACAACTCAGTAAATGTAACAATATCAATGCATCAGATATTGTTATCTAGGTACTTCAGAGTGGAGCTAAAGCAGAGGACCTGGGGGAAGGGTTCTGTCCCAGCCAAGGCTCCATAAGGTCCTGCGCCGTTACAATCTGAGGGACCAGATAACTGGACTGACAGAACACATTACATCATGCATGAATAATATCCTCGGTAGTTCTATTCTGTAAATATCCCATACTCCACGTCTTGAAAGAGTAATTTAATTACCATAGATAATATTAGATTAGAATCCCCAATTTATACCATCCACAAAAATACTGTACAAAGAACAAAAAATATAGAAAAAAAATGGGAGGAAGCCCTGATGACTCTCATGTAGAAAAGATTTTCTTAAATAAGACTCAAAATTCAAAGGCACTAAGAGAAAGTGTGTATTGAGAAATGGAATATTTCTTGCCATATCAGTAAACAAAGGATGTCACAGTCATCAGCGATTGCAGCCACCTCCTGCAGTGAGCTGGTGAGCCCTGAGAGAACTCAGGAAGGAAACAATGAATACCTGCCATCCAGCGGCAGTCAGATGCAGCCACTCCCTGCAGTGAGCCCTGAGGAAACTCAGGATATGAAAACACGGGATACTGGCCCCAGATAGCTGAGGTACCTATCAAAGGAATGATTTCAGTGAGCCCAGACTCTTGCCTCTTCCCATACAGAGAAAAGCGCTAAATTCCTTAACTTGAGCTATGTGGTTTTCTTTAATTAACAATAATCTTTTGAAGTTCAGACTACCTGCACTTTGCTGCAAAATTCCTATATACCCTGTCTCCCCACCTCGCCTCCTTGGAGCAGTTCTCTCAGGGTTTCTTGAGATGCTGCCTCCTGGGCCTGAGGTCCTAAATATTTCCGCCAAATAAAACATAACTTTCAACTTTTAGGTTGTGAATATTTTTTTTGGTGGACAGTATCAAATTTAAAATTTTAATACTGGGAATTCCCTGACAGTCCAGTGGTTGTGTTGCAGGAAGGGGGACGCCTGCCAGGGCCCAAGAGTGGGCTCTTGTCCAATACTCGGAAATGAACTGTCCGAGGAGACACAAGTGCTGACAAAGCAAGAGACTTTATGGGGAAGGGGTGCCTGGGTTGAGAGCAGCAGGATAAGGGAACCCAGGAGAACTGCTCTGCCATGTGGCTCGCAGTCTCAGGTTTTATGGGAATGGGCTACTTTCCAGGTTGTCTCTGGCCAATCATACAGACTCAGGGTCCTTCTTGGGGGCGAGCGCATTGCTCAGCCAAAATGGATTCCAGTGAGAAGAATTCTGGGAGGTTGGTAGGACATATGGACTGGCATCTCCTCTCTCCTTTTAACCTTTCCCAAATTCTTCTGGTTGGTGGTAGCTTGTCAGTTCTGTTTGTTACCAGGACCTCCTGTGGTAAGATAACTCATGCAAGTTGCTACTATCTTGCCTGGCCAGCTCGGGAGGTTTTGGTCAATGTTTCCCCTAACAGTTGGGATTCCACACTTTCACTGCCGACGGCCTGGGGTTCGGTCTGTGGTTGGGGAATTAGGATCCCGTAAACCACATGGCGCTGCCAAAAAAAAATTTTTTTTTTAATACCATAAACAAAGATAGAAAATAAGCTATAGAGTTGAAGAAAATATTTTCAACATATATACCAAATGATTAGTATCTAGAATACATAAAGAACATCTAACAATAAGAAAAAGAGCAGGACTTCCCTGGTGGCACAGTGGTTAAGAATCCGCCTGCCAATGCAGGGGACACAGGTTCGAGCCCTGGTCCGGGAGGATCCCACATGCAGTAGAGCAACTAAGCCCGTGCGCCACAACTACTGAGCCTGCACTCTAGAGCCTGCAAGCCATAACTACTGAGCCTGCGAGCCACAACTACTGAAACCCAGGCGCCTAGAGCCCATGCTCCGCAACAAGAGAAGCCACCGCAATGAGAAGCCTGCGCACCATGACGAAGAGTAGCCCCACTCGCTACAACTAGAGAAAGCCCGCGCACAGCAGCGAAGACCCAATGCAGCCAAAAATAAATAAATAAGTACATTTTTTTAAAAAGAGCAAAAAACCCAATAGAAAAATGGGCAAACTCATAGGAAAACTACAAGTTACCAATAAACATACAAAGGATGTTCAGTGTCACTATTGTTAAAAAACAAAATTCAACCAAGTAAATTTGAAGATCTAATTGGCTTTATTCAGTGATTCATGAATCAGGCAGCATCTCATCCAGTAAATAGAAGGGCAGTCCGAGGGGTTGTACAAAACGGAAGGGGTTTTGGGGGTTTTTTTAAAATGAATTTATTTATTTTATTTTTGGCCACATTGGGTCTTCATTGCTGCATGCTGGCTTTTCTCTGGTTGCGGAGAGTGGGGCCATGCCTCATTGTGGTGTGCAGCCTTCTCATTGCGGTGGCTTCTCTTGTTGCAGAGCATGGGCTCTAGGCACACGGGCTTCAGTCGTTGTGGCACACAGGCTCAGTAGTTGTGGCACACGGGCTTAGTCTCTCCATGGCATGTGGGATCTTCCCGGACCTGGGATCGAACCCGTGTCCCCTGAATTGCCAGGCAGATTCTTAACCACTGTGCCACCAGGGAAGCCAAAAACGGAAGGTTTTTATAGGCAGAAGGAGGGTGCAGTTGGCCCTCCATATCTGTGGTTTTTGTATCCATGGATTCAACCAATGCAGATCGAAAATATTCAGAAAAAAAATTCCATAAAGTTCCAAAAAGCAAAACGTGAATTTGCTGTGCCCTAGCATCTATTTACATAGCATTTACATTGTATTTACAACTATTTACATAGCATTTACATTCTATTATATGTTATAAATAATCTAGAGATGATTTGAAGTATACAGGAAGATATGCATAGATTTTATATAACTACTACACCATTTTATATAAGGGAATTGAGCTTCCATGGATTTTGGTATTTACTGAGGTCCTGGAACCAATGCCCTCCCCAGATACATGGACAGCTGTATTAGCAAAAGAAAAAAAAAGGGTTCTTTCGGGGCAAGCTATCTTCTTTGGGGGTAAGGGAACTGCGTCTTTATCATATAGATCACCTCACTAGTGTTGATTAAATAATTTCAGATTGACTATTTTAAAGATCACATTTCCGGGAAGAGTTGAAACTTCGATTAAGTCTTAGTTTGCTGTACTGGGGGCAAATGACTCTCCATTGGGCTTATTTCTTTTTAACAATATTAATTATGGAAAAGTAAAGTAAAACAATAAGACATCACTTTTACCCAACAGATTGACCAAGATATACAAATTTGGCAACATGAAATAATGGCACGGATATGGGGGGAAATAGTCTCATACACAGCTATTATGTGTATACATTTCTCAGCATTTGACTCCTAGTGACATTTGCATGTATGCATGCAGAGTATGTTTATTATAGCATTGTCCATAATAACAACAATTGTAAACAACATATATTATCACTAAGCGAATGGCTATTCAGACTGTGGAATGTTACACAGAAAAGTAGAAGGAATAAGGGAGAACTGTACGTACTGTGGACAGATCTCCAAGGCCCTTTGCTAGGAGAAAACAGCAAATTGAGGACTCCAACAGGAACACATACATATATGTATGCACACACAAAATACCATATATTTTCTATTAATACATATATGTATTGTATGTAAAAGTACAGAAAAATGTCTGGAAGATAAATACAGGTTCATAAGAAGAAACTTTTGGTGAGAGAGATGAGGAAGCCAGGATTAGTAAAAAGTCATTAGCTTTATCTGTAATGTTTTAAACGTTTAGAAGAACAAATTTATGTATTACTTATGAACTTAATACTTAAAAATATTAAATGAAGGGCTTCCCTGGTGGCGCAGTGGTTGCGCGTCCGCCTGCCGATGCAGGGGAACCGGGTTCGCGCCCCGGTCTGGGAGGATCCCACATGCCGCGGAGCGGCTGGGCCCGT
>NC_041229.1:9288786-9308755 GCF_002837175.3 Physeter macrocephalus | reverse complement strand
TGCAATTGCCGTTTAAGTTGTGCGCCTATTAATTAAAAATTAAAATTGGAATCCACAATAGGCCTAAATTCAGAAAAGAAATGTAACTGCCTTGCTTCTGTGCTCTGTACTAGATAAAACCTTCTCTAACCACTTTGTGAAAGGCAGGTTCTCTCAGCAAGAATGTGAGATATGGTGAGAAAAATGGATTGATTTAAGAATTCGGCAACTCAAAATTGTACTTAGACAGTTCTAATTAAAGTTAATGTTTTAATATAAATGATGAAGTAAAATATAATATTTATAAGGATTATTTTAGTTTGCTTACCTCATCTTCATGAAACGCTTTCCCAAAGATTTTTCTCTTGATTTCTAAAACAACTAAGCATATTAGTCTGCTAGGGCTGCCATAACAAAGTACCACAGACTGGGCAGCTTAAACAACAAAAATTTGTCTTGTTGAAGTTCTGGAGGCTGGAAGTCAGATCAAAGTGTTGGCAGGGTTTGTTTCTTATGGGGCTTCTCTCTGTGGCTTGTAGATGGCCGTCTTCTCCCTGTATCTTCTCCCTGTATCTTCACATACAAACACAGTCGGCATGTGTTTATGTTCTAATTTCTTCTTATTATATAGAAACCAGTCATATTGGATTAAGGCTCACCCTAATGACTTTATTTTAATTCATTTAACTCTTTAAAGACCCCATCTCCACATACAATCACATTCTGAAGTGTTAAGGATTAAAACTTCAGTGCATGAATTGGGGGGGAAATAGTTCAACCCGTAACACTGAACTTAGTTTTAATCTTTTCTTCTTAAAAAAAATTTTTTTTTTCCAGAAATTAAATTGCTTCTGTGGCTTGTCAGTCAGCTACCCCATTGTTAAGAATTACATTCCTGGGCTTCCCTGGTGGCGCAGTGGTTGCGCGTCCGCCTGCCGATGCAGGGGAACCGGGTTCGCGCCCCGGTCTGGGAGGATCCCACATGCCGCGGAGCGGCTGGGCCCGTGAGCCATGGCCGCTGAGCCTGCGCGTCCGGAGCCTGTGCTCCGCAACGGGAGAGGCCACAACAGAGGGAGGCCCGCATACCACAAAAAAAAAAAAATATATATATATATATATATTAAATGAGATACAAAGAGAAAACATCAAGCACACAGCAGGCTCTCATGAACTGTAAATTCGTCTCCCTCCACCAAAAGTGATTAATACCCTGGGTTCAAACACAATAACCAGATCCCACCAATGTGTCCCATGAAAATAAAATGTGTAAGGCATAGCTCAGGAAGAGAAGGCCCTGACATGGCACGAGGAGAGTGGTGACTTAAGGAGTGGAACAGAGGAAAATTGCAGGTACACGCAGAAACGTCACTGCCCACACAAAAATGAACAAATGAGATCAGGGAAGATAGTCTCAAAGTAAAGAAACACAAAGAAATGCCCAAGGAAAATACAGGAGAACCATGATGCCATAACTATTCTCTTACTAAGCTTCTACTAAGCTCCAATCAGTTCACATGCAATGTACCATTTAGCCTGCAGAGTAACGGTATTACTACGCCCATTTCAGAAGACGGACAGTGAGGTTCACGTGTGAATTTGTCGGAACCCCTACAACGGACGGCGACTACAAGAGCCGGTATTCAAACCCACAACTGCTCTTTTCTACCATGCTTCGCCGACAGTGCAAAGGAAAGAAAAAAAATCAAGAAAAACAAGTCAAGATATAGGAATCAAAATTAAAACAAACACCCAAAACAGAAAGTAGCACCCCTGCAGAAGGTACGTGTGTTAAGCGAGGGCCCCCCGCCGCAAGCAGAGAGGGGCGGGCGAGCGGGCGGAAGCTGTCTGAGGCTCCCCGACCCGCTTCCCCTGGGAATACGACGCCTCCAAGAGCTAGGGGCACAGAGAGACAAACAAACCTCCCAAGAGCCTAGAAAGGCCCCAGGGCGGTGAAGAGGCGGGGCGAAGGGCAGCTTCCGGTTCCGGGCGCAAAGGCCCCACGTGTTCCGACCCGCCAGGCCCCGCGCGGCTCGGATCTGGCGGCGCTGCTGGGGCCGGGAGTGGGTTGGGGAGAAGCCGGGGCAGGGGAGGAGCCGCCGGAGCTGTCGGAGCCGTGAGTGCTGGGGGCTGGGCCGGGCCGGGCCGGAGCGGGCTGAGCGGGGCTGAGCGGGGAGGAGGGGGGAGGGGGAGGGGGGAGGGGTCGGAGACCCCGCCCCCCTAGAGCCTGGGGAAATCGTACTGTCCTGTGGAAGGGGGTGGCGGCAGTATGTTGAGGGGGCTGAGGCGTAGTGGTCCCCGTGTTCCCTGGCGGCCGAAGCCAGAACCTTCGGGTACGTGGAACGCGCTCCAGGCTTCTTTCTTTGCAGCCACCGCCCTCCGCCCCCTCTTGAGGCCTGCAGAAACGCAGTTAGTTCGTACCTCCCTCCCATTGCTTCCGCGCCAACTGGCCACCCGGCACCGTGGGAGAAGTAGTCGAGGCCCCTTCATTTCCCGCAGATTTTTCTTACCCCGCCTCTCAGCTGGCTCGAGAATCCCCCCGAAGGCTCCCAGCCCAGGCGAGCCCCATTACTTGCCACCACTAACTACGCCGCAACACACGCAGATACCCTCACCCGTGATTTTATCACCCGTGATTTTATCGCCCGTGATCGTGCTAGGCCTTGGAGACCACCTGGCCTGTGGCTTTTCAGCTGCACCGTGACGGACCCGAGCTTCCTCTCAAGCCAATGACTGCAGTCTCCACTTGAAACTTCCCTCCCCCACCCCTAACAGCCAGTTTGGCACTTTTCTCGACACCACCGCTAGCCTCGGCGGGAGTATATGGGGCCTGCTTCTTATCTGGTTTCGCAAAAAGTTTGCTAGTTTGTATGCCAGGGATTTGCTACCTTTTCTCAGAAAGGTACCAGCCCGATTTTTAGTTTTCTGGGCCTTGATGTTCTTGTCTTCTAGGCGCCTTGATAACTCTGTCTGCCTTGGTCCTGGGGAGCAGGGCCACATCCAGGCTCTACTTAGAGGCTAGGCTTAGAACTGTTGCTTTTTCTCTCTGTCCGCATTCTGCAGGTGACACCCAGGGCAGCCTCACTCAGAAGCCACAAGGAAAGCTAGTGGAGTCCCTCATCCCTCCAACTTCTCTTCCAAGCTGCCCCATGGCCCTTGATCCAGAAAGCCACTTCAGAAAGGTTGTGGGACAGCCATGGGAGGCTTGTTGCTGGGAAATGTATGACAGCGGAACAGTTAGGGTTTGTAGCCATTTGTCTTGGGTAGCTTTCTGCTATTACTGTCTAGCCTAAGAGGGTGGGCAGGCTTGGAGGGAGGAAGGAAATTTTTTTCTCCTAGGACTAAGCACCTAGGATTCATAATCTTGTCCCCTTTCTCCTCCAGCTGTACTCGTTTTGCACTCTTTCTGTATACCATATTGCAGTAGACAGTCATTTCAAGGGCACAGCAAGGTTTACTACGAAGTGAGGGACTCTTGGGCATTATAAACTATGCAGATGAGGTAAGTTACAGGTTTACAACATTTTTTTTCCAGCTAATTTGGCACAGATGTAAAACACACATATAGCAGTCCTAGATTCCTTTCCTCCTTTAAATTTGGCCAGCACTGGAAAAGTTGGATCCATTCGGCTGGAACCTCAGATTTATCTCCTTTGCCTTAGGTACTGGTCCTCAGACTTACCAAGCATCTTAAACCCCTGAAGGGCTTGTTAAATACAGATTACTGGGGCCACCCCCAGAGTTACTGATTATAGGTCCGGGCTGGGGCTTGATCATTTGCATTTCTAACACGTTCTCCCGTGCTGGTGCTGCTGGTCTGGGTTTCCCACGTTGAGAACCACTGCCTTTGGCCAAACTTCTTCACACAAACATTGCAGTGGTTTGGACATCAAAAGACCTGTGTGTGAGTACTTCTGTGCTTGAAACTAGTATGATGATCTTGTGTGGGTAATTTAACCACTTAGGTCTGAGTTCTTTGATTTGTAAAATTAAGAAAGTGTACTTCAAAAAAACTCCACAAGTGCTACATTATCTTAAGCTGAATTGAAGGTGAAATACTGGTGAGTTTTTCCCTTGATTTTCTTAATTCTCTTGATAGGAGCTTCTATTTTTATCATGTAGCTTATACCCATATTCTAGGTTTTTGCTGTGAGTTCCTAGTATGCCAAAGTCCCTGCTATTTTTTAACTACATGTTAAATTCTTTAAGGTCAGGGCCTGTGCTTTTTTCATCTTTCTTTGCCCAGCGCCTTGACTTGTGTGGGACACACAACTGATGCTCAGTAGATACTTCTGGGGTGAATGAACTCCATCCCCTGCCTTCTTCTCCTCTTGAAGAAGTTGTGCTCCACTAATCCTGTGTAGCATAGTAAAGTAGTATATGGCTGTGCCACCTGATTCCCGCAGGGGATTGGAATAAATGCTAATGCCAAATTCCTGTAACTGTCCCCAGAAGCCCTGGCACCCACTGATTCTGAATTTCAGTGTCTATATTCAAGTTGGGGGAAGAGAAATCAACAGCTTAATTAAATGCAATACACATTTATTGAGCATCTTTTTAACCAGGTGTTTGACGAAGTGTTTGACGAAGTGTTAGGAACAGGGAATATAAAAATATATAAGGAGGTCCTTGCTTTCAGGGACAGGGCTCACAGTGGGAGACAAAAGACACTAAACAGTGGCCCAGAGCAAGAATGGCATCTACTTCGGACCATGATTTAGTCTGCAGTGGAAACCTGATACCCCTCAGATTCCTGTGGTTCAGCAGGCATGGATCCCATCCTTCATCTCATCATACGTAAGGGAGCCTTGGACAAAGCCAGAAGGAAGTCATCTAGATACAGAGCAGGGAGTATCTTGACAGAGAATATTAATTAAAAACTAAAAACATAGTGGATGACTTTTGAAGTAACTGTTCTGAATTATCCATATTTATACCTCAGGTCAAGCTATATTTATAAAATATCCTTTTTTTTTTCTTTCATTAAATAATGTTTTCTCTGTGTGATTGGCATTGACCGTGTTCATTGTAGTGAATTAAGTGTATTTGGCTAGTTTAACTCTGGCTTCCAGATAAAACCTGCTGCCCTCATTAGGGTGGGTGTCAGGTTTGGTGATCACCCTTGTCCTACTTCAGATTAGTTTGTGACATTCTGTTTTGAACTGAGGCATGTAGATTGGCCTGCTTTATTCAGGCCGTTAACCACTCCTGGGTAAAAACCCAGGAGTTGGTTAAAAAGGTTAAAAAGCCTAGTTTCATGTTGGAGGTTAACCAATATGATCATGGTGGCAGGATATTTAATTCTGGTCTCAGAACCTGTATTTGGCCTCTAGCCCTTCTCAACTCTTGAATAAATTCCTCTCACCATCTTCAGGCTAGTACATTATGGCCCAAGTATTCAATAAAGAGGCCACATATCCTTGTACCCCTCAAAGCCCCTCTATTACCATCAAAAAGCTGGGTAGTTTCTCAAAAAATGATCCAGCTCTCTGCCTTTAGGTACAAAATCATCCCCATTTTCAAGATGGTTTGATGTGACTTGTCCCAGATGACACATCTCTATCTAGGAGGTAGAACACAGCTCATCCACCTCTGAAGGCAGAACTATCAACAGCGATCCAACACTGCCTCCTGGGCCTGTGTACATACCTGTAGGAAACATTTTAATTGAAAATAAAGTGAATTGTTATGATTTTTATAGCTTTATTTAAATTTTTCATGTTTATATTTACTCTCAATTACATTTTTATACCTTGATCCTAACTGCAAAGTCTACAAAATTTAGTGGCAGAAGATATTTATGTCTTAGCCCCCTCTGACTTCTCTGTACCACCCACTACTTATTTGGCCTCTCTTTTTATTTCTTCTTGTCTTCCTCTTTTTTACACCTTATTGTAACCTTTGAGCTACTTCTCCCGTTGCTACTCAAATCTAGTGAAGAATCACTGAATAGAATCTTAACTAAATCTATGTTGACTCTAACGTAGGAAGAAAAAATTTAAATGGCAAGAATATCTTAAATAGTTTTTAAACATGGTTTGAAGCACACTGATCATGATGTGTTAGAAGGCAAAAAGTCAGTGAAGGTATTCCCTTTCGTTTCTTTTGCCTTTTGGGTTAGGTTTTCAGAGGACATCTTGGGTATACAGGCAGACCTCGGAGATATTGCGGGTTCAGCTCCAGACCGCTGCAATAAAGGGAATATCTCAATAAAAACAGGAATTTTTTGGTTTTCAAAAAAACTGTACTGTAAAGTTCTCTTTACACTGTACTGGAGTCGATTGATTAAGTGTGCAATAGCATTGTGTGTAAAAAAAAATGTATATAATTTAAAAATACTTGTTGCTAAAAATGCTAACCCTCATCTGAGGGTTAGTGAATCATAATCTTTTAGCTGGTGGAGGGTCTAGCCTTGATGTTGACGGCTACTGACTGAAGGGTGGTGGTTGCTAAAGGTTGGGGTGACTGTGGAAATTTCTTAAAATAAGACAGCAATGAAGTTTGCGGTATTAATTGACTCTTCCTTTCATGAAGAGTTTCTCTGTGGCATGCAGTGCTGTTTAATAGCGTATTACCCACAGTAGAACTTCTTTCAAAACTGAGTCAGTTCTGTCCAACCCTGCTGCTGATTTATCAACTAAGTTTATGTAATATTCTAAATCCTTAGTTGTCATTTCAACAATCTTCACAGCATCTTCACCAGTAGATTCTGTCTCAAGAAACCACTTTCTTTGCTCATCCATAAGAAGCAGCTCCTTATCCATGAAGTTTTTATCATGAGATTGTAACAACTCAGTCACATCTTCAGGCTCTACTTCTTATTCTAGTTCTCTTGCTATTTCTACCACATCTGCAGTTTCTTCCTACACTGAAGTCTTGAACCCCTCAAAGTCGTCCATGAAGGTTGGAATCAGCTTCTTCCATACTCCTGTTAATGTTGATGTTTTGACTTATTCCCATGAATCACTAATATTCTTCATGGCATCTGGAATGGTGAATCCTTTCCAGAAGGTTTTCAATTTACCTTGCCCAGATCCATCAGAGGAATCACTGTCTATGGCAGCTATAGCCTTACAAAATGTATGGTCACAAACCACCCAGCTGATCTCCCTGTGCCATGCGGCTGCTTCCCACTAGCTATCCACCCTACGTTTGGTAGTGTATATACACTACCAAAATGTATTTCTTAAATAATAAGACTTGAAAGTTGAAATTACTCTTTGATCCATGGGCTACAGTATGGTTGTTGTGTGAACAGGCATGAAAACATTAATCTCATTGTACATCTCCATCAGAGCTCTTGGGTGACAAGGTGCATTGTCAATGAACAGTAATATTTTGAAAGAAATTTTTTTTTCTGAGCAGTAGGTCTCATCAGTGGGCTTAAAGTATTCAGCAAACCATGTTGTAACAGATGTGCTGTCATCCAGGTTTTGTTGTTCCATTTATAGAGCATAGGCAGAGTAGATTTAGCATAATTCTTAAGGGCCCTAGGATTTTCAGAATAGTAAATAGTATTGGCTTGAACTTAAATTCACCAGCTGCATTAGCTTCTAACAAGAGAATCAACCTGTCCTTTGAAGCTTTGAAGCCAATCATTGGCTTCTCTCTAGCTATGAAAGTTCTAGGTGGCATCTTCTTCTAGTAGAAGACTGTTTTGTCTGCATTGAACATCTATTGTTTATTTTAGCCACCTTCATTAATTAGCTAGATCTGGATAACTTGCTGCAGCTTCCGCATCAGCACTTGCTGCTTCATCTTGCACGTTATGTTACAGGGATGGTTTCTTTCTTTAAACCTCATGAACCAACCTCTGTTAGCTTCAAACTTTTCTTCTACAGCTTCTTCACCTCTCTCAGCCTTCATAGAATTAAAGAGAGTTAGGGCCTTGCTATGGATTAGGCTTTGGCTCAAAGGATTGTTGTGGCTGGTTTGAGCTTCTATCTAAACCACTAAAACTTTCTCCACTTTCTTACCATTTGTGTATTCACTGGAGTAGCACTTTCTATTTCCTTCAAGAAACTTACCTTTGCATTCCAACTTGGCTAACAGGGGCAAGAGGCCTAGCTTTCAGCCTGTCTCATCTTTCAACATGCCCTCCTCACCAAGCTTAATCATTTCTAGTTTTTTATTTACAGCAAGATACATGCGATTCTTCCTTTCACTTGAATACTTACGGCCCTTGTAGGGTTTTTAATTGGCTTAATTTCAACATTGTTATGTCTCAGGGAATAGGGAGGCCCAAGAAGAGGCAGAGAGACGGAGGAACAGCTGGTCAGTGGAGCAGTCAGAAAGCACACATTTATTGATTAAGTTTGCCATCTTATATGGGCACAGTTTGTGGCACCCCCAAAACAATTAGAATAGTAACATCAAAGATCACTAATCACAGATCACCATAACAAATATAATAATAATTAAGCTTGAAATATTGTGAGAATTATCAAAATGTGATTACATCAAGTGAGCAAATGCTGTTGAAAAAATGGCACTGATAGGGGCTTCCCTGGTGGCGCGGTGGTTGCGCGTCCGCCTGCCGATGCAGGGGAACCAGGTTCGCGCCCCGGTCTGGGAGGATCCCGCGTGCCGCGGAGCGGCTGGGCCCGTGAGCCATGGCCGCTGGGCCTGCGCGTCCGAAGCCTGTGCTCCGCAACGGGAGAGGCCGCAACAGAGGGAGGCCCGCATACCACCACAAAAAAAAAAAAAAAAAATGGCACTGATAGACTTGCTTGTTGCAGGGTTGCCACAAACCTTTCAGCTGTAAAAGAAAAAACAGAAAACACATTATCTGTGAAGCATGATAAAGGTGAAACGCAGTAAAATGGGGTATGCCTGTACTAACTGGGTTTGCCTCAGGTTGCCTCTTCCCAGTTAGAGGAAGGGGACAGGACTGTGATACTGGTAAGCAGAAGTATCGCTACTCTCTGGTCTTAGGCAGGAAAACCTATCTTTAAGTTTTCATCCCATCTGGTTCCAAGGATCTTGTTTAATCTTAGCTTATAAGTGCTTTCAAAGCAAGAATTCTCTCTTGGTTTAACACTTTACTTTTTTTAGGGGGTCTGCACCACGCAGCTTGCAGGATCCCAGTTCCCCGACCAGGGAGTGAACCCAGGCCACAGTAGTGAAAGCGCCGAATCCTAACCACTGGACCACCAGGGAACTCCCTTAACACTTTACTTTTGATGTAACAGTAAACAGACCAAGATTTTCCCTGTGCATTAAAATAAATTTTTTTTGAATTATGATGAAATAAAGGACTGTTTGATTATCATTTAAATCTTCTTCCCAAAAGGATTTAAAGTAATTTGAAGGAAAGAACAGAATATATAGAGCATCTACCATATACCAAACTCTGTGCTGAGCGATTCTGTGCGTTACTTCATTGATCCTTAAGACCACCATATGAGGTAGGAAGTATTTGCTACATGTTGAAGATTGGACTAAGGCTTAGGGAGTGTCACCTGGCTAATAGGTGAGGAGAGGGATCCAGACTAAGGCTCCAGAGCCCCTAACCATTATGTGGAAAGTATGGGTAAACGTTTATATAAGGATAAGTAACAGTAAAATGAAAGAATCTTTCCAGTAGTAGGATCATAGTGGATAGTCTTTAGTTTTAAAGAACAGTACAGGAGTAGAAAAGGGCAGTTAACAATTTTTATTAGCTGATTTTTTTTTTCCAGAGCAATGAGAGGAGTAGTTGCAAGCATCTGGTTAGTCCCAGCAATCATTGATTCAAATCTCCAGGCTCTGGGCCTGTGTTAGA
Source organism: Physeter macrocephalus (assembly GCF_002837175.3). Classification (NCBI taxonomy): domain Eukaryota; kingdom Metazoa; phylum Chordata; class Mammalia; order Artiodactyla; family Physeteridae; genus Physeter; species Physeter macrocephalus. The sequence goes on along the minus strand of NC_041229.1, from coordinate 9,299,016 downwards.
GTCGAAGAGGATAAGGGAGACTGGAAAGAATTTAAATGTCTGCTGAATATCATCATTCGAACCTCTTGATCACTGTTTTCTTCTGAAGTTTAATTATTTGCCAGTAAATAGACCCATCTCTCCTTTAGGAAGATGCTGTTAGACTACAGACCTTGTCATTTAGGGTCCAGAAAGATTACTCCAAGTAGGAATAACATTTTAAGATAGAGACCCAGGTATCTTTTCACTGCCTGCAATTTTCTTTTCTGGTCTTTAGGGTTGAGTTAGGGCCTTAACTAGCATGGGACCCACTCAGATATGGACAGAGACAGCTGGACCACAGACTGGAGAAAGGTCTTGCCTTTCCCACATCTCCTCTGCAGTCCTGCCCCAGACGTTCTAGAAACACTGAAGAGGCTAGGTGGTGGGGCCAGCCCAGGCCGAGGCTTGTAAAGTGTCTCTGCAGACATTTTTTAGAGCCTTCTGGAAGCAGGTCTTTCACTCTTCCTGGCCTGGCCTCACGGTCTCTCTATAGTATCCTGTTGTTGGGTTTTTATCTGTCACTGTGGAACCCTTCCAAGGACAGACACTGAGGGAAGGTGTTAGAAGGCGACAAATTGCGAGGCAGACTTTCAGGGTAACCCATCCCATAAATGGCGGAATAAAATGCAAAGCCCATTTTCTGTGTCTAGTACTGACACCTGACATTTGCACAGCACACTCTAGTTCATAAGCTCTCGTAGATCTCAGCTAATCCTGAGAGTTAGGAGAGTTGTTGTCTGAAGAGGGCTTCACCCTTTACAAGGGCTCTTGTGTACCTTGTCTCAGGAAACCCTTAGAGCGGTTCCAGGTTTGTGGGGATGTGGGCTGGAACGTACATCTTTGGATACCTAATCCGGTGCTCTTTTCACAGCACTGCCCGCCTTCTCTTCCTTCCCATCTCTTGCCCCAACAAGGACAACTCTGCCTCCCCTCATTCCGCTGTTGCTGATCTTTTGTCGCCATCTCATCTTCCTAGGCTGCCAAAGTAAATACAAAACAAGCAAAGGAAATCTCAATCCGTGATTTCTGAAGAGCATTTTAAATCAGCAGGTTTTATGTGATGCTGTTACATTCTTTTTTCTTTGGAGAGCAAAGCCCTATAAGAGCAGGAACCCTCTGTCAGCGCATACTTTATAGAATCTGTAGTAGGGCATCTCGTGGACTGTGCTCCGTGAAAACAGTGAGAGTTCCTAGCCTGCTTCACTGGGCAAGTTCTCGGATTTTTAAGTTAATAGAAATCCCTTCATTAAGCCAGAGACCCTGAGTATCAATTCCATCTTCTTTTCCTGCCTTGCAGATGTTGGGGGGATTGTCTGGATAAATAATCAGTGTTGTAGTTGTGTTAAATTACTTGATGTCCGGTTTTGTGCATATTAAGGTTGATTCAAATCTTCAAAGGAAAATGATTTTTTTTTTCACGTGCACAGCTTTGTGTGACTTGTATGTGGATTCTCCCAAGGCAGCCTGAAGATTCCTTGTGATAAGTTGTGGTTTCCTCACTTCAAGAACCACTAAGAGTATTCTGTTTTACTCACAGTCCAAATAATCAGTGTTTTTTCCCTTATTTATTCATTTGTCTGGCACACAGTTTGCTGGACAAATGAGTGAATAAGAATTAATAAGATATTGGATCTGTCCTTCTAGAGAAAGACTTAAAAAGACTTACCGTGGTCTCTGCCTGAGTACCTGTTGTGTGACAGGCCTTGAGCTGGGTGCTGTGTGGCCCTGCCCTCTGAGCTTTACGGTCTGGTGAATTAAACAGGAGGATGAACAGTTCTTACCACACAAAAAGTAGATATATGTGTGTGCTGCGGTACAGGGTCCAAGTTCCTGTAGAAACAATCTGGGAGGACCAGGGAAGGCATCTGGGGAAAGCAGATCTGAAGGATGAGTAGAGTTAACCAAGTAAAAGGGGTAGAAAGGGTATTTCAGGCAGTCGACAGCATCAGGAACACCTAGTGAGGGCTTAGAAAAGAGATACAGCAGTGTATTCGAGCAGCAACTTTCAATGCAGTAGCAGTCGTGGGAGAAGAGAGGTGGGCAGGGGCCAGGTCTTGCAGGGCCTTGGGGATCAAATTGTAAGGGGTTTAGATTTTACCCTGTGGACAGTGTGAAGCCATTGGCCGATTTTGTATGTTAGGAGGGTCACCACTCAGACCTCACCGCAGCACTGCAGGTGGTATTGATGTGGATGTGGCTCTTGCCCATTTTTAAATGCTTGCACTCACCTGCCTCCCTGCCCCCAAACTAAAGGTAAATGTCTAGGTTCCAGAAATAAAAGCTGGAGGAGTGAGCGCAATCTAACTCCACCACAGCCCGAGGAGATTTCAAACCAAAATAAAGACTTCTGAAGTTTGGGGTTCTAATACCTGTACTCCAGCAAGGAGGTATGAAAATGGGGCACTGGTGGGGATGGGGGAGGGATATAGAGTTGAACATCTGCCAGCCTGGAGCCTTGAAGAGTTACTCCTTCCATGAAAATCTGTCTACTGATCAAGCAAAAGGGCAAGGAAGTGTAGGCCTCCATAGCTTTGGGTGGGACAGAAATCACTCACAGGCTTAGGCCTAAATAAGACATTATAAGCATAATTCAGGAAGACTCTGAGAAATTAAGATATTGAAACCACTAGTACTTGGATTGAAGCAAATGAAATTTCATTCAAAGGGCTCACTTTTATAACCTAGGGCTCTCCCAAAGAAAATGGACATAAAACGGAAAAAAATTACAAATCACCTGCAAAAACAAACCACCATGAGATAGAGCAGATGTAATAAGTAGGTAAATTAGCACAGGAAGATCTGTAAATTACGGAACTATAGACCATGAGATTATGTAGTGAATGTTTGCGGGTAATGGAAAAATGAAATAAGCTTGAATGAAAAGTGATTTGAGATAAGATTTAAATAATAATTTGGTGGTTGATGGGCAACAGCACATTAGACGGCATGTTACAGCTGTTAAAGAGTGGATCGTTGACCTTGAAGGTAGACCTCAGGCAGTTGTAGTGAAGCATAAAAAGATTGGAAAATGAAGAACCCTCAGGTTGCATGTGGAGAGTGGTCTGGAGGCGGTGGCACCTGGAAGTCCACTGGTAAAATCTGAACCAAGTGGTTCATTCCACACGTAAGTGCTGGTGCAGTCGTAGGGGCCGAGGATATTGTCATTTTTTAAGAGGTCCTATCAATGCCTTTTAGTGGGTCATAACGGCTTGACTCGGGGAATGGCAGTGGAGATAAGATGCATGAATTTGAAAGATTTAGAAGGTAGGAAGATTTGGTGAATAAAAAAGAGTAGAAACTTATGGAGGAAAAGATTGATTCTTACTGTTAATGTAGGAAGAAAACTTCAAAGTGGAGGCTTATTCATTTAGATGCATTTATTGTGTGCTTTGTTATATTGGAAATTGACTGAAGCACAGTCCCCTACTTCAAGGGGTTTCAGGGGAAAGATGAACGATGGCTGTGTGATACGGCAGATTTTGAGATACAGATGTGTCCAGATAGCTAGGGAAGCACAGTGATTTCTAACCAGGTCTAAGGGCAGGGAGAATGGGATCAAAGAAAGCATCTCAGGAGACATGAAGCCTTACCTATCTATGTCTTGAAAGATAAATAAGTTTAACCTAATGAAGGGTAAAGAGTTGGAAGGAAGGGCATGTTCAAAAGCCAAAGAGCATAGACCTTTTGTGTGCTTTACATGCACAATGTGCATGTGTGTGTGTGTTTGAAAGGATCGGATAGGAAGGCAAAGGAATAACAAGATGAAGGGACTTCCCTGGTGGTCCAGTGGTTAAGACTCCATGCTCCCAATGCAGGGGGCCCGGGTTTGATCCCTGGTCAGGGAACTAGATCCCACATGCTGCAACTGAAAGGTCCTGTGTGCTGCAACCAAGACCTGGTGCAGCCAGATAAATAAAATAAATATTTTTTTAAAAAAAGAAACCCAAGATGAAGGTCAACCTAATACATAATACTTAAAAGTTTGTATTTCACTTCCAAGACAGGAGTGATTGAGGAGCTTAAATAAGGCAGGGACAGGACCAGATTTGCCAAGAGCAGTCACTCTTGTGATATGATGAATGGTAACAAAGGTAACAAACCTGAAGACAGATAGCTCACATTTAGAGGCAATTGCAGTAATCCAGAGGAGAACTGATTAAGACCGAAACTGTAAATATTGGGAATGAAGAAGAGGGGACCTGTTGAGAAGAAATAGGAACACAAGTGAAGCATTGGTGGTGGGAGTTTTCCATACAAAAGGAACAGACTTTTACAGACTTGGAGGCCTGGAAAGACACCCTATTGTAGGGAGGTCAGCAATGCATTCATTATAGCAGGTGATACAGAGAAGAGGGGAGGATATGAAGCTTGAAAAATAAATTGAGGGCTGGTTGTGAAGGGCTTCATGTACCATGCCAAGGATTTTGGAACTGATCTTACTAACAGTATGAAGTTATTATTTTTAAATGTTGAGTGATGCAGTTGGAACTATTATTCAGAAAGATAATGGTTAACATTGGGGCACCATCACTCTTTCAGGCACTTCACAGATATTCCTCATAGTAACCCTATTCGATGGATTCCATCCTTACCTCCATTCTGTAAAGGGGAAACAGGCATAAGGAGAATAAGAACTTGACCATGACCCCACATCTATTAAACAATAGAGCCAGGATTCAAACCCTGGCAATCTGACTCCAGGACTCTCTCTTAACCTTACATGCCCTAAGTGTTTCTCAGCTAGGATGCACATCAGAACCACATGTAGCATTTCTGAAGATACAGTTCCCTAGATTGACTTGAATCAGAATATCCAGAAGAGTGATGTGCGATACTGAGTTTTGCAAAAGCTCCATAGCTGAATCTGTTGCGATTTGCTCATAGCCGAGTACGGTGGGGATCCCAGTTAGGAAGTTATGGCAGTAGTCCAGGCAAGAGATGGGGGCCCAAACTAAATCAGGAGGAAACAGATTTAGAGGCTTAAGAGGTACAGTTGGTTTAATGAGCTGTAAGCAATGGGTGAGGTTCAAAGTTGAATCCAAAGATGATAAAGTTGAGTGTTTACTTAACAAGTGATGATCTTAGCCAAGAGGATTACACCAAGAGGGGTGGATTTGGGAGTAGGAATCTTGGATTTAGTTTTGAGCACTCAGTTTTGAGGGTCTGTAGGTCTTCCAGTTAAAGATGTCTTAAAAGGAGGATCGCTTTTGGGGGTGCTTATGTGCCAGCCACTGTGTGTAAGTGGCTTTCTTCGCTGTTATCGCATACAATCCTCTCAAATCTCTGAGAGTCCCCAGTTTACAGAATAAATTAATACGGAGTGTGATTCAGTTCACAATGAACCTCCACAAAGCCTTCTCTGTCTAATTCAGCCCGGTCAATGTGTCTCTTCTCAGAATATATATCCTAATATATATGTCAGCGTGTTTGTGTGTGTGCGTGTGTATGTGTAAAACAGATTGTGGTCAGTACCACATTTTTAGCAGGCAGTTATGAGTGTCCTTTCTCCTAGCCATTTTCCTTTTAGGTTCCCAGATTTCATGATGTAGAAATGCAGTGTTTTTCTGTTTTTCTATGGGATGTGAACCTTGCCTAGGAAAAGGAGTGGGAGAACATACCTTCAGGCATAGCTTATCCTATTCCAACTAGATCTATTTACAATGTATGTTATGGAGATTAGGGGAAAGGGGATTTAAGTCTGGGAGTGTTATGTGTACAGGATTATGATTGAGCTCAGAACTGTTATTCCTGTGTATACTTTCATGCTCATGGTGTTGTCTGTCTTTACTTCTCTACCCAGGTCCCTTGGGAGAAACTCCTCGAGGTGCCCAGGCTGAGACGGGGGGAATGACAGTGTGAGCTCTCGATGGTGTGAGACCACCCCAGAGCCAGACAATGGCTACAGCCTTGGAACCGGAGGACCAGGATCTTTGGGAAGAAGAGGGGATTCTCATGGTGAAATTGGAAGATGATTTCACCGGTAGGCCAGAGTCTGTCTTACAGAGGGATGACCCTGTGCTCGAGACGTCGCACCAGAACTTTCGGCGCTTTCGCTACCAGGAAGCAGCAAGCCCTCGGGAAGCTCTCATCCGACTCCGAGAACTGTGTCATCAGTGGCTGAGGCCAGAGAGGAGGACAAAGGAGCAGATCCTAGAGTTGCTTGTGCTGGAACAATTCCTTACTGTCCTGCCTGGAGAACTACAGAGCTGGGTGCGGGGCCAGCGGCCAGAGAGTGGCGAGGAGGCCGTGACGCTGGTGGAGGGTTTGCAGAAACAACCCAGGAGACCAAGGCGGTGGGTGAGGAGGGGGAGTCCTGATCTGTGTGATGTGGAGGGGGTCTATTTGCTGGAAGGATGGATTTAGGGGTAGGGCTCACGTAAATTACCCCATAAATTGAATTGGCTCTGCCCTTGTGTTGTACCTAGATCCATAAGCTCCATGGGACAGAGGAGTGTGTGTGTGTTTGTGTGTGTATGAGTGTGACTTCCCGGTTCTTGAAACACCTGCCTAGGGACCATCTTTGTGGCCTCAGCATGCAAGGGTGATATGGCTTTGGTTTTGCCTTTGGATGTTGAACCTCCATGTCCTGGGGAGGAGAATTCCGTGACTTCCTCAGAGGTTCTCAGCCCCTCAGTGACAGATCCCCCTTTCAGGACAACAGACAGGGAAGCACACAGCAAGGCAAGCCGCAGGTCGGGTAGGCGAAGATGGGAAGGATGGGACCTCAGAGCCCTGGTGACAGGTAGGGTTGAAGGAAATGAGAAAGCAGGGCAGTATCTGAATGTCCCCCCTTGTCCTGGCGAGGATAACCTCAGCTCCTCCTCACACGCCCCAGCGGGACTGGACTTTCCCCTCCTCATCTGGGTCCCTCTGGGAGTTTTCCTGTTGGCAGCTTCTCCTAACATAAGCCCTGATGACAACCAAGACTTTCCTCCTGACTCCATGGTGACTGGAAGTTGGAATTATTCCCAGGTGACTGTCCATGTTCACGGCCAGGAAGTCCTGTCCGAGGAGACAGTGCATCCAGGAGCAGAGCCCGAGTCACCTAGTGAGCTTCAGCATCCTGCACAGACCTTGACCCCCGAGGAGTCCCATGAGGAGACCACACAGAGCCCAGATCTGGGGGCACCAGAAGAGCAGAGCCTGTGCCAGGAGTTGGAGTTCCAGCCCCTGCAGGAGAGCGGTGGGAGCCTCAGCAGGAAGGGGGGATCGTGGCAGAGTGAGGGGAGGGGGATATTGCTCCCATACCGAGGAGGCTGGCTAGATCATAAGGGGAGGAAACCACAGAGCACAGGGTGTTGAGAGGAGACAGTACTAGCTAGAGTACCTGTAAGCAGGGCTACCTTGGATACCACTTTTGTTGGTTATTCTCCTGGCATTCCCGTAGTGTTATAGGTGGTGGCGTTGGGAAGACTCAAGCCGCCCTTAGGCCTGTGTCTTGACTCCCACCTTCCCACCAGAGACCATGGGGGATGCTCAGCTCTTTGCCAGTTTTAGGGCTGCCCTGCACACTGCTGATCTCTGCCTTCTTTTCTTCTTAGAGGTTCCAGTGCCCCAGGACCCAGCCCTTCCTGAAGAGAGGAACCCTGGAAACCCAGAGATGGTTGCCCTTCTTACTGCTCTATCACAGGTGCACCCTAGTTTCTGTCTATACCATGGAGAATTTGAGGAACCGTTGGGCATATACACTGAACAGGTCAGACGGGACACAAGTTTCCACTCTCCTTTGCCAGTTTAAGTTCTCAGTTCTGCATGTGTCTGGAAGGGGAGGAACTGCAGCTAATGAGATCAGTTATAACATCTTAGTCGGATCTACAGGCTCCAAAGCCTTTTGATTTGCCACCAACCAGAGGGATTAACAAAGTGAGATTATTTGGTAACACCCCAGTACAACTTTGAAGTTGTCGAGTGAGGGTTTGTTTTTGGTTTTAAGGAATAAACTTGATCGTCATTTGTAAGGATAACTGACTGTCCTGCAAAAACGATTTCTGATTTTGGGTGCTATCCTCTTCCAGGGACTGCATTCAGTCAGGCCATGGCATTCATGAAGACTTCACCATGGTCAGGAGCCCCACAACTAAGCTATGTGGCTGGAGAAAAAAGGAATAGAATTCATCCTTATTTTATTTAATTAATTTATTTATTTTGGCCGCGGTGCGTGGCATGCGGGACCTTAGTTCCTTGACCAGGGATCGAACCCATGCCCCCTACATTGGGAATGTGGAGTCTTAACCACTGGACCGCCAGGGAAGTCCCCATCCTTATTTATTTATTTTTAAAAATAAATTTATTTGTTTCTTTTTGGCTGCGTTGGGTCTTCATTGCTGCATGTGGGCTTTCTCTAGTTGCGGCGAGCGGGGGCTACTCTTCCATTGCTGTGCGGGGGCTTCTCTTGTTGCGGAGCATGGGCTCTAGGCTTCAGTAGTGCAGGCTTCAGTAGTGTGGGCTTCAGCGCGTGGGCTTCAGTAGTGTGGCTCGCGGGCTCTAGAGTGCAGTCTTAGTAATTGTGGCGCACGGGCTTAGTTGCTCTGTGGCAGGTGGGATCTTCCTGGACCAGGGCTCAAACCCATGTCCCCTGCATTGGCAGGCGGATTCTTAACCACTGCGCCACCAGGGAAGCCCTCCATCCTTATTTTTAGATTGTAGTCCAGCTGAAGAAGAAAGTCCTGTTTATGCTATATAGACTGTGTAAGTGATGTGTGATTAGGTAAGGTCAGTTAGGGAAAGTGTCCTGGAAAAGATGAAATTTTGCAGAAATGTAGGGAGCATTAAAGTGTAAAATAGGGAGTTAAATGATGACTTCTAAGACCTTTCTTCTATTTTAAACAGTATCCTCAGAAAGAAGAACATAGTCTGGTGCTGAGGGAAAGTAGTGGGATTGGAGGGAGCAGGAAGAGGGCCAGTTGCAAAAGCAGAAACTTGGGAAGCAGCGACAGAGGATGAAACACAGATGTCCTGAAGGGGAACCAAGTGTCCCATTTGAGTTTCTTTGTCTACTGGATGGATTCTGCCTGTACCAATGACCTTTATTCCAGGAACAAAATATGAGGCTCCATAAAGCATGACATTTTAATAGAATCTTTGTGTTGTTTCAGGGATTGGTAACTTTCAAGGATGTGGCTGTATGCTTCTCCCAGGACCAGTGGAGTGATCTGGATCCAACACAGAAAGAGTTCTATGGGGAATATGTCTTGGAAGAAGACTGTGGAATTGTGGTCTCCTTGTGTAAGGAATTTCAAGTGTTTCTAGAGTGTCCTGAGCACAGAGATCTTTTTCTTGTTGGAAATCGAGGGTGTCTTAGACCTTAGATTGTACGTACTACACTTCTCTTATGCCGACCCCACCAGTGACACTGAAGGACAGCCGAGGAAGATGGTGTCCTTCGAAGTTAGAGGGAAGAGAAAATGCCTAGAAAGTAGTTGGAAACCTCTAACAAGAAAACAGCTGTAATATTATAGTTTTAGTATGAGTTTAAGTTTAGTGTGAGTAGGTAAGCATATCAGTTTTGAAACAAGCAATAAAAGTTGGAGACAATCTACTTAATTGAATATGGGAAAAGAGGGTAACATTGACAGCTGTGTGATTATTGAGTTGTTGGTGAAAGGCAAGAGATATGCAGTACTCGTCAGAGGTGCTCAAGCTAAAGAGACTGAAGGTTTGATGGACTGACCTGCTTATGTGATTGTTCTGCAATCTGTCAAACAGAAAAGATCTGCTCTTGACATGGGGAACAGTTGAACCAATTGTGATGTTCTGTTTTCCCTCTCTTGAGCAGCATTTCCAATCCCCAGACTAGATGAGATCTCCCACATGGGAGAAGAAGAGCCTTTGATCCCAGAGATCCCAGAGGCGCAGGAGCCTCAAGAGCCAGAAATCCTGAGTTTCACCTACACAGGTGAGGAGTGACAAAGGGAATCTGTCCCTCGAGCTGGCAGTTACTCTGGTCAGTGTTTCTCTCACCCTCTGGGGAACCCCTCTCACTGGTTCTTCTAACATGTCAGCCAATAGCACTGTCTCCCTCTGAAGCCAAATTCTTCTGTCCTTTTCCCCTCTTCACGCCTATCATTGGTTTGAGGGATCTGTAATGCAAAATGGTGACAGACAAAAAAAGGGGAACTTTTGGAATTGCAGCTATACCTTTTTTTTTTTTTTTTTTTTCCTGTACGCGGGCCTCTCACTGTTGTGGCCTCTCCCGTTGCGGAGCACAGG
>NC_041229.1:9280862-9288653 GCF_002837175.3 Physeter macrocephalus | reverse complement strand
ACGAACCCGCGTCCCCTGCATCGGCAGGCGGACTCTCAACCACTGCGCCACCAGGGAAGCCCAGCTATACCATTTTTTAAGTGTTCACGTAAACCCTTGATCCCCAACCTCCACATTTGTGAAAGGAAGATAATGTTTGTCCACACGAAGGCTGTTGACAGCATGAGATAGCATATAAGAAAGTGCCTGGCACACGACAGGCATTCAGTTGACTGGTTATTTCCTTCTTCCCAGCCTCTACTTAAGAAACATGGGTTTCTCTCTATACGGTCTTGCCCTCCCAAAACTGTTTAAAAATCTCTCCATTGTGCACAAGGCATCATTACCTCTATAATTTCCTCTTTTCTCCTCTCTCCCTTTCTACAGGAGATAGGAGTGAAGATGAGGAGGAGTGTCCTGAGCAAGAAGATCTGAGTTTGGAGGATCTACACAGGTCTATCTTGGGAGATGCAGAAATTCACCAGACTCCAGATTGGGAAATAGTCTTTGAGGATGATCCAGGTAGACTTAATGAAAGAAGATTTGGCACAAATATTTCACAAGTTAATAGTTTAACGAATCTTCAGGAAACCATGCCTGCCCACCCCCTGTTAGGGAGACATCATGACTGTCCTGTATGTGGTAAAAGTTTCACTTGTAACTCCCACCTTGTTAGACACCTGAGAACTCACACAGGAGAGAAACCCTATAAATGTATGGAGTGTGGGAAAAGTTACACACGGAGCTCACATCTCGCCAGGCACCAAAAGGTCCACAAAATGAGTGCTCCTTATAAATATCCCCTAAACCGGAAGAATCTGCATGAGACCTCCCCTCTAGTCCAGGTTGAGAGAACTCCACCTGTTGAGAAACCCTATAGGTGTGACGATTGTGGAAAACACTTCCGCTGGACTTCAGACCTTGTCAGGCACCAGAGGACACATACGGGAGAGAAACCCTTCTTCTGTACTATTTGTGGCAAAAGCTTCAGCCAGAAATCCGTGCTCACAACACACCAAAGAATCCACCTTGGAGGCAAACCCTACTTGTGCGGAGAGTGTGGAGAGGACTTCAGTGACCACAGGCGGTACCTGGCCCACCGGAAGACGCACGCGGCCGAGGAGCTCTACCTGTGCAGCGAGTGTGGGCGCTGCTTCAACCACAGCGCCGCCTTTGCCAAGCACCTGAGGGGACATGCCTCAGTGAGGCCCTGCCGCTGCACCGAGTGTGGGAAGAGCTTCGGTCGGAGAGACCACCTCGTGAGGCATCAGAGAACACACACTGGTGAGAAGCCTTTCACATGCCCGACCTGCGGGAAGAGCTTCAGCAGAGGCTACCACTTAATCAGGCACCAGAGGACCCACTCAGGAAAGACTTCCTAGCCCGGTCCCCACGTGTGGACACCTGCCTTCGACTCTTTCCCAGGGGTGGTCTGGGAGAAGCCGTCTTGTCGGCCTGGGAAGACCTTGTCTAGGGAGTCTCCCTGACCTGCCCAGGTGTGCGTTAGTAACCTCTTCCCACAACTAGATCACCCCACCCCAGCCCCCCACCTCCCCAGTCAGAACCTCTCAACCTTCTTCTACACCTTGAGGAGATATTCTTCCCAAAGTTCGCCTGAATTGAGGCCTCTCCGTGACTGGAGTGCTCCTGCCTCGACCTCACAGGTGTGAAGTAGGAGAATTAGAAGACTTAAGAGGTTGTGTTTACTATATTTGCCCCCAAATAAGCTGTTAACTATCCTAAAGACACCTAACACCCTCAAGGTTAAAGTGGCCCAGGACAAGTCCTTAGGTTTAGTAAGGGACCAGCCTTTAGGATTCTGTCCTTCCTGGGCTCAAATCTTAAAGCACACAGCCCTGAACTCAAGGCAGGAGACCAGCATCCTGACGGCCCTGCCACACTTTCACAGGTTAACTGTACAACTCTCTCACTGATAACACTTGTTCACCATGCACTTTCCTTTGATTCTCGGGAGAGATGCGAGTAGTGGTTGATGGGCAAAAACATCAAGGCGGCTTCATGTGGACCTTGTCAGACTGCTCCCTTCCCCATTGTCAAAATGACACCAGGTGCCAGACACAGCTTGAAAGGGGGACCTAGACAGAAGCCTCTTTCCTTGTGGGTTTTTTTTCCTGTTAGAATGCTCCTGCCTAGCCCTCCTACTGTCCTGCCAGTCTCTTGGTTTTGTCCCTAGTGCTTATTCTGCCACACGTGAGATGTAGCATTTGGGTGCTGAGGGATTCAGTAACGCCTAATTAAAACCATGTTGAAGTCATTTACATTTCCACATATATACAAGCCCACCCACCCGACCCTCTTCACATGAGTTTGTGAGGGGATTTTGAAGTGGTGTCTGTTTGCAAAGGCACTGTCATGATTGTAGAATCCTGATTGATGGGGTCACTTCACTTACATGAAGAAAGCTGGAGAAGATCTGAGCTCCAATTATGGAAACTTTAAGCGAAAGCTGTTGCTGCTGGCCAAGGCCATCCAGACTGTTCTCCTGACACCCCACCCCATCCGCCCTGCCTCATTCTCTGATGTCAGGGAAACCTGGGACCCTGAAGAATTTACCAGGAGTAAAGGCTTTCATGTATTTGCGTTGTTTGCTTTTTCTTACGTGATTTCATTTTCATGTAATTAAGAACTAAGGAGTAGAATCTCATGGCCCAAGGATCTCTGTTGCCTGGTAAAGGTTCCATGGAGGTGAGGCTGAATAATTATTAACCTCACCTGCTCTGATTGTGGGAGTGGCAAGGACTGGGGAGACCATCCTCCAAAAATGGAGCACGGGGTATGGGATTAAAGCATGAAAAGGGAGACTGCCTTCTGTGCTGGTTTCTTCTGCTCTGTTTCTCGACCTGTTGCATGCCAGTGTTCACCAGAGGAACGTGGGTGGGATGACAAAGCCTAAGCTTAACAGCTCAAGGGGATTTTCATTCTGGTCAGTAATGATGTTCCAGTTGACTGGTTTGGTTTTAACTCCAGTCATCCATTGTCCTTCTGGAAGTGTGCACACATGAAATTTTAGAAAGTAACACAGGCAGCCAAGTTCCCTGGTTTCTAGGGCTTTCCATTTCACCCATTCACTCTCCAGAGCCTCAGGTTCCTGAGACTTCTAAAGATCATCCATACTCACAGAAATATCTGGGAGGACATGGTAGTTTTCCATGAGGATAGAGAAGGCTTGGCATGGTTAGCAGAGCCATAGGTGGAATTGAGGTAAGAGCTGAGTCTGGAGGTTGCCGAAGAGACTATCCTAACATGCAGACATTTCTGAGCCATTGATCTAAGGTTTAAGCACAGATTGTCTTGAGTGAAATGGCACAGCATCAAAAAATAATTTCCCCTAGGTTATAACATTTATGGAAGTTAATAAAATTCTGGAGGGAACAGAACAAATTACTTTTAATTCACTGATTTGTCTGCATTATTGCAATAGGTGAAAATCTGTCAAGAGAATTATACATAAAGGAAAGTCTGAGAGACAGTGCAGTGTGTTGAAAAATCAAATAGGTCTTTTATTGCTGATCCTCCTGCAAAGTTTCATTTGCTGACACTAAATCTCTGGTCTCTTGTAAATGACCGTATTTTCTGAGGTTCCTGAAGGAATATGCTGTCTCCTGAATCTAAACACGAGCAGAACCATGGTTTGTAGCAGCAGGGCCAGTACGAGAGCCTGGCACGAGCAAGAAGCAGTACAGCTGAACACAGGATGCTGGAGCCCTGGATGCCCTACCATTCCTGAGGGGTCCTTCAGAATTCTGTGAACAGATGAATCCTGGCGTTCCCGAACACCTTACTAAAAAAAAGTTTCAGAGGAAGAAAAAGGCAAGATTTTAAAAGATTATTTGGAGGAAGATATAAAGTAGTCTAATTAATTGACAACTTAAAAAATTACTAGATTGTTGGAAATGAAGTGATTTGCTAACAAAGTTAAGAAATTAAAATGATAATATTAAGACCATTTGGCCACTAGTTTAGGAATAACCGAGTAATATTCAGCCTCTTCACTGCAGAGTCCCAAGAGAAATAAATGGAAGGAAATAAAGGCAAAATATATTTTATTATCTGGAACTTAGGGCTCAAACTGTAGAGCAGAATCTATTGAATTCAGGATACAAATGTACACCACATAATTTAATAACTTGTGGGCAATAAAAATTCATGCTTCACAGTTATAGAATACATATTCTGAAATGGATGTAAAACAATTAATTGCTAGTGTATACTGTAATAAAGTTTTAAATACCAAGTGAGCATTATATATATAGATTAAGTTCTCTGACCATAATATTTTTTATTGGAAAATCCACAACAAAAAGTTTAAGTTATATGTTTGGAGACTTTAAACTGTCCATATAAATAACTTTTCTTTTTAATTAATTTATTTTTGGCTACACTGGGTCTTCGTTGCTGTGCGCGGTCTTCTCATTGTGGTGGCTTTTCTTGTTGTGGAGCACAGGTTCTAGGTGCATGGGGTTCAGTAGTTATGGCTCGCGGGCTCTAGAGTACAGGCTCAGTAGTTGTGGCGCACAGGACTAGTTGCTCTGCAGCATGTAGGGATCGTCCCGGACCAGGACTCGAACCCACGTCCCCTGCGTTGGCAGGCAGATTCTTAACCATTGCACCACCAGAGAAGCCCAATGTAAAGAACTCTTGCATCAAAGGAGAGATCATGTGGAAATTTACTTATGCTCAGAACTAAAACAAAATGTAAATGCTGCACATCGATACTTATAGGATGCACTGAAAATGGTACTGAGCGGATAACAAAAAAGGAGAAGCTAAAAAAAATGAGCTAAATGATCAGCTTAGGAATTTTTTAAATAACAAAATATAGAAAGGAGCTACTGCAGAAAGTAATGACAAAAAATTACATTAACAAAGGAAAAAGGCTGGTTTTTTTGAAAAGACTGCTAAAACCTTTGGCAGTATTGATTAAGAGATAGAAATATAGAAATACAGTAAGTAATAAGCTACAGAAAGGTAACTAGATAAATATAAATCAGTAGTGGTGGTATAAAACAAAGATAATGCCTTTTGAAAATTAAAATACAGAGATGGCCTCATCCACCAGAGGGCAGACAGCAGAAGCAAGAAGAACTACAATTCTGCAGCCTGTGGAAGGAAACCCACATTCACAGAAAGACAAAATGAAAAGGCAAAGGACTTTGTACCAGATGAAGGAACAAGATAAAACCCCAGAAAAACAACGAAATGAAGTGAAGATAGGCAACCTTCCAGAAAAAGAATTCAGAATAATGATAGTGAAGATGATCCAGGACCTTGGAAAAAGAATGGAGGTAAAGATTGAGAAGATGCAAGAAATGTTTAACAAAGACCTAGAAGAATTAAAGAACAAACAGGTGAACAATATAATAACTGAAACGAAAAATACACTAGAAGGAATCAATGGCAGAATAACTGAGGCAGAAGAACAGATAAGTGACCTGGAAGACAGAATGGTGGAATTCACTGCTGTGGAACAAAATAAAAAAGAATGAAAAGAAATGAAGACAGCCTAAGAGACCTCTGGGACAACATTAAATGCAACAACATTCGCATTATAGGGGTCCCAGGAGACGAGAGAGAGAAAGAACCCAAGAAAATACTTGAAGAGATTATAGTCGAAAACGTCCCTAACATGGGAAAGGAAATAGCCACCCAAGTCCAGGAAACACAGAGAGTCCCAGGCAGGATAAACCCAAGGAGAAACACGCTGAGACACATAGTAATCAAACTGACAAAAATTAAAGACAGAAAAATTATTGAAAGCAACAAGGGAAAAATGACAAATAACATACAAGGGAAGTCCCATAAGGTTAACAGCTGATTTCTCAGCAGAAACTCTACAAGCCAGAAGGCAGTGGCATGATATATTTGATGAAAGGGAAGAACCTACAACCAAGATTGCTCTAGCCAGCAAGCATCTCATTCAGATTAGACAGAGAAATCAAAAGCTTTACAGACAAGCAAAAGCTAAAAGAATTCAGCACCACCAAACCAGCTCTACAACAAATGCTAAAGGAATGTCTCTAAGTAGGAAACACAAGAGAAGAAAAGGACCTACAAAAACAAACCCATAACAATTAAGAAAATGGTAATAGGAACATAAATATCAATAATTACCTTAAACGTGAATGGATTAAATTCTCCAACCAAAAGACAGGCTCGCTGAATGGATACAAAAACAAGACCCATATATATGCTGTCTACAAGAGACCCACTTCAGACCTAGGGACATATACAGACTGAAAGTGAGGGGATGGAAAAGGATATTCCATGCAAATGGAAATCAAAAGAAAGTTGGAGTAGCAATACTCCTGTCAGATAAAATAGACTTTAAAATAAAGAATAGGGCTTCCCTGGTGGCAGAGTGGTTAATAATCCGCCTGCCAGTGCAGGGGACATGGGTTCGAGCCCTAGTCCGGGAAGATCCCACATGACACAGAGCAACTAAGCCCATGTGCCACAACTACTGAAGCCTGCGCAACTAGAGCCCATGCTCCACAACAAGAGAAGCCACCACAGTGAAAAGCCTGTGCACCACAACGAAAAGTAGCCCCCGCTCACCGCAACTAGAGAAATCCTATGCACAGCAATGAAGACCCAATGCAGCCAAAAATAAATAAATAAATATTTTAAATAATAAAATAATAAAATAAAGAATGTTATGAGAGACAAGGAAGGACACTACATAATGATCAAGGGATCAATCCAAGAAGAAGATATAACAATTATATATGCACCCAACATAGGAGCACCTCAATACATAAGGCAACTGCTAACAGCTCTAAAAGAGGAAATCGACAGTACACAATAATAGTAGGGGACTTTAACACCTCACTTACACGAATGGAAAGATCATCCAGACAGAAAATTAGTAAGGAAACACAAGCTTTAAGTGACACAATAGACCAGATAGATTTAATTGATATTTATAGGACATTCCATCCAAAAACAGCAGATTACACTTTCTTCTCAAGTGCACACGGAACATTCTCCAGGATTGATCACATCTTGAGTCACATTCAAACCTCGGTAAATTTAAGAAAATTGAAATCATACCAAGCAGCTTTTCCGACCACAATGCTATGAGATTAGAAATCAGTTACAGGGGAAAAAAGGTAAAAAACACAAACACATGGAGGCTAAGCAATACGTTACTAAATAACTGAGAGATCACTGAAGAAATCAAAAAATACCTGGAGACAAATTACAATGAAAACATGACAATCCAAAACCTATGGATGCAGCAAAAGCAGTTCTAAGAGGGAATTTTACAGCAATACAAGACTACCTCAAGAAACAAGAAAAATCTCAAGTAAACAATCTAACCTTACACCTAAAGGAACTGGAGAAAGAAGAACAAACAAAACCCAAAGTTAGCAGAAGGAAAGAAATCATCAAGATCAGGGCAGAAATAAATGAAATAGAAACAAAGCAATAGAAAAGATCAATAAAACTAAAAGATGGTTCTTTGAGAAGATAAACAAAATTGACAAACCTTTAGCCAGACTCATCAAGAAAAAGAGGGAGAGGACTCAATAAAATTAGAAATGAAAAAGGAGAAGTTACAACGGACACCACAGAAATACAAAGCATTATAAGAGACTACTACTAGCAACTCTATGCCAATAAAATGGACAACCCAGAAGAAGTGGAAGAATTCTTAGAAAAGTATAACCTTCCAAGACTGAACCAGGAAGAAACAGAAAATATGAACATACCAATCACAAGTAATGAAATTGAAACTGTGATTTAAAATCTTCCAAGAAACAAAAGTCCAGGACCAGATGGCTTCACAGG
>NC_041229.1:9274190-9279035 GCF_002837175.3 Physeter macrocephalus | reverse complement strand
TCTAGAAAATGGTACAGATGAACCGGTTTGCAGGGCAGAAATAGAGACACAGATGTAGAGAACAAACGTATGGACACCAAGGGGGGGAAAGTGGCGGTGGGGGTGGGGGTGGTGGTGGGATGAACTGGGTGATTGGGATTGACATGTATACACTGATGTGTATAAAAGGGATGACTAATAAGAACCTGCTGTATAAAAAAAATAAATAAAATTAAATTTAAAAAAAAAGCATTTAAAGATTAAGAAAAGAAGAAACGTGGAAAAAAATCCAAGGGAAACTCCCCAGGGAAAGAAAGATCATTTGTGCCTAAAACCTAGAGCCCCAGGCCGGCAATAAGAACTTCATGCCCCTTTTCCCTATACCAGTAATGTCTTAATGTGGGAATTATAATTGGTCAAGGGCACTGTCTTCAGTGGTAGGAGACCACAGGCTTCTCTTAACTGCACCAGCCATATATATACCAAGACAGGAATCCTAGGATTCTTAAACTCAAAAATTTTAACTCGTTCACTTATGAAATCCAAAGCACCAAAACACCTAGGCCCTGATAGATCTTGAATTTGAAATATGATAGACTACGATGTGAGCAGTGACCCCTATATTGTGCAATACAGTGAACTTGTTAATTACTCCTCCTGTGACTGGAGGGGAAGGTAAAAGTGAAAGGGAGGGTGGCATGTGTGTGTCTTGCCCTCCCCCTTGTGGTTGGAGTGTGTTACGAACAAAACTTAACTTTCAAATTTAACCCAAGAGGATCAAGGACTTCCTTACAGTATTTAACTATGAAAACAAGCAAGCAAACAAACAAAAAAAGTGATTAGGTATTTAAAAGGCAGAGCATAAAATTTCTAGCGGTAAGGCTAAGCCCCGTAAGTTACTAGATTAAGAGAATGGATTTTCAGTTTGCCACTAAGATGAATTTATAATCAAATCTCTTTTATTTTCCTCTATTTAATTGTGTAGGGGAGCAAAATTTGCCACCCCAAAATGTGTATCTTTGGCATGAGGATTATTTTAGACTGATGATGTTTAAGAAATAGAAGACTTAAGAAGTCTTTCTTTTTACCTCCCCCTTAGCTGCCTAAAGAATTTAGACAAAGGGCCTGTTCCCAGAATAGAGCTACCACCAGAGATATCTGCAAACAATATAGGCTAGGTGTGATGGGAAACTTGGCAGGGATCAGAGTCCACTCTGGGTCCCATTATCTCTGCAAGGCTCAGCAAACATTTGTTTTTCCACATCTATGTGAATTACTTTCCTCTCCTTTGAAGTCCCAAACCACTACCCTCAACATCCTCTTTTGTCTTTAGCTGAAGGTAGTTTTTAAGGTGAGGGCTTTGGCCTTTTGGCAAGTTACTCAGTTCTCCTGGGTGTCTCCCATGTATATATGTTATTAAACTGTTGTTTGATTTTCTCCTATTAATCTGTCTCATGTCAATTTGTTTCTTAGACCAGCCAGAAGAACCTAGAAGGGCACAGGAAAATCTCTTCCGCCCTGACAATTGATTATATTAAAACATTAGGGGTTACATTTATAAATATGACAGTAACCAGAAAATATTTCTAATACATGGTAACCACTTTCAAACTTTGAGGCATTCTTGAACATCCCATTTCCAAAAATTGTAATATTTCTTACTTTTGTCTCATGCTTTGTGTGGACAAGCATATACACACTGCCCTGGATATTTCCTTTCATGAATTCCCCCCTGGTTATGTATAACAATATCCTGCTTCTTTGTATGCCTTGAAAATTTTGTTTGGATGCTGGATGTTGTGTATTTTACAGTGTCATGGATTTGGTTGTATTCTTTTAGGATGTGACAGACTTTGTTCTCCAAGGCACTTAAGTTACTTGCGGACCAGGTTGATCCTTTCAAGTATTATTTTAAAATGGTTTTTAATAAAAAGCTAGCTTGCTTTTGCAATAAGGATAATTTATCCCCCTTACTCTTACATTACTCTTAATAATGCCACATTTATTAAAAGGTCTTTCCAGTCTGGCTGGTGGGAACAAAAACTGTTTCCATCCCTATGAGATCACTGAGAATTATTTGGCTTTCTGATTTCTTGTGGATTCATTCACACCTTCAGGTAAAAATTTTTTTCAGTGTGCTTAGATCTATATTCAGACAAAATCTTAAGGGGACCCCTTTGCATATCTCCAGAGTTATCTTTCTATGCAACTCTCCCATCTCTGGTCCTCTTCCCTGGAAATGCAAGTTACCTGGCCTCCCTGAACTCTGTGATCTCTGCTCAATTCAGAGACACTGCCAGCCTCTGTTCAAATGCTCCCTCCCTGTGCTGCAGCCTAGAAACAGCATTCAGCCTGCAAGTTCAGGCAATTTTAAGCTCACTTTGTCTCCCTTCTCTCAATGATTACAATTCTGCACTGCTTGTTGTCCAATGTCTGAAAACTGTTACTTTATGTACTTTTGTCATTTTCTAGTAGCTTAAGTCAAAAGCTTAAATAAAATCTCTGCTACCCCATCATGGTCAAAATCAAAAGTATTAATTCTTTTAGTTTTAGAATGTATCATTCACAATATTTTCTTATATATCATTAAAAAAATCAAATTAAAATATGAATTACTTAGGGGTAGAGTTCATGTCCTGTTTATCTTTGTATCTTCAGAACCTCCCATAGAATTTTACACAGGGTCCTAAAAAGGATAGCTAATACTTATTCAGTGATGCACTGATATAGTGCTTTTAAGTTTATCATACAATAACCCTAAAGTTTGGAAATTACTATGAGAATTCATTTTATAGATAAGGCAACTGAGGTACGGAGAGATTAAGTATCTTTCCCACCATCATACTGGCAGTAAACGTCAGAATGAAGATATAAATTCAGAGCCTGTGCCATACTGATTCAATAAGTGTACTCAACACAGTTTTTTATGAATAAATACCTGACCGAATTATGAGTTATGAGGAAAAATGATCTTCATGTACACAATGGTAATTAAACCATATAAACTAAAGCTTTTTATTTTCAAGAACTGGAAAAAGCCAGAGATCGCAAACAATAAGTACCTGTGATAAGAATAAGGTTCATTTTCATAATGATGATCATATTAATAATACTGTGTGTTATATGATTTAAAAAATCAGCTAGAAAGTACAATGTAAGGCAAGTTTCCTGGCGATACTTAATCAAGGCTTTTTGTGAGCAATAGAAATGATATATGTATGTCAGTAACTGATTACCTGCCTGGCTCTCCATAAGCCCATGGTTCTCTAGTGTTTGCTTGCTTTCATAGCATCTGGAAACCTTGTTAGAACACAGATTGGTGGGTTTCACCTCTGGTGTTTCAGATACAGCAGGCCTGGGATGTGCCCATGAATTTTATTTATGGAATGTTTGGAGGTGATGCTAATACTGCTGGTTTGGGAGCCAGATTATGAGAATCAGTGTACTAAGCAACTGAATTATTTGGTTTGTCTCTATTTCAGATGTTTCTTTTCAAAAAAATATATAAATTAGTTTTTAAAAAAATTTTTATTGGAGTATAGTTGATTTACAATGTTGTGTTAGTTTCTGCTGTACAGCAAAGTGAATCAGTTATACATATACATATATCCACTCTGTTTTTAGATTCTTTTCCCAAATAGGCCATTACAGAGCATTGAGTAAAATTCCTTGTGCTATACAGTAGGTTTTTATTAGTTATCTATTTCATACATAGTAATGTGTATATGTCAATCCCAATCTCCCAATTTATCCCTCCCCGCCCCTTATCCCCTGGTAACCATGAGTTTGTTTTCTACATCTGTGACTCTACTTCTGTTTTGTAAATTAGTTCATTTGTACCCCCTTTTTTTTAGATTCCACATATAAGTGATATCATATGATATCTGTCTTTCTGTGTGTGACTTGCTTCACTCAGGATGACAATCTCTAGGTCCATCCATGTTGCTGCAAATGGCATTATTCTGTTTTATTTTATTTTTTAAAATTTTTAAAATTTTATTATTATTATTATTTTTTTGTGGTACATGGGCCTCTCACTGTTGTGGCCTCTCCCGTTGCGGAGCACAGGCTCCGGACGCGCAGGCTCAGCGTTCATGGCTCCCGGGCCCAGCCACTCCGCGGCATGTGGGATCTTCCCAGACCAGGGCATGAACCTGTGTCCCCTGCATCAGCAGGCGGACTCTCAACCACTGCGCCACCAGGGAAGCCCTATTCTGTTATTTTTTTATGCCTAAGTAATATTCCATTGTATATGTGTACCACCTCTTCTTTATACATTCCTCTGTTAATGGACATTTAGGTTGCTTCCATGTCCTGGCTACTGTAGATAGTGCTGCAATGAATATAAATTAGTCTTTAACGTCAAACTTAAGAAATTCATTGGGGTCTTCCCTGGTGGTCCAGTGGTAAAGAATCTGCTTTCCCATGCTGGGGATGCGGGTTTGAACCCTGGTCGGGGAACTAAGATCCCACGTGCCACAGGACAACTAAGCCCGCGTGCCACAATTACAGAGCTCACGCACCTCAACAACAGAGACCATGTGCCTCAAACTACAGAGCCCATCCGCACACCACAACTAGAGAGAAGCCTGCGTTCCGCAACAAAGACCTGACACAGCCAAAAAATAAATAAAATAAATAAATAAATAAGGAAAGGAATTCACTGAAAGAAATCAAAATACTATGGGTAGTGCTTCCCTGGTGGCGCAGTGGTTGAGAATCCGCCTGCCGATGCAGGGGACACGGGTTCGTGCCCCGGTCCGGGAGGATCCCACATGCCGCGGAGCGGCTGGGCCCGTGAGCCATGGCCGCTGAGCCTGCGCGTCCGGAGCCTGTGCTCCGCAACGGGAGAGGCCGCCGCAGAGG
>NC_041229.1:9211743-9274008 GCF_002837175.3 Physeter macrocephalus | reverse complement strand
GGGAGAGGCCACAACAGTGAGAGAGGCCCGCGTACTGCAAAAAAAAAAAAAAAAAAAAAAAAAAACTATGGGTAAATCATGTATATTTCTTACAGGAAGTCAATATTTATTGCTGATATGTGCCTGTGTTTAATTACCAATTCCTCAGCAATATGGGCTTGGTATAGTCCAATGTTTTGGTTTTTAGTTCTGATACTGACAAGGGTTCTTGGTTCTTGGCCTTCCTCAATCAATAGAAACCGATAAGAGGCCAGACAAGAAATTCAGGCAAGGCTTTATTGGGGGCCCCTGCTGCAGCAGGAGGCAGCAAGAACAAGTAACAGGTTCCCTTGCTTGCTCCCTGGGGGTGGTGGTGAGCTTGCTCCTTATATAGGGTGAGGGTAGGGGTGGGTCCAGGGGTCGGGCCAGAGGGGTGGCTTAGGTGTTCGGCCCACCCCTTAGGTGGTGTTAAGTGCAGGGGGCATGCGCAGTACCCTGCTTTTGCTCTGGACACCCTGTTTCTGTTCCCTGTCTGCTCCCGGCTCTTCAGAGTGGCAGCTGGGTTTTCTTTTTTGGTCTTTTTGTATCTTGTTGTCCATAATTTGCCCCAACTGCAGGTGCACTCAGTTATTTTTAGTCCCTTACAGCTTCTTTGTATTTTGTTGCTCTAGGAGAAGAGGAGATGTTAGTCCAGGGGCAAGCATGGCAGCAAAGGGTCTCAGGTCTGAGGTCCCAGCCTGTCTCAGTTCTAGTGCAGTGTGCAGATGAATCAGGTTCCCTGTTTTGGTGCTCACACTGGTCCTTGGAATCTGGCAGCAGAGATTCTCAGATGACCTCTGCTCTCCATGGTTGATCGCTGCAGCACGAGGGCTTGCTTCCCTCACTCTTACCACACCTTGGGGTCTTTGTTCTACTTTGATGTAACCATCTTTTCCCAGATATCCTCCACATGGCTCACACTCTCATCTTCAAATCCTTATTCAAAAGTCAACTTCTCAGAGAAGGCTTTCTTAACCACCTCATTTAAAATGGAAACTCCATCCCCAAAACTCCTTATTCCCTTTCCCTGCTTTCTATTTCTCCATAAATTTGTCACCATGTAACCTTTCATATGATTTCTGTCTATATTTTACTTACTGCATGTCTCTCCCTACGATAATTTAAAACCCACTGGGGGCAGAGATTTTGTCTGTTCTGTTTACTGGTACATTGTAGGCACTCAAGCAATATTTGGTGAATGGATGAACAAATGAATAATTTCCTTTGGCCTGTGTACATTAACAAATTAAATTACTCACTGATGGACTTAGTTCATTTACTCAATCTTCACACATTATTAAAGTTATACTTTTCTTTGGTCATTTTCTACCTGAAGTTAGGGGCTAAGTCTCTTCTTTAGGTTCACTTTGGGCCATTCATGAAAAGGCACTGTGACAATTTTCACCTTGTTGTTACCTGGCATGGTTCCACTTCTGGATTCATTCATTACTACTTATCAGTATTTTTACAAATTTCTGCCAACAACAATCTTTCCTCTAATGTTCTTGCTGTCATCACCTTTGACCATCTCAGGTAACCCATCATATGGGTCATTTCCTGCTCTCTCCTCCACTACTGTCCTCCTCCAATCAATATTTTAAAAAAGGAAACATACTTCCTGTTAGAAAATAACCTTTTCTAACCCACATTTCCTTCATATTATAATACTGCTTAGCTTCTCAGCCAGCCTTCTGGAAAGTGTTGTCTGTATTTAAATTCTCCATTACTTGGTATCTACACTCTATGCTGCATCTGTTTCTTAATATCTACAACATATTTTGGCTTTTATCCCTAAATTCCATCGAACTTTTACCAGAGTTATTCATGATCTGCTGCTACTAAATGCAACAGATACTTTTAATTCTTTATCACGCTACTTGTATTATTTTCCCCCTTGTTTTTCATCCTATTTCATGATCTCATACTCTCCTGAGTTTTCTTCTCATTGGTCACCCATCCTTAATCTAATTTTTTATCCTCCTGGTTATCTCAGCCACTTCTATAGCTTTAATTATCATTAATATATTTGCTGATTTCCTATAGTTCTAGGTCATATCTCTTTCCTCAGCTTCAAATAATAACCCAACTGACAACTTACAACTGGATGTCCTACAGGAACTTCCAATTCAAGAGGTCCACCACTCACCTCCCTTCTTATGTTCTTTATCTCATTGACTATCTCCACTTCTCACTTAGGTTTATAACCAGAGGCTTGATATCATCCTGAGTCTCACCTCTTTTTCTCTCACTCCTCACTTCATATTTATTTGATCTGGTTAATAGAGGTGAGAACCGAGTCTCCTGAAATATTCAAGAGTGCCTAACATGAAGTTAACATTCTCTAACTTAACATGTCTTACTACAAGTAGTGATACTTTATTATTTCATTGGTAGATTAGAGACATTGAGGCTCAGATCAGTTCTGACATGGTCAAAGTCACCTGGAAAATAAACTGAGTTAGCCAAGACTAGATTTGAAGACCTCTGAATCCCAGTCAGGTAACTTTTCATGATCTTAAGCTATGAATATACCAGAAGGTACATGGATTAAATTTTTTCCAGATATAAGCAGAATTTTCTTTCTGCTCAGTGTGGGCATTGCTCATCCTGCAGACATAGTCTCAGGTTTCTGACATGCCAGCATGGCACTATACTTACACAGAATGAATGTGCTGAAGATAAACATTGTATGATACACTCAGTGTTAATGTCAGGTTTTCCTTAGTACCAGGGACATGATTCTGTTCATTGCCTCCCTCAACACTTCTTTCACTTTTTCATTCCTCAAGCTATAAATAAAAGGGTTCAGAAGAGGGGTCACTATGGTAATGAGGACAGTGGCTACCTTGTCAAAATCCAGGGAGTGGTTCTGATTGAGTCTCACATACACAAAGATGTTGCTCCCATAAGCAATGGAAACGATGGTGATGTGGGAAGCGCAGGTGGAAAAAGCTTTTTGACGGCCTTGGGCTGAGGGGATGTGCAGGATGGTAGAAATGATGTAGATGTAGGACCCAGTAGTGAATGCCAGGGAGTTCAGGATGACAAGGGCAGATAGGAGAAAGTTTACCTTCTCAGTGAGACGAGTATCTATACAGGCCACCTGTAGAAGAGGGGCAATGTCACAGAAAAATGATTAATTTCTTTGCTACAGTAGAGTAGCCTTGTCACTACTATGGTTGGTACCAACACGGGTAGGAAGGCTCCCAACCAACAGCCCAGAATCATCAGGAGGCAAGCCCTGCTGTTCATGATGATGGTGTAGCATAGTGGGTTACAGATGGCCACGTAGCAGTCAAAGGACATCACTGCCAAGAGGATAAACTCCATGGTTCCCAGAAAAAAGTAGAAATATGTTTGAGTAATGCAGCCAGCAAAGGACATGTTTTTCTTCTCTCCTAGGAGGCATGCTAGCAACTTTGGGGTAATGACAGTGGTGTGTTAAATATCCAGAAAGGACAAATTACTGAGGAAAAAGTACATTGGGGTTTGTAGGCGATTATCAGTCCATATTAGGGAGATGATGATAATGTTTTCCATTGCTGTTAGTGTGTAAGCCAACAAGAGAGCCACAAAGAGGGATATTTGAAGCTCCAGGAGGGCTGGGAAGGCAGTCGGGGTGAACTCAGTCACTGTGTGGCAATTCCCCACGGCCATTGTTACATGTCAACAATAGGTCTCCTTGAAGAAACAAGAAAAAGGAAATCGGCCTCAAAGGTAGTTTTTTTTTGTTTGTTTGGTTTTGTTTTTTGTTTGTTTGGTTTTGGCCGTGCTACGTGGCTTGTGGAATCTTAGTTCCCAGACCAGATACTGAACCTGGGCTCCTGGCAGTGGAAACGTGGAGTCCTAACCACTGGACTGCCAGGCAATTCCCTAGAAGGTAGTTTTATAAATATCTGTTGAAAATGTATGGTGGAGAGTGTCTTACATTGGGAAATGACTCAAGGGATATATTCCTTGATCTGAAAGTCTTTATGGTGCAAACTTGGGAAAGTCAAAATACTATTTAGACACAAATTTTTCTATAAAATTAAGAGATGAGACTGGATTAAAAAAAAAACTCTTAAGATTTCTCCTCATTAAAATGCAATTTTTGGGACTTCCCTGGTGGTGCAGTGGTTGAGAATCTGCCTGCCAACACAGGGGACCTGGGTTTGAGCCCTGGTCCGGGAAGATCCCACATGCCGCAGAGCGACTAACCCCTTGCTCCCCAACTACTGAGCCTGTGCTCTAGAGCCCGCGAGCCACAACTACTGAGCCTGCATGCCACAACTACTGAAGCCCGCACACCTAGAGCCTTTGCTCCGCAACAAGAGAAGCCACCGCAATGAGAAGCCCGCGCACCACAACAAAGAGTAGCCGCCACTCGCCACAACTAGAGAAAGCCTGCGTGCAGCAACTAAGACCCAATGCAGCCAAAAATAAATAAATTTATTTATTTATTTATTTTTAAAAAATAAAATAAATAAAATGCAATTTCTGCTCTTTTCAACCTGTCCGGTTTTATTTTCCTAGCTAAATATGTGCTAAAGTACTGACTCATACTTTATCTAGAACTTCTTTCTATCATTCTGAAGTTTACAGTCACTGAGAGGGAAACCCTTTTAAATACTTCCTAGTCTTTTCTATAACAAGTTTTCTTTCACTGTGGCAGTTGACATTGGTGACCTGCCATTAGTAAGAGGTAAAGGTTGATTTCTTTTTCCAATATTTGCTGATCACCAGAGTCTCCCAATTTTTAAAGTCTTTTCCTAGCAGGCAAAAATCTATGGAAATAGACCTGGAATGTCGAAAAGGAACAATGGCTCATGGTTCCTATTAATCACTTTAGATGATACATCAAAAGGAAATCATGAGTATCTTGTTATCAGGTTAGGTCCTGTGTCCAAATCCTACTTCCTGCATGTTCTATGAAGTATGTAATATGTACATTGTATATCTGGCTGATTATTTAAGAGGACATTATACGATGTAATAAAATTCACAAATTACACACAGAAAGGTAAAGTAGAGGTAATTCAGCTTACTTTATTTACTTGATCAGTTGAAATCATAAAACTGTACATCAACATCATCCAAGTTGTACTTTCGCCTACTATCTGAGAAATGGTTCTTTTGCATAGATTTCCCCATTTCAGGTTAAAACTACTCATTCTTTTTTTTTTTTTTTTTTTTTTTTTTGCGGTACGCGGGCCTCTCACTGCCGTGGCCTCTCCCGCTGCAGAGCACAGGCTCCAGACGCGCAGGCTCAGCGGCCATGGCTCACGGGTCCAGCTGCTCTGCGGCATGTGGGATCTTCCCGGACCGGGGCACGAACCCGTGTCCCCTGCATTGGCAGGCGGACTCTCAACCACTGCGCCACCAGGGAAGCCCATGGATGTGTTCCTTATCCTCTTATTCCCTCTCCACTGTGCTTAGTTTCTTTG
This sequence comes from Physeter macrocephalus, assembly GCF_002837175.3. NCBI lineage: Eukaryota > Metazoa > Chordata > Mammalia > Artiodactyla > Physeteridae > Physeter > Physeter macrocephalus. The sequence goes on along the minus strand of NC_041229.1, from coordinate 9,268,564 downwards.
AGATGAGGTACAAGAGCCGCACTAGTCCAGGAATCCTAAATCTAGGGATCCTTTGACTTCTGAGGCTTCATTACATGAATCACCTGAATAACTATACAAAATTTTGAGACTTGTGCATTATTTTTTGGAGAGGTCAGTGACAAAAAGATGAGCAGATTTTTTTCTAGCCAAGTGCACTGGCTTTATTACTGAGTACAGTCTTTGCCTCAAATCTGTCTGCTCTTCAAATTTAGTGATGTGTGCTAAATTACCTAGGAGGACACAAAAAAATTCTCTTGATCTCTCTCTAAATATAAGTAGCCATATTCCTGCTCACACTCTTCCTGGGGCAGCAAAGCATAGGTGTCAGGCATTCCTGGATTTACTTCTTGGCTCTGCTACTTCCCTGCTGTGTGGCTTTGAGCAAATATCACAAGCACTCTGAACTCCAGTAGTCTCAACAGTAAAATAGAGTCAAATGTTTACCTCATTGAGTAATTACTGCTAGCAAATGGGATAATGTTTACAAAATATCTGGATTCGTATCAAAAAATATCAATTCCTTTTACCTCTTCTTCTCTCTTGTGTGTATTGGTGGGTGTGTCTCTGGGCAGGACAGTATATCAGATGATACAATGCGGGGAATCATCATATTTCTGTTTTCATCAAGACCAGGAATTCTTGAAGAATTCAAATGGAAAGAAAGCAGGAACATGATTTCATGAGTTTGACTCAGTCAAATAAGCCACATCTACCCTCAGAGAGGTACAGACCTGAGGACAGTGTGAAGCTCTCACGGAGATTGGACTCTGGCCATCTCCCTTTGCATTTTCATCATATTTGAGGGATCTGAAAACACAAATTTAATTTTAGTAGAAATTGCTATTTAGTAGAAGTCGCTTAGCATTTGTACATCTAGTGAAGGGAAACAAACATGCAGATGAAGTGTAAGAACGTGTCTTCACTCCACCGACGTTGCCTCCCTTAGGGCTAAAGCAGCAGTGTCTGGCGGAGCAGCAGCAAGGCCAAGGCGCCTGGTGGGGGCTGCCAGGCCTGTGTGTGGAGCAGGGACTCTCCCTGGTGGGTTGTATCTAGTACTTATGATAGTGAGAGCAGGGCTGGGGGGAACAGTGTATGAATCCTCTGGTTCTTTCCAAACGTGAATGCCCCAACTAAACTGTGTTAAACGCAGTAGACACTTCGTCATTGTAGTATAGTCTGAAATAATGTCACCATTTCCGCCACAGCCAGACACGAATCCAATCATTTGCCACTGAAAATCTGGAGATTTCAAGTGCACATGTTGGTTAAGAGTGGTACTAAGTGGCTAATCCAAAGATTACCAGGTGCATTCTGCCTGATATCCTAGAGAGCTGTCACTAGGGACTAGATGGCTGGACTCAGAGTCCTCCCTGACGCTATTTGCTCCATAATGAGAAACTAGAAACGTTGACTCACCTTTTATTTAAGAAATGTTCAGTCATTTCCAAAGCTGCTCACATACTCCTCATGTTTCTTGCTTAGTTTTTGTTTGTTTGTTTTTGCTTATGACCTTATCAACATTTTGAACATCCCTTTGCATCCTCTTAGCTTAAGTGAATTCCCTCTACTTATGAAACCACAGTTTAATCTACCTTTCATGAAGACTATCATTAGAGACAGTAGAAATCTGTTTTACCTCTGAGCTCAAGCAGTCCCTACTGCTTATTACATAGAGCACCGTATATGGTGCTTCATTCATTCAACAGCTTGTCAGGATGAGGCATGAGTTGGCCAATACTCTGCCTTACCAGACTGCAAGGTTGTGAAGGGACTAGCAGTGAATCTTCTTTCAGTGTGCTCATCTATGGTAGATGGTCTAAATATACTTAAAAAATACATAAATAAGGTTCCATCATTTGTCACTTAAAAATATATAACTGGAAATCTACATCCAGAGTTTAAATACTTTGAGAAAACTGTATCCTTTTTCTCATCTGTTGCATATCTTTAAAGTTGTGTTCTAAATATATTCCTAAATTAAGCTATTTGTCGGGAGGTGAATGGACCTAGAGTCTGTCATACAGAGTGAAGTAAGTCAGAAAGAGAAAACAAATACCGTATGCGAACACATATATGTGGAATCTAAAGAAAGAAAATGGTTCTGAAGAATCTAAGGGCAGGACAGGAATAAAGATTCAGACTTAGAGAATGGACTTGAGGACATGGGGAGGGGGAACGGTAAGCTGGGAGGAAGTGAGAGAGTGGCATTTACATATATATACTACAGCTAGTGGGAAGCAGCTGCATCGCACAGGGAGATCAGCTGGGTGCTTTGTGACCACCTAGAGGGGTGGGATAGGGAGGGTGGGAGGGAGATCAAGAGGGAGGGATATGGGGATATATGTATACGTATAGGTGATTTACTTTGTTATACAGCAGCAACTAACACAGCAATGTAAAGCAATTATACTCCAATAAAGATGTTAAAAAAACAAAAAAACCCAAAAAACAAAAAAAAATAGACAAAAAATATATTCTTAATATTGGGCTATACAAACGGTATCACTCTGGATACATGACCACACTGAATGGCTAGGTTTACTTATGTATAATGAGTATGACAGGCCAGCTCAGGGACAGGTCTTACAAATACCCAGGCTGTTGAACCTCAGAGATAAGGAACCCTTGGGAACTACTAGTCTCAAGTTTACATTTCCACACATACAATACTTGAACTGAGAATATAAATCCCTGCTTCTTGTTAGTTGTAGTTGTTTAGACACTTATGGATGAAAAATACAATTAACCCATCTTTACTAACAAGACGAGAATAGAAGAGACACTCAGCTAGAGTTTCCGAGGAGGAAGGTGAGTTACACAGTTATGATGCTCATATTGCATAGGTATTAAAACAAGCATGTCGTAAAGTCAACTCCTGATTGTCCCTCAAGCTAGAGGTTCTGATGTGTGCAGGCCTCTGAGACACAGGAGTGGAGGGAAGAGGCCATGGGCATCTGTATTAGATTCAGATGTGCACTGTTCACTCACATTTTTTAAGAACCCTAGTGTCTGATCTGTGCATTAATCTGTGAGATCATCAGCCTCTAAAATAGGAATTATAATACTAGAAACATTTATACAGACCTTAAAATTCACAAAATGTGGTCACACTTAGTATCATTTAATTTGCATGACAATCCTTTGAAGTACTTACTATTTTTTACAGAATAAAACATGAAGCCCAGAGAGACTCTGATGAGTCAAATGTTACACTAAGTCTTAGGGCTGGTGTTGAAACTAAATATTTTGATTCGTGATTCAGTGCTTTTTCTTCCACTTCTGTGTTAATGGTTTCCTTCTTTTAAACGGGGTAACTAGATTTGACACATAATTCATAGTTAAAAAAATTATATTCTGGACCTGCGCTAGCCGATATTGTAGCCACAAGGCACGTGTGGCCACTGAGCATTTGAAATCTGGCTAGTTTGTTTTGAGATGTGCTGTAAGTATAAAATGCATTATGAATTTTAAAGATTTGTACCAAAAAAAAAGAACGTAAATTACCTTAATATTGTTTTTATGTTATTACATGTTTAAAAGATAATATTTTTGGATATAGTGCTAGTAACCTTCCGGAGTCTGTCCCCAAGAAGTGTCCGCCTGCCTGGTGTCACTCACGCCAGTAGAATAAGACCGAGTTCAGTTCAGAAGCAAAGGATGGTTTCACCCTTTGATCAGAGAATGGAGAGGTGAGTACTCCCACTCTGGAGCACAGGCTTCCGGGACAGGCCGACTGAGAGGGCGGGGCTGCTTGATAGCCTGTGGACAGCGTCGGGAGCACGGAGTTCTCGCGAGGCTGGCGCAGCTCTGCGGCTCACGCTGCAGATAACAGTGCCTGGCGCAGCGTCTCTGCACACGGCCCGCCGCCGCCATCTTGAATTGGGTGTCGTGGGCAGCGCTTCTGCGCACAGCCCCTCGAGCTGAGGTGTTGGCGTCGGCGTTTCCCACGAGAAAGTCTGGGCTGGAGTGCAGGGGACGAGGCCTCCGAACGCGGCCCCCTATGAGCAAGTGGAACTAGACTGAGCACAGAGGAAAAGAAAAAAAGGTTCACCTTACGTCCACTTAGCAGATTCTATTTTTATTTCCTGGGAATTGTTAATGGGCTTTGTTGGTGACAAACCCCTCCTCTGCCTTTTGTTCCGCTCCTCGTTCTTGAGGGGGGTTGAGGGTGGAGGTCCGTCTCCCGTGACTAAAGGTTAGACCTAATTTTATTACCCAGATTCTATTTTTATTTCCTGGGAATTGTTAATGGGCTTTGTTGGTGACAAACCCCTCCTCTGCCTTTTGTTCCGCTCCTCGTTCTTGAGGGGGGTTGAGGGTGGAGGTCCGTCTCCCGTGACTGCCTCCTGCTGTGGGTGTCATCATCACCCTGGGAGAGCAGCAGAGCTGCTCCCCAGCTGCTGCCTTTAGATGGCGTGTGATGGTCACCAGGCCTCGGCTCTGACTTTTCGTCTCCCTCAGTGACCACCACTTGTTTATCCTTTTGGAGACAAAGGAATAATGGTCTTATATCAAATTTTTCTTAAAAATGAGGGTATCTTGGTCTTTGGCCTGTAGGTAAAAATGGTGCCTGATGGTGAGGCTCACTGCTTTGGCCTGAATATCCCTGGTCACACATTGCTGTTTTTCGGAAGAGAAGCTTCATGTTAGAGAGAGGGTCACACAAATAGTCAAGGGTGGCTGTTGCCCCAGATTGTCCCTCTGGAGTTTGGGACTTGGGGGCCTCTTCCATAGAGTTGGTGTACTCATGGAGTGGCCCCTGCAACTTCAGGCCAGAATGGGTGGTTAGGATCACTGAGTGGGGTCCGTCTCACTTAGGAGCGAGCAGGTCTTGCAGGCTCCTGTTTTCCAGGTTGTTAGGTGCACCCAGTCTCCTGGCAGGAAGGGGTGCAGAGTCAGGTCAGGTAGGGGCAGCACCTGGTGACCGTATTCTGCAAGAGCTTTCCTGGTTTCTCCTACCTGGAGGCACACTTGAGTTGTTCCATTTCAAGAGACTTTAAGGTGTTCCTTCTCTGGGACTTGCGGAATGGGTCTATCATACATGAGTTTGAACACACTTAACCCCAGGCAAAGCAGGACCATTGAAAGCAAGTTAATACAATATTTTTGAGTTTCCTGACATAGCTTTGCTAAGGCCCATTTCAAGTCCTGATTGGTTTCAAGGCCTGATTGGACCTCTCTACTTTTCCTGATGATTGGGGTCTCCAGGTTAAGTGCAAGGTCCATTTTATATGCCCAGGGAACTCGTTATCCCATTTGTTACTTGAGACACAAATGCTGGACCATTATTGCTTTGTAGGGATCCTGGGAGCCCAAACCTGGGGATTATTTCTTTTAGTAATGCCTTAGCCACTTAAGCTGCCGTTGCAGACCTAGCAGGGAATACTTCTCTCTACCCAGAAAATGTGTCGACTAGCACCAAGAGATACCTGAAATTGCCAAGTATTCTCAGCATGACAGTAAAATCAATCTGCCAGTCTTCTCCAGGGTATGTTCCTCTGGTCTCAATGGACCTTATCTGTGGGCCTGGGGGTTCTGGTGCTGGGGCTGTTCACTGTGCAGATGGGGCAGGTCTTGACTGTCCGAATGATTATACTTTTCATGCCAGGAGTTACCAAGACCTCAACTCAAGTAACCAATTATATAGGGCTTCCCTCCCATATTGAGGCCCTTTATGAGCCTCCCTTATGGCTTGACAAGCTGCAGTTTGGGGAAAGAGGTATTGCCCATGTTTATTAACTAGCCACCCACGGCCTCCTAGATCTTTACTGAAGTCCCATTTTTGGGCTTTGTCTAATTCTTCTTTTGTGTAGATTGGGGAATAATTGGATGGATCTGGCTTCGAGGTATGATGGGTGCCTGCCAAGTAGGTCTGGGGCTGCCCTTTTGGTGGTTGCATCCACCTTGTTGTTTCCCTTTATTACCTCTGCATCATCCTTTTGATGACCCCTACAATAAATTACTGCTGTCTTTTTTGGAAGCTGTACTGCTTCTAAGAGCTTCAGTATGTTTAAGCCATGTTTCACTCGTTTATTCTCTGTAGTAATAGCCCTGTGTGTGTGTAGGGTGGCATACGAATACCGGAAATCTGTGTAAACATTTTAAGAGCTTCCCTGTCCCAAGCTCTAAGGCTTACCTCTCCTAAGGGCTGTCAGCTCCACCTTTTAGGCAGAAGTCCTGGAGCTAGGCTTCTTGCTTCTATGACTTGGGTCTGGGAGGTCACTGCGTATCCCACCAGCCTTTTTCCTTCTCTCATAAAACTGCTCTGTCTGTGGACCATTCCTCTTTGGTGTTTGGGAGAGGCTCACTTCCTAGGTTGGGACAACTGGAATAGATTATGTATGGTTTCTAAACAATCATGCTCCAGGGGCCCGGATCTGTGAGTAGCAGGGTGGCAAGATTTAGTGTGTGACAGGTTTTTATAGGAGCCACTGAGTTGTCTTAAAGCACAGCTTGACTTTGAATTGACCTTTGGGCGATAGCCATTCTGTTCCCTTAGAACTTACTAAAACCTGAACCTGGTGTGGAGTCCATATAGTGATTAGCTGAACAAATGTTAACTTTTTAGCGTCCCTTAGCAGGGGCAAGAAGACCATCCCTTAGTGGTTTGATCTAGTTGTTTAGAGAAATAAGCAACCACCTAAGTAAGGGGTCCCAGTTTTTGAGCTGATACCCCAAGGGCAATTCCCCTTCTCTCATGAAAGTAAAGGTCAAAGGGTTTAGCTAAATCTGGGAGGGCCAGGGCAGGGTAATTGCTTTTTCAGTTCTTAAAACGCCCCTTCCCACTCTGATTTCCGTTCAAAAGGATCATCATCCTTTCCTTTCAACTATTCATACAGAGGCCTAGCTATTAGACCAGAGGTAGGAATTCAGATGCGACAAAACCCAGCCATCCTCAGGAAACCTCTAAGCTGTCTTCTAGTTTTGGGTGGGGTCAGGCTGAAAAATGGCTTTTTTTCTTTCCTGGGGTTGCCTTCCCTGACCTTCTGTGAGAGTGAAGCCGAGGTAGGTCACCCTAGTTTGTGATATTTGAGCCTTTTTATTGGGTAATTATATTTTTACTTCCTGGGAATTATTAATGGGCCATGTTGGTGACAAAACCAAGTTAAATATACTGTAGTATTAAAATTGACTTCATCTTTCTGTTTTGCTTTTTAAAAATGGGTTTCTACGCACTTTACCCATGTGACTGCATCATTTTTCTATTGAGAAATGCTGATCTAGACTTCACCCTTGTAAAACACTTCCAATTGTCATAGTTTTAATAGTGCTGTGTGATGTGTTGAAATGTTTAAAAACAACTTTTAAATTGCTCTTGAATCTACAAACAATAAATGCAAGAGAGGATGTGGAGAAAAGGGAACCCTTTTGCACTGTTGGTGGGAATGTAAATTGGTATGGCCACTGTGGAGAATAGCATGGAGGTTCCTTAAAAACCTAAAACTGGAACTACCATATGACCCAGCAATCCCACTACAGGGCCTATACCCTGAGAAAGCCATAAATCAAAAAGACTCATGTACCACTATGTTCATTGCAGCTCTATTTACAATAGCCAGGACATGGAAGCAACCTAAGTGTCCATCAACAGACGAATGGATAAAGAAGATGTGGCACATATATACAATGGAATATTACTCAGCCATAAAACGAAATGAAATTGAGTTTTTGCAGTGAGGTGGATGGACCTAGAGTCTGTCATACAGAGTGAAGTAGGTCAGAAAGAGAAAAACAAATACCGTATGCTAACACATGAATGGAATCTAAAAAAAAATTTTTTTCTGAAGACAGGAATAAAGACACAGAAGTAGAGAATGGACTTGAGGACATGGGGAGGGGGATGGGTAAGCTGGGACGAAGTGAGAGAGTGGCATGGACATATATACACTACCAAATGTAAAATAGATAGCTAGTGGGAAGCAGCCACATAGCACAGGGAGATCAGCTCGGTGCTTTGTGACCCCCTAGAGGGGTGGGATAGGGAGGGTGGGAGGGAGTCACAAGAGGGAGGGGATATGGGGATATATGTATATATATAGCTCATTCACTTTGTTATACAGCAGAAACTAACAACATTGTAAAGCCATTATACTCCAATAAAGATGTTAAAAAAATAAAAAGACCAAAAAAATTAATAAATTGCTTTTGAATTCCAAAAATTAAATGACCCAAATTAGGTGGGTCACTGTAGTAGATTATTTTCAAGGGTGGTCAGATATGCAACATAAAAAATTTTAACCCTGGCTTAGTGGAATTTACTGTTTAGTAGATGGTTAAATAAAGTAGAATTGTTCATTTTTTTGTGGATTAAGAAGTAATTTCTATAAAAATTCTTCTCATAAACAAAACATATTAATGCAGTGTGTTATAATGAGCTATTAGAATGCACATTACACTGCCATGGTATCTCTGAGTCTACATATAGATGAAAAACTACTGAAATGTAAAATCATGCAGTTCTGTCCTTTATCTAGGAAGGTTCTTCTTGAGGAGAGTTTTCAAGGATGGGCTTTTTAAAAATTTTTTAGAACTATCTCCTCAAAGTATTTATTCTAAATTATGTGAAATTTTATGAGGAATTTTTAATGGACACCATGCCTAATCCTTTTTAAAAAAAATTTATTTATGTATTTATTTATTTTTGGCTGCGTTGGTTCTTTGTTGCTGCGCGTGGGCTTTCTCTAGTTGTGGCCAGCAGGGCTACTCTTCATTGTGGTGCACGGGCTTCTCATTGCGGTGGCTTCTCTTTTTGCGGAGCACTGGCTCTATTTGTGCAGGCTTCAGTAGTTGTGGCGCGTGGGCTTAGTAGTTGTGGCTCGCAGGCTGCAGACTGCAGGCTCGGTAGTTGTGGCACACAGGCTTAGTTGCTCTGCAGTATGTGGGATCTTCCTGGACCAGGGATCGACTCCTTGTCGGATTCCTAACCACTGTGCCACAAGGGAAGTCCCAAGGATGGGCTTTAAATTATCATGTAATGCTTTCTGCCACGGAGAAGTTGAGAGAGGTTCAGAGGGGAAAACAAGAACAAAGAAAGATGGTTTCAGCTCTAGGAGAGAATAACGTAAAATAGTGCCTCTCAGACTTTAATGTGCACATCACATGGGGATCTTGCTAAAATGCAGATCCTGACTCAGTTGGTGTGGCTCAGGACCTGAGACTGCATTTTAACAAATTCCCAATGATGTTAGTGATGCTGCATGTTGAGTAGCAAAGACCCAGAGCAGAGAAATGTTTGGGAAGGAGGAAAGACAGGACAGAGAGACTGAGGGAAGACAGGTGCAGGGCACTGGAACAGAATAAGGAACATGGACAGGAAAAGACATTTTACTGTGATGAAGAGCCCAGTAGGAATCGGGAAATGTGGGAGAATGGTTAGTGAGTTTGTGTCATTCTGGGCATTCTGAAGGCATTCATGAAAAGACATTAAAGGCCAAAAGCTGAGTATTGGGTCTTCTTGAACATTCCTTTTATATTTCTCTCTGTGTAGTCTCTGTGACTATACTATACCTGTGCATGTTAATTGGAAAGAGATGAAGGGAAAGGAGGACTCACGGGTATTTTAGCAACAGGCTAAGGTCAGTTGGACAATCTCTCTTTTGCACATGATTCCCCTATCTCCATCCCTCAGGATGGGAGAAGAAGAGCAGATGCAAAAGTCATATGTTCTGTAGAATCTGGACACATGCTCAGAGAACAGATGTTCAGTGTTAGGAAGCTTCTTTGTTTTAAACTGATTTGGGAATACATGTGGCCAAAGGAAGTGTTCCCTGTTCTAATATGGCAGTAATGAATTGGAAGTAAGAAGACACAAAGAGCTTTTTGAAGAGCCAGGGAGAAAAGTAGATCCTGGGCCGAAAGGTTGAGAATATGCTAAATCAGATGTCTGAGCAGTGCCCTGTGTAATCTCTGGGTAGATATGAGACTATAATACCAAAAGAAAAGCAGTCTGATTTTTCAGAGGTAAGGCCTTGGTTGACCCCAGGACAGGCAACTCCAAGTTGTGTGCCCTCCTTGCCTCCTCCTGGGGGATGTGTGTGTGTAAGACAGGAAGCACTACTTGAAGCCTCCAGTGAAAAGACAAATATCCTGGTTACTCGCACATCCCCAGGTGGCAGCACTAGCAGTAGTGCATTAAGTCTTGCTCAGTAGCCATGGTGACAGAGGTAGGCTTAGCTCAGAGGAGAGATTCAGAAGGCAGAAACATTGTGGGAATGATGCCATCTACCATCATTCAGCTTTACTGAAGTGTTAGAATAAGCTTCCCACCTGGGAATCAGCTTCTGATTAGATTACAAAAGAAAAAAGAAATGAAAATACAGTTTCCTGACACATGTTCTGAGCCACACTAGAGCTACAATATTTTTTGAAAACTGGGAGAGGGAGCCTCTCATCAAATACATTTTAAAAGTATTGTGTATGTGTAGCTGTCCAGGAGATTCTGAAATATCCTTCAGTTAAGAAACCTGTTTAATTTTATGTAACTCTGCGTGTCTGAAATCATATGATCCTGGACTATTTATTTCATGTATACCTATGAACAACTCCCTGGAATTAATATTCTGATGAACACCTGGAAACAAGACAAGAATGCCTACTCTTGCACCTTTTACTCAACATAGTAGTGGAAGTCCTAGCCACAGTAACCAGGCAAGAAAAAGAAATAAAAGAAATACAAATTGGAAAGGAAGAAGTAAAACTGTCACTGTTTGTGGATGACATGATATGATCCATAGAAAATTCTAAAGATGCCACCAGAAAACTATTAGAGCTCATCAGTGAATTTGGTAAAGTTGCAGGATAGAAAATTAATATACAGAAATCTGTTGCATTTCTATATACTAACAATGAAATATCACAAAGAGAAATTAAGAAAGTCCAATTTACCATTGCATCAGAAAGAATAAAATACCTAGGAATAAACCTACCTAAGGAGGCAAAAGACCTGTAGTTGGAAAACTATAAGACACTGATTAAGGAATTTGAAGAGGATAGAAACAGATGGCAAGATATACGGTGTTCTTGGATTGGAAGAATTAATACTGTTAAAATGACGATGCTGCCCAAGGCAATCTGCAGATTCAGTGCAATCCCTATCAAAATACCAATGGCATTTTTTACAAAACTAGAAGAAATAATTTAAAATTTGTATGGAAACACAAAAGTCCCCAAATAGCCAACATAATCTTGAGAAGGAAAACAAGAGCTGGAGGAATCACGCACCCTAACTTTAGACTATACTACAAAGCTACAGTAATCAAAACAGTGTAGTGCTGGCACAAAAACGGACACATAGCTCAATGGAACAGAATAGATAGCCCAGAAATAAACTCACACCCTTTGGCCAATTCATTTACAACAAAGGAGGCAAGAATATACAGTGGAGAAAAGGCAGTCTCTTCCATAAATGGTGCTGGGAAAACTTGACAGCTACATGTGAAAGAATGAAGTTAGAACATTCTCTAATACCATATACAAAAAGAAACTCAAAATGGATTAAAGACTTAAATGTAAGATCAGAAACCATAAAACTCCTAGAGGAAAACATAAGCAGAACAGTCTTTGACATAAGTCATAGCAACATTTTTTATTGATGTGTCTCCTAAAGCAACAGAAATAAAATAAAAAATTTAAAAATGGGACTTAATTACACTTAAAAGCTTTTGCACAGCAAAGGAAACCATTGACAGAATGAAAAAACAACCCACTGAATGGGAGAAAACATATGTGTGTATGTTTGTGTTTATGTCCTGAGTCTTTAAAAACAATTTGAAGTGAGGTAAAATTATATATATGTATAATTTGGAATATGCACGTTTATTTAATATTACATATATTCAGTTTAGTAAATATATTCACACACAATAAGATTAATAAAGTGTAAAACAACAAGTATGAAAGTAAGAAATAGCAAATATTTTAGACGTAGAACCAGGGATTCCTGGGATTGAACATCAGTTTTTACCTTTAGTTTCCTGAATCTAAGCAAGAAGAAAACAAAATCATGATTCACTGCATAGTTACATCAGACAAAAAACACATCAAATTATTTGCTGATACAAAATCTTTCTTCCTGTTTATATCAGTCAAAAAGAGTTTTCTTATGGAAATTTATATAGGAAATATTGAGCAGTATTAAACTTTTTCTTGACTGTTTCTTGTAAAGTACACATGAAGTCCAATGTTGTGTCAACCTGGAATTCAGTGAAGAAGATTTAGCAAAGGGCTTAGCTAATATAGTCTTTGCATTTGGAATCCTTGTATTTGGCATCTGCTGATTTAAGGATAAGACTTAGCACATCTACATGAAGAGATGATATTTATAAGTCTTATCTAAATATCACTTTTTCTTTTCATCTTGACCAGTATATGTACAGTGTTTTACAACTTTCTATTTATTTCTTTTGAATTGGTGTTTTCTCTCCAGGTTGTAAACTAGGTGTCCTTAATTTCCTCTTTATAGTGTGTTTTCAGCTAAACGCAATAAAATAGTTTATGGTTTTCAAGAATAAACTCTTGGGCTTCCCTGGTGGCACAGTGGTTGAGAGTGTGCCTGCCAATGCAGGGGACATGGGGTTCGAGCCCTGGTCTGGGAGGATCCCACATGCCACGGAGCAACTAATCCCCTGCGCCACAGATACTGAGCCTGTGCTCTAGAGCCCGTGTGCCACAACTAATAGTAGTTAGTTGCAGCCTGTGTGCTGCAACTACTGAAGCACGTGTGCCTAGAGCCTGTGCTCTGCAACAGAAGCCACCGCAATGAGAAGCCTGCGTACCACAAGGAAGAGTAACCCTTGCTTAACACAACTAAAGAAAGCCTGGGCACCCGTGCACAGCAATGAAGACCCAACACAGCCAAAACAAACAAACAAACCAAAAAAAACACAGAAGAATAAACGCTTACAGAATCAAACAAGTTAATGCACTGTATGGGGAATGCAAATGTGCTAATCAATTCATTTACTCAGCATATGCTTATCATGAACACTGTGTGCCAAGCATACTTCTAAGTGCTGGAATATACTGGTGAATATAATAGACAAATGTCTACTTACTTTTGGTGGTTGGGAATTGGCAGATAATGCAGAAGTAATTAAATGAAGGAAGGTGACAATTACTATAGAGATAAACGCTTTGGAAAAAGTGAGGAATATAATTGTTAATGGGTTAAGGGCAACTCTTTTTTTTTTTTTTTTGCGTGGTATGCGGGCCTCTCACTGTTGTGGTCTCTCCTGTTGCGGAGCACAGGCTCTGGACACGCAGGCTCAGTGGCCATGGCTCGCCGGCCTAGCTGCTTCTCGGCATGTGGGATCTTCCCGGACCGGGGAATGAACTCGTGTCCCCTGCATCGGCAGGTGGACTCTCAGCCACTGCGCCACCAGGGAAGCCCCCAAGGGCAACTCTTGATAGAGCTCCTTGAGGAAGAGACATTTGAAATGAAACCTAAATGAAGAGAAGAGGACAGTGCAAAAGCAGAAGGACAGAAAGGCAGCATCAGGTTCAAAGTACCTAGGCTGGAACAAACCTGGCCATATTCAAGAAACAGAGAAGGCAGAAGACAGTATGGCTGAAGAATAGTGAGACAGGTGAAGGTGGTACAAAGCAGGTGAGATAAGTAGCCAAATGTCAGATATACATTAGATGTCAGATATAAGGAGTTGGAATCTTATTCTAAGTATAAAGAGAAGCCACTGGTATGTTTCAAAAGCAGAGTGATGTAATCTGTAATCTGTTTTACATTTGCAAAATAGTTTCTAGCTGTTGATTAGAAAATAAAGGAGTGTGTGTGTGTGTGTGTGTGTGTGTGTGTGTGTTTGGGGGGAAGTTTTGATAGGGGAAGATGGAGCTATTGGTCACATTAAACACTCAGAGAACATTTTGGGTCTACTGAACATCATTCTCAAATTAAAGGATTCAGAGTTCTTTAGAGAAATAGCTAATTCCAGGTTTGGGGCAAGGAAGTATAAGATGAGTCTGCAAAACTGTTTTGTGCCACAAAATGAATATTGCCAAAAGGACACAGAATCTTACTTGAAGGGGCTTCTGCTGGGAAAATCTGAGAACATTTGAGAATTAATATAAATACAGTCTAGTCTCACTATTTGTCTAGGTATGTTCTATAAAGTCACCGCAGGCAGCAAATTAGTGAGTTCTGAACCAACAGCACTATAATTCATGCCTTAATGAAATTTATCTAATACATGAATTTTCTTTGCAATGCATATCACAGACCTTCTTTACACTTATGAACACTAAACAGCACTGAGTACTATGCTCCGGGGCATTTTAAACAGTGAAATAACAACAACACAAAAAAGTACAAAAGTGTGAAAAATTTGGCTCTAAATAGACCATGAAAATAACATTTGTTTATAGTATGAGAACTGAAATAAGAAAACAGCATTGCCTTGTTTGACTTCAGCTGGAATTGTTTGTTGGGTGACTCAAATTTTTGCTACTCTGTGTATGTTGGAGAATGACCACAAAAGCCCTAGGAGTATTTATTTTGGGCTTGCAAATAAATTTTAGCAAGCTAATGATCTAAAAACAACATTTGAAAGGCAAAGATTGTCAGCTGGGATGAGAAAAATAAGACTCAACTATATGCTGTCTAGAGCAGTGCTGTCCAATAGATTTAAAGTGAGTCACAGGTGTAATTTAAAATTTTCTAAAATTAAAAAAAAAGTGTTAAAAATTTTTATTTAACCCAATGTACCTAAACTATTGTTTCAATATATAACTCATATTAAAATGTTATTAATGAGATATTGTACCCTCTTTTGTAAAGTTTGAAAACTTCAAAATCCAGCATGTATTTTACACTTAGATCATATTTCAATTAAGATGCTAAATTTTCATCAGAAATTCTTAATCTGCATTTAGATTATATAAAATGTACAGATGAAAAGTAGATCAGTATATCCAAGGTGTTTCAAGCAGACTTTAGTTTCCTAACAAGTGAATTGAGTATCAACTTTTAAAATTACAATTCAATCAATTAAAATTAAATAAAATTTAAAAATTCAATTACTTAGTCATTTTAGCCACATTTTCAGTACTCAGTAGCCACATATAGTTTATGACTACTCTGTATTAGACAGTGAAAACCTAGAGAAAACACACTTAAATATAAAGGTATACATAGCTTATAAGGAAAAGAATTAAAAATAGTATTTTACATTTTACAAGCAGTCATCAAAAGAAAGCTGGAATAGTTATGCAAATACCAGAAAAACAAGAGTTCAGAGGTAGAAATATTATGAGAGATAAAAAGAGACATCACATGATACAAAAGACTAAAATTTTCATGTGGATGCATACAATAGCAAATATTCATAATGTATAAAGAAATATTGACAAAACTGAAGGAGAAATAGACAAACTACACCTCTAGCTGGAGATTTCAACACTACTCTCTCAGTAATTGCTAGAGCAAGTTGACAATCATATGGCTCTCAGCGATCTGACAATACCAGCATTTAATCTGACTTAATTAGCATTTATAGCACACTTCACCCCAACAACAGTAGAATATAGATTTGTTTTAAAGCTGTGTGAAACATTCATCAAGATAATCAATATGCTATGCCATAAAACAAATTTTAACAAATCTCTAAAGATTGAAATTATATTTAGTATGTTCTCTCATCACAGGAGAATTAAAACAGAAATTATTAATAAGATATCTGAAAGTTCCTAAATACTTGGAAATCAAGCATTATATTTCTATATAACCAATATGTCAGAAAAGAAGTTAAAAGAAGTCACACCATACGAGTTAAATGCAGCTAAAGCAGTGCTCAGAAAAATTTATAGCTTCAAATGCTTATATTAGAAAAAATAAGTTTATATAATCAATGATCTTGACTTGAACTTTAAGGAACTAGAAGCAGCAAAGTAAGTTGAGCCCAAAAGAAGTGGAAGAAAGTAAATTATAAAGTTAAGAAGGAAAATAAAATAAATAGAATATGGACAAACAATAAAGAAAATA
Source organism: Physeter macrocephalus (assembly GCF_002837175.3). Classification (NCBI taxonomy): domain Eukaryota; kingdom Metazoa; phylum Chordata; class Mammalia; order Artiodactyla; family Physeteridae; genus Physeter; species Physeter macrocephalus. Next base: position 9,252,555 of record NC_041229.1, on the reverse strand, counting down.
AAAGTTACTTTGTTGAGTACATCATATGGACAAACAATAAAGAAAATAATCAAAACTTTGTTGAAAAAAAATCAATGTAATTGACAAATCTCTAGCTAGACTGGTGAAAAATGGAATACAAAAATTAGGTCAGTATCGGAATGCAGATTCTCCAGATGTTAGATGGCTAGAATGGGAAGATTCTGCACAAACTTCTGACAATAAATTCTACAACTTATATGAAATGGACAGATCCCCTGAAAGAGTTAATAACACGAATGCTGGAAAAAGAGAAAGACTGAGTCACCTAATACCGATGTATGAAGAAGGTCTTGTAATATAAAACACTTTCACAGCATGAACTCCAAGCTCATTTGGTTTCACTCCTAAGTACTACCATTCAAGAAAGAAACACCAGGTTTGCATAAAGTTTTCAGAAAAGACTGGAGGCTGGAACACTTCACAACTCAGTTTATGTGGTCAACATTATAAATACATACTTTGTAAGAAGAGGCAATAACAAATCAACATCCATCATAAACCTTTGTGCAAAAATCTTTAATGAAATATTAACGAATTGAATCCAGCAATAGATGAAAAGAATAATACATCAGGATCAAGTGGGGTTTACTTCAGGAATTCAAGACTGTTTTAAATATCTGTTAATGCAATATCCAACATCATTTTTAAAATGTTCTCGGCATATTCCTTTTTTAGATGAACTTAGAAATATCCTGTCAGAGTCCTTAAAAATTACTATTGTCATTTTGGCTAAAATGACATAAAAGAGGAATTTCTCTTGATTTGTTGACTCAGATTTCAGTATAAAAAAATTGAAGTTGGGAGCTTTGGATGAAAACCCATGAGAGGCTGTTTTCTGTTCTGTGGCTGAGACTTTCTGTTGAGCAGTATGAACAATGTGATTCAAATCAGAACATTTGGCCTCCAGTCCCAGCTGTGTCATTTGCTAGCAGGCTGACTTTGGGCAAATAATTTCACTTCTGTACAAATCCGTTTTCTCTCTACAAAATGTGATTATTGATAATTTGTCATGTTTTTGTTTATTTTGGTGAGGGTTCAAGTAAGAATACCTGGAGATGCTTTATAAAATATAAAGTAATTATGCATCTGCACGTGTTTCTCATTTCACTGCTGGGTAATCCTCGTTGGGGGTGCTTTAGGAGCTTCAAGCACTGTCCTGGTGGTTTCACTGGATTTAAAACTTAAGATCTTTCTATTCTAAGATACAGTGGATTGCTGCCCTAAGGTTCAGGGCCTGTTAGATGAGTTAGCTGTTTGGGGCAGGTAAGTGAGGGGGGAGTGGAGCTTTTTACGCTCCCTTGAGGGGCTTTCCGCCAACCTGGGGGTCCCGGTTGAGTCTCTATCTGTAGTACAGGATGCTGATTCCTTAAGCTGGGCCACAGTCCTGGTGGTGCTCTGGCTGCATGACAGTGGTAAGGACATGAAGTGTGAGTGGGAGCTTCTGGAAAGGGAGGCCATGGCCTGGATTCACATCCATGCAGGTAGGAACACAGTCCTAAGACCCCATCTCCTTCCCTCCTTAGGAAACTAACCATCATCCCAGGCACTGAGCCTCCAGGCCTGATAGAGGGTCACCAAGAGAGGGTCCCCATAATCTCCTCCCCTGACCATCCTGGTTCAGACCTTTCCTGCTCTCCCAGATAGTTCTTTCCTTGGGTGAAGGTGCATTCTGAAATTGGGGGAGCGAAGGAGGTGAGTGAAGAGGGAAAGTGACATGGGTGGGGTGTGTGAGCTGTGAGAAGGATGTGAAATAGCATTTATTGTCCTCATCATCTCAGTACTGTACTGAGTGTAGGACTGGACTGGAGCCCTTACTCCTCGGGTGTTTATCATCTCACTGCTGCTGAGTATTTCTGGGGCTGGAGAAAATTACAGGGAATCTGGGCAGTAGGGAAAGAAAAGTCAGGGGTATTGAAGAAAGCTAAGCAGGGCTCATGGGAGATGATGAGGGAGGTTTAGGGGAGACTGGGAGAAGAGGCTGTCGTCTTCATCGCTGTCCCTCAGCTCTCATTCTTGTTTTCTGTTCATGACAGCTGCTGTCAGGCATGCGCTTGTGAAAGCCACGATTGCTTTCATGAAATCATCTGCAATCGTGCCGTCTTTGCCCTTTGAAGATACCGTCCAGAAGAACAAGTGCCTCTTCTATGCTACTGTCCTTTCCTTTACCCTCTCTTCTGTTCTGATGTGTTTTTGTATTTGACACCTATCCTGTCAGCTTCTTGTCCTAAAAGTAGTGGACGCCCACCCCACCTTGCCTCTCTGTTCCAGGTTCCCTTTGGATTGCTCTTCCTTCCCCAGCCCATCCTCTCAGCCAAGTGTCAATGGTCCCAGAACCTGTTCCCTTTCTTGGAGAAGTTCAAATCATTCATAGGCAGTAACGTTCCACCTAGGTTTTCCAGAGTGACCACCTGAAAAACAGGTGACATGGACTCCAGACTAAAGGTTGCAGCACTGATGTTCAGAGAATGCCTGGATTAGAGAATTGTCTGCATTTTATTTGTCAGTTTATTTCTGTTCTCATATATTTATCAGGACCAGACTGGTGAGCTATGCAGTTTTCTATGTTTAGATAGGAGGAAGAGTTGGAGGGGAGGTAGAAAGCCCACACTGGGATGAATATAACCTTATATTAAGATCACAAAGAGGGAGACTCAAGGGGTCCACTATGCGGACTGGCACTGTTGGGGCCTTCTTGATTGATCCTACTTGGGCTTTGCTACTACTTGCCTTTCCTCCCACTGCCTCAGGGACTTGGGTTGAGTTTTACCTGATGGAGACATGTTTTTCCATAATCATTAAACATCTTAGTAAGAGGGCAATAATGGAATCCTTAGTCCTAGCCTGAACTCATGATGCTTCTAAGTCAGGATCTGACCTCGTATAATAAAGGAAAAAGCAAGTTGAAAGGCAGTTTAACTGAGACTTCAACCTAGACCACTCACCCCCTGAGGAAGAAAGGAGCTCCCCATATTTCTAAACCTTATGTCCCATATACTCTATCCCAGTGGGCATGACCCTATGTGATGTGTTGTCTCCTAAAATACTATTGTATTGATATTAAAATGGCTATCTCTACACTGTACTTTGTTGTATCTGATCTTTTATAGATTTACTCATTGAACCTGCATTGGTTTTATTATCCCTTATTTTTCCACCCAGCTTTTTTGGTGCCTCCACTGTACACTCTGTGTCCTTTCCCGATGTCTTCTGTTTTAGGCTGGCTTCCTGTCTTATATGAGGCAAGTAAAGGGTGCTGGCCAGAAAACCACTATTGGAATCCTGACCATACATTTCTTCTCTTTTTCTTTTTTTTTTTTTAATAATTGAAGTATAGCTGATTTACAATGCTGTGCCAATCTCTGCTGCACAGCAAAGTGACTCAGTTATACACATATAGACATTCTTTTTTTCATATTCTTTTCCATTGTGGTTTATCCCACGATATTGAATATAGTTCCCTGTGCTGTACAGTAGGACCTTCTTGTTTATCCATCCTATATATAATAGTCATTTAAATAGTTATGTGATAAGGACAAATGATTACACTCTCAGGGGCTTACAATTCCCATCTGTACAACTAAGGGATTAAACTAGAATTCTATTATTTCTCTTATCTTGAATACTCAAGAATTCTGAGCAGGACCTCAGTATCTGTTCACTAAGGTAGAGGATGGCCCAGAGCTGAGTTCTGTTCAGCTGTTGCATGAACTGGCATTAGGAAGATTTGTCCAACTTGCACAGTGGCAACTGACCTCCCAAGACTTTCTTCCAAGTTTACTTACAGCTGAGCGTGGCTTATGGAATAAGGATGTGGCATCACCTAGAATCTTGTTAGAAATGCAGAATTTTAGGCAACCCCAAGAACTACAGTATCAAAATCTGTATTTTCACGAGGTCTCCAAGTGATTTGTATGCACATTAAACTTGAAATGAGGGCTTAGTCTTTTCATAAAATAGGCTTTATATCCAAGTTTTTCATCTAGGTAGTCCCTAACGAGGTAATGACAGAAGAGACAGCTTCCTAAGGACCATAAAACTTGTAGAATTACCCTTTGCCGACAAAAACAATGGCCCTTTACATTTATCATGCAGGATGTTTATTATTACATTTATTGTTCACCTTCCCTTTTCTCACCCTCAGCTTCCAGACTTGGGGCTTAGGAACTTCTAAAGCAAAAAACAAGACAAAGAACAGTCTTAGTTTTGTCTTCTTTAAAACGCAGAATCAACTACAGTTTTAAAGTAGCATGATTTTATTTTTCCATTTGCACTTTCATGCTGTAAAATGTTGTACCAACTATAAATTCTTCCGATCTAAACAAGTGTCTGTCTGCATAATCAACAAAGATATTTTGGCACCTGTACTGAAGCCCACTTTCAAGGCTGGTGCTTCATGTTTTAGGAAAATATAAAGCACCATCTGTACTTTCAGGGACTGATGATCTGGGCAAGGAGCCCAGGAGAGAAGCTACTCTCATCTCCCATTGGTTATCCTCACCCTGCAGTTGTTTTCTGGCTGCTGCAGACTTGACCACAAGAAGGAAGGCAGGTAACATCGCCTCAAGATTCTCCCACTCAGACTGAGCCCAGTGCCTTCAGTGCAGGGTACCCTGTTCTACATAGACTTACTATTAAACCCACTGCTATTTTCCCCAAGTCTAATACAGTCATGCTGGGAATCAGTCGGCATTTGCCGTTTCTCTCCCAGCTCAGCCGTTGCTTCCCTAAAAACAGTCCATCTACTTAAAGTATCTGATTGACGAGAAGAAAAACTCCATGCAACACCCCCTATATTGTTCTTCCTTTCAGTTCTATCAGTTTTTGCCTCATGTATTTTGATGTTCTCTTGTTAGAGACACGCACATTTAGAATTATATCTTCTTGGAGGTTTGACCCTTTTATCATTATGTAATGCACACCTTTATCTCTGATTATTTTCCTTTTTCTGAAATCTACATTGTCTAAAATGAATATAGTTACTCCAGCTTTCTTTTGATTAGTGTTAGCATGATATATATCTTTATTAATTTCCTTTTAACGTAAGTCTTTATAATTAAATTGGGTTTCTGGTGAGATATATATATATATATATCTATATATATCTATATATGTATATATATAGATATATATATATATCTTAACCACTGGACCACCAGGGAAGTCCCTGGTACCCAATATTACGTATACCTGGGTTTTGTGTTTTTAGCTACTCTGACCATCTTTAAATCTTAGTTGTTGCAGTACTGCCCTGGTCGTGCAGTTGTTAAGAATCCATCTGCCAATGCAGGGGACACAGGTTCGATCCCTGGTCCAGGGAGATCCCACATGCTGCGGAGCAACTAAGCCCGTGTGCCATAACTCCTGAGCCTGCGCTCTAGAGCCCTCAAGCCACAGCTACTGAAGCCTGCGTGCCTAGAGCCCATGCTCCACCACGAGAGAAGCCACTGCAATGAGAAGCCCACGCACTGCAACGAATTGTAGCTCCGTCTTGCAACTGGAGAAAGCCCGTGCGCAGCAACGAAGACTCAACGCAGCCAAAAATAAATAAGTAAATAAATTTATAAAAATAAAAGGCTTAGCAATTGAACCCTAGGGCATTCCAGCATTTAGAGGTGGGGATAATGTGGTAAAGGGCGATGGAAAGATAGAGCCAAGAATAAGTTTGTATCTGGAAGCCAAATAAGTAGTTAAAAAAGAACAGAGTGAACTACTGTGATACATGGTTTGAATATATCAGATAAAAAGATGAATTAGAATTGATCACTGGATTTGGTAACATGGAATTTGTTGGTGACCTGAGAGAGTTGTTTTTTAATGTAAATGCATTTCTTTTATTTATTTATTTTACTTTACTTTTTTGGTTGTGTTGGGTCTTCGTTTCTGTGTGAGGGCTTTCTCTAGTTGTGGCAAGCGGGGGCCACTCTTCATCGCAGTGCGCGGGCCTCTCACTATCGCGGCCTCTTGTTGCAGAACACAGGCTCCAGACGCGCAGGCTCAGTAGTTGTGACTCACGGGCCTAGTTGCTCCGCGGCATGTGGGATCTTCCCAGACCAGGGCTCGAACCCGTGTCCCCTGCATTAGCAGGCAGATTCTCAACCACTGCACCACCAGGGAAGCCTGAGAGAGTTGTTTTGGTGGAGACGTTTGCAGTGGGATAAATAGAGAACTTAATTAAAAAGCAGACAGGTTGGTCAAGAGTGTTAATAACCCACAACTGTTTTGCTCTTGGACTCTTCCAGAAAACACATAGGTATTACCTTTGAAATATTGGAAGGCAGGTTCATTATTCACACATCTAATAAATTGTTATTGAACACTTCTATGTACTGTGCTAAGTGTTAAAAAATACAATAGTTAATTGGAAAGATGTGATCCTAGCTTTCAGGGAAATTATTTGCTGGACTTATGAACAGGATGGTAATATAATGCTAAAAAAGTATTTAACCTACCCAGTCCAATAGGGAAGAGAAGGCTTCAAAGAGAAAATTATACATGAATTAGGACTTAAGTTATTTAGGCAAAGAAATGGGAGGCAAGCATTCCAAGCAAAAGTGTAAAGATGAGCATGAAGGTGTGAAATACTATGAAGAATTCTGGGAACTACAAGTGGTTTGAAATGCCATGAATTTATAGTAAAATGGCAGTGATAAAAGAGGTCAGAAAACTGAAGCATAGTTCTCTGTCTCTTCTCTTTCCAATTTTAGTTATTGCATAAAATAATTTTCAAACTCAAGTTCATTATAATTATTAATAAGTAGATATTACATATTATAATTACTATTTGTGAAATCCCATGTTGGTATAATAATATATCTTATTTTTATATATTTTATAAATAATAAGCAATTGATACCTTAACAAATATAGTCATTATTAATTGTATAGCTTTCCAGAAATATGTTCTTTCAAAGGTGAATTTACTACTTAGTCCAGTGCATTAAAATAGAGTAGGACAGACTTGGTTATGGTTCTACCATATTTTTCGTACTAACTCTGGCAAATTTCCAAACTCTACTGCCCTCTTCTCCCTACTGGATCTCTTGGAGCAGTGTTTGTAGACCCAGCCCGGCCTCAGCCTTGAGGACCATTGCTGCCCTTTGAGAGGAAGCATTGAAGGTTTAAGCAACTGGGCCTCAGAGCAGCTTTTCCTAGACCTCCGTTTCAATTCCCTTCCTGTTATGTTGCTCTTTCCTTGTGTCCGCAGCTCTGATAATAGGATCTTACCCTTGTTGTCTGGGCTCATACCCCAATTTAGGTCACTTGGTCATGACCTTGGTCTTCCTGGACTGGGGTTCTGCTTATTCATTTGAATTCTCCTTCATGGAGTCCTGCATCCTGTCCCTGGATCCAAGTCCAGAGGATGTATGGATATATCTCTGTTATAAATAAATAAATATATATATATGTGTGTGTGTATATATATGACACAGAGATACATCTCGCTAGACATATGTTTTGTTTTCTTTTTCTTTTTCTTTTGTAGGGATGCTGTACTGCATCTTCTAGGATATCTGCTGGTTACTAAAAGTATTACTCTTCCTGAACTTTGACCTACTTATCTGCTTGTGCTATGGAAATGAAATACTGTAGTTTGCTTGACAGACTGGGCTGTATCTCAAACCTGCTAGATTAGTGATCTCCCTGCTAGTAACTGGTCTGCTCCAACAGATACAAGGGTTGTTTCAGTATTGTAGCCTGCTGAGTTACCTGAACCATATTCTAGAAGTTTACAGGCCTTGATAATGGGAGTGGGGACCACATAGAAACATGAGGGATCACTTAGGAATTAGCAATTACTGAGGACACCAAGTCACTCAAGAGGGTTTCCAGGGATTCGTGTTTCTGATATTTCTGTCATTCCCATCTCTCCACAATAAAAATGCAGAAAATATAAGTTTCATTCCTATGCTTATTACTTTAGCTCCTCCATTAAGTGGGTCACACCTCTTCCATAGAAACCATTAAATTGTTAGGAAGCCCAACAAGCAATTGAGCACTTTCCCACCAGAAGAAAAAAAACAGGGAAAAAGGAAAAGAAAGAAAGGAAGGAAGGAAAATAACAGCTTAAGGAATTTATCATCCAGTGAAATAGCCATCATCCTACTCTTCCATTTGGTTCACAGTCCAACTCTTCCCCACTAGTTTTTGCAGAGGAAAGAAGAAACTCACTTGGCCACTCACCCCAGACCCCAACCCTGCCAACAAATAATAAAGTACCTGTCACTGGACCAAGAATGCCTAGACTTAGTCCTGCCATTCATAGTCAGAAAGTTCTGCTGAATGATTAGTTGATAAACCAGTAGTTGCTAGAATATGCTAGTGCCTTACTTGAATTTCTGGAGCAGAGGAAAAAGGTGTTAAACAAGGCACGTTGTTTTCTCTGATTAAAACAATCATTCTTGTGAATGATCCAAATATAGGGTAAAATTTCCTACAAGTGAATCATAACAAGACAGCTCCCTTGAGAAATACCTACTGAACTTTCTGGGACTCAATCCCTATGAAACATAACTGTTTCATAACTGTTCAGTTCAGACATAAACTGAACAAGTTTCTCTCTCTCTCTCTCTCTCTCTCTCTCTCTCTCTCTCTCTCTCTCGTTATGGTTTAAAGCTATAATCTTGTCATGGAATACAAGATAAAAATGGTAAGGACTCTAAGGGTATACATAATATACCAAAATCTAAAGTAAATCTATTAATAATTCTCCTCTCATACAGGGACAGCTGCTTTCTGCATGGGGTCATTTTGGGAAGCAGTGAGGATGTAGTGGAAAGAGAGATAAACCTGAGGGTGCCTGGGCTCTTCTGCTGTCTAAATTTAGGAAAGTCACAGTTACTCTGAGTTCAATGTCTTTATTTTTTAAATGGGGTTAATAAGAACCATCTTACTTAGTTCTTGAGAAAGTTAACTTTAAAAATGCAAAAGTGCATTGAAAAACTCAAGCCACCGTAAATGTAAGGTGATATTAGTTACGAATGAGTATTTGAAAATACGAATTAGTTACAAGCTTGTTTTTCTTTATAACTCAGAAGAGTTATATCGTTCTGGATCCATTAACCAACTCTGTTACATTGGTTAAGTTGCTTAAGCTCTTTGAGACTAAATTTTCTACTAGAAATTGGGGAAAATAATACTGCCTGCCTAGTGAGAATTGAAAGAGATAATACCTGTAGAGCGCTCAGCAGAATTCTGCTATATAGGAAATGTACAATAAATGTTAGTTATTATTAAAACTGTGGTCTATTCACGAAGATATCCCAGCAGGCCACTCCCATCTTGCGAGAAACTGAGTAGCATCTGGACTCCCTCTGTGACTCCTGTTCTTCTTCTTTTAAAATGTTTTCACACTAGTCTAGCTATTGTTACTTTTGTTATCACTGTGGTTATATTCATAATTTCTTTTGCATAGGGCTTAGTAGAATTATTATCATTGAAGTTCCACATTTATTGTGTTAGATATCATTGAAAAGTTTTGCAGTATAAATTAAATCAAATAATTTCAAAATTAGTGAGAACTTTAAATCAGATCATTTATTCAAATTGAGAATAACCTTAATGGCATACCTGAAAGATGATTCTGTTTACAGTTTCTTGGATATTTCCAGACCAGGAAATAACTCCATCATAAGAGCTGCTTATTTCATCAATGTACATTTTCTAATAAGTAAACTTTCTACATTGAAAATAAATCTGTCTTTTTACCAGATCTGCCCATGATTTCTGAATCACCCATGGAACAGTACATATAAAGTCCACATGGAACAGCCTTGCAAGCATTTGAAAAATCACATTATATCTCTGTTTCTCTTTGGGTGCAAAACTCAGATCTCTGGACTTCATCATTGCATTGAGCTTAAAAGCATTGGCTTTAAAATTATAGTCTCAGCTCAGCCACTTTCTAGTTGTGTAATCTTCAGGTTATTCAGTCTGCTTTTCAGTTTCTTTGTCAAATAACATCACCTACTTTATAAGGTTTCGTTTGGAGATTAAATGTAATAATAAATTTTGAGAATTAGCATAGCACTTAGCATGTGGTAAATGCTTACTATGAATTGTTAACTGAATATTAGCTATTTAGTCAATTATTTTCCTTTTGAGAAGGTTTACAGCCAACCCCTTTATTTATACTGGTCACCCTCCTATGAACGTATACTCCCTTTAGGAGTATTGACCTGAAGGACACGTAACGATAGTAGATGCATAATAAATAATAAATAACTGATTAGGTTTCTACCTGGAATAGTGATGTTTATTAGAGGTAACTGTGTAATTGCATGGATGTGTAGATAATTTTAAAAGCAGTAGACAAATGATATCACTAGCAAAAGCTTGAAGGTGTATAAGGCAACCAAAAAGAGGGATAGCATTGCAGGTGATCTAAGGTTAGAATTGGAGCTCATTCTACCGTGCAAATAATCTTGGAGGAACATAGATATTTCCCACTTTAGAGCATCCCTTTCTTATGATCTCACTATTAATTCATAGCTGGATGATGAATAAGGTTGACAAACTAATTCCTCCCTCAGAGCTATCACTGAGTTCCAAATAGGGCTTCAGGGGATCTGATTGCTTCCAAGGAAGCAATCCAGGAAGAGTGAGTGTGTACAGGTCTTGATTGCACAAACCCTGTGAGGCTCAATATTTTATAAGTAGGAGAATTCAAGCTCCTTTGGCTGGAGCACCCTGTGCTCTGCCCAGAAGCAGTCAATGTGAGGTCTTGTTATAAAACTGGAAAACGTAACTGCATTCTCAGGTGGACTATATGCCCATGTCTCACCATTAGCCTCTGCTTCCCACATAGTTGGGGGCCACACACACGGACCTTCCTAGTCCTTGTGGCTTTTTCCTGAAATGGACTTAAAAAATCAAACTGTATTATAGAATCATAGATTATAATGGTATCTAATCATAGGCAAGGACCAAAGTCCTCTGACTTTGCTGCCCAAGGGGAGGTGATCTAGAGCTCACAGAAATCTGCCTTTTTCAGAGACACTATTCAGGTACGGCAAGAATTAGTGATAAGAAGCAGGCTGTCAGCAGCATACTTCCTCCCCCAGAGTATCACTGTTTTTCCCTTTGCTGTCATCACTTTTGCTCAATTCTAGGGTGGTGTGTGAGTGACTCATTTTGGCTTGGTCATTCTCTTAGCTGTGTTTTTCAGTGGCACTTGCCACAGTTTATGATTGGAATCCCCATGTTGAATGTGGCTCTATGACTTGAAAGCTCCTACATTGGAGTTGATACTAAGGTATAGTGTCAAAAGAATGGGAAAAGCTTGTCTCTTCTCTAAAACTAAATTAGATATTAACTAGGTGTGCTGTCAAGTCAAGACTGGAAATGACCAGGAAGAAGTAAGACAAGAACACTTTTCCCACCTTAGTATGAAACGGTGACATGAACCCATCTAGAAGGGTGTTACTGCCTAGCAGTGGAAGAGGCTCTTAGAAAACAGAGGCAGACAGAAGGCAGATTTCCTAATGAAGAGTGGAATGAAAGAGGTTTGAGTCTTTGTCACGTACTAGCTTGCAACTTTGGGCGACATGCTTAATTTTTCTAAGCTTCAATTTTCTGACCTGTAGATGGAAATAGTAATAGTTTCTTCATACAGATTTATTGAAAAAATGAATCATATTTTGAAAGTGTTGAGTCCAGTTCTTGGAACAAGAGGTCCCTGTGTTTAACCCTCCTCATTAGAGCTGTTCTTTGACTTTCTGCTATGTGGATTATTGTATTTCTCTTTTCATCACAGTAACACAAATTTGATACTTCACTTTCTGCTACTCTTTGTTTTGCTAATGTTTTAGAGTCACCTTACGTCCACTTAGAAAATGTTAAAAGGACCAGAAGAACCAGAGCAGCATCTCCTGATAGAGTTGGGAACATGATACCTCCAGGATGTAACCTGAAGAGGATGTGATGTAAGTCTATTTAACAATATTATTTCATAAAACATTTATTTGCAAATAGTTATAGAATACCAACATTAAAGGAAGGTACTTAAACACTTAAATTTAAGAAACATAAAATATAGAAACACTTTTCATTAGGATTTATGTTTTGCCACATAATTTCACAGAAATTTCATTAACTTTACTGTGATACCAGGGTATCTTTGTTGTTCATGTTTTTGTTATAATTATTATTTTCATATTATTTGTATGATGAAACTATTTCTATGGAAGACACTGTATAAATTGTTTGAACTACTATAGCTAATAAGTGGCAAAGCCAGGATTAAAATTAAGTGTTCTGATTTCTAACACTGATATTTTTCAGAAGGTAATGCATAGTGAGAGTTTGATTCTCAAAGATTTTGTGAGATTTCAAAATATAAATATGCCTAAAGAGAGTAAATCCATGAACTAAACAACTGTAAAAAGTTTCTAACTTAACCTGAGAATGTTTTGAATATATCTCAAAACTTCTGATCTTGTCATAAACAACCACCAGCCTCTCAAAACATTCTTTCCAGGAGTTGAATAGACTGGCTCTAAAATAGACTTTTCTTATTACCTGATATTTTTATATAGGACTTGCCATTCATAAGCAGGCTGGTTATTGTTTGTTAAAAACACAGCCAAAGCGCTCATCAGCAAAAAGCTTAATAATTCGATACTGGTGTTCAGACTTCGGTGTCATGGGTCCCTTTTCGAGGTCTGACTTCCTCACAGGTGTGAGGAATGCTGCAGTGGTGACCGAGTTTATTCTGCTGGGCATTCCACACACAGAGCATCTGGAGACCATGCTCTTTGTCCTGTTTTTGTCCTTCTGCCTCTTTACCCTTACGGAGAACCTGCTCATCCTACTGGCAGTTGTCTCCTCCATTCGACTTCACACTCCCATGTACTTCTTCTTGTGTAAACTATCAGTGTGTGACATATTTTTTCCTTCTGGGAGTTCCCCCAAGATGCTCTTCTACCTCTCAGGGAACAGCCGAGCCATCTCCTATGCAGGCTACATGTCCCAGCGCTCCTTCTACCATTTCCTGGGATGTACTGAGTGTTTCCTGTACACAGTAATGGCTTATGACCGCTTTGTTGCCATATGTTACCGTCTGCGCAACACAATAATCGTGAGTCACAGAGTGTATGCCATCCTGGCCATGGAGACCTCATTTTTTGGTTGTATCCAGGCCACCTTTCTAACTACTCTCACATTCCAGTTGTCCTTCTGTGGCCCCAATGAGGTGGACTGTTTCTTCTGTGATATCCCAGTGATGCTGAAGCTGGCTTGTGCAGACACCTCGGCCCTGGAGATGGCGGGGTTCATCAGTGTGGGCCTCATGCCCCTCAGCTGCTTCCTTCTCATCCTCACCTCCTATAGTCGCATTGTCTATTCCATCCTGCAGATCCACTCTGCAGAGGGCCAATGGCACGCCTTCTCCACCTGCAGTGCCCACCTCACTGCCATCCTGCTTTTCATACATGCCAGTGGTCCTCATCTACCTAAGGCTAACCCCAAGCCCCTGGATGGATGCAACTGTTCAGATCCTGAATAACCTGGTCACCCCCATGCTCAACCACTTGATCTACAGCCTCAGAGATAAGGAAGTGAAATCATCTCTGAGGAAGGTCCTACATCAACTGGGCTTCCTTCCTGAGCATTGTAGAGAGAGATCAGTTGCTAACACTTCAACTGCACTTCATAGTTTATGAAACATTTTTATACGGTTCTCACAGTATCTTTGAATTTGAGAGGACAGGTATCATTATGATTATCTCCATTTCACAATGTGGGGACTAAGATTGGAAGAGATAAAGTGACTTGTTAAGGACACATAAGGAGTGAATGGCAGAATGAAGACTTGAGGGCTGGCTCTCTGACCCTGGCACGTGTGCGCTCTTGAGAATATCGTTCAGCTGATGGGGGAAGGAAGGAGATCACCCCAGTAGTCAGGACAACCTGGACCTTCTGCTTCTCAATATCTGTTTTCTTCATCCTCCCACATCCCCTCCTCCTCTTCTTTTCCCCTTCACCCTGGTCTTTCTTCATCTTGGCTGCAGTGTTTGTCTCCTCCAGTGCCTGCATTGAATAAGCCCTCATTTTATTGGTCTAGGAGTTGAAAAAATGGGACAGGTGCATCCCTCAAGGCACCCTAAAAAACATAAAAGCATTGTGCGAAGAGAAGGATGTGGGGCTGGGACCTGAGACAGGTCTCGTGAGTGAAGCAGAGGGACTGGTGTACTGTATCACCTACAAACCCTATCTGTTGGGCTCATCCGGGAAGCAGTCCTGGCTGTAGACATGCAGCACATGAATGGGGATGTGGAAAGGGCAGACGGGAATCCATGGAGTGGTGACTGTGCTGTGATGCTGTGTCAGAAAATCTGGACTTGGCTTTGTATTGCTCAGTATAACCAGGAGGCAATGCTACGTCCAAGCTGTCATTGTTTTGTATCTGTGGCTTTTCTGTTTGCTGAAAGGATTTGAGTTTGGTCCCCATGCCTACATTTCTTTATTTTTTGGCTGAAATATGCTAAGGCTGGAAAAAGTGCTATCTCAATACAGTGAACTATTGTTTTCACAGCCGAATTCATTGACCATACCAACACACTTGGGGAATATAGTTGCTGTGAAGTTTATTCTAACAGTGACGTAGAGATAGAAGGACACTGGAAAAAGGATGATGGAAGAGAAGGGGGCAGAGGCAGAGACCATTTTTCCCCTGTCTCTGTACCTCTCAGAATCAGAGAGCAGCCACGGAACCTTCCGGACCAGACCAGCACCACTGTGTCTGTGTCTCCAGGCACTGGGGTGAGCTAGCACTTTCTCCTGGAGTGGAGACAAACTCTTGCCTGGTCACTTCTCTTAAGCTCCTAAAAACCCCCTCAGTGCTGTTTCTCCCGTGTTTCTCAGAAAACAAGACCCTAAAGGGAAAGGTGCAAGTACATTTCAAATGATTCCAAATTTAGTGTATCCCAAACCCTCCTCAAGTCTCTCTGAGTCCATTTCAAGATCTTTTCCCATTCCTCACTTTCCTGGTTGTAGCTGCTCAGATGGTCAGCCTAGAACAATTTGTAATAATAAAAGATGGGATCCAGTTCCCTGTCATTTTCGCTCATTCAGATGTCACTTGATGGATAACTCGGTACTAGAAGCAGGGAAGGCAAAGATGAAGAAGACACACATGATCTTACCTGAATGATGTCATAGTCTGTTGGAGAAAACAGATATACAACTAACTAGACCATCCCAGGATAAATACTGTGGTCAAGGTATGAAATAAAGCAGAAAATGTGGAGTATATTTTTCTGGGTCTGGGGAGGGACCTCAAAGAAGAGGTGTTGAAGGTTGACTTTTGTTGTTTGTTTGTTTGTTTGAATGAATGAATGAAATGAAGAATAGCTGAGAAATGCTTCACAGGGAGAAGCAACACACTGCTCTGTGTGTGTGTGTGTGTGTGTGTGTGTGTGTGCGCGCGCGCGCGCGCGCACACACACACACGGTGATGAGAGATAATTCCTCGGGTTGGTATCTCTTAAGTATTTGCCATCTATGAGTGAATATTCTTGCAGGAAAAATAAAATTCATTTGACCTGTTTTCAGGGTTCTTCCTTCAGCTCAGCTCTTTGTTCCTGGGTTGAAGGAATGACTCACACAGAAGGACTCTTATCATCTCCTTAAACAAATTGACCTTTCTGCTTGTCCCAGAGAATTGCTGGCAGCTCTCATGTCTCCAGGTAGTGTCTGAACTCTCTTTTCACCTGACGAGGAGCCCAAAATGTCAGGCCCGGCCTGGGAGGTGGAGGCCCAGGCTGGCTTAGATAGTGGAATAAGACTTTTCTGTGTTCTACAATTAAAGGGACAATGTAAGAAGAACTTAAGAAAAAAATCTCAGTGGGAGAAACCCCAAATCAAGTAAACCATCTAGCAGAATATTTAATCCACAGGGGCAGAGCAAAGAAAGAGAATCAAAGTCCAAGACCAGGGAGGCCAGAGAAGAACAAGAATATTAAAGCAAAGGTTCAGAGGATGTTTTGAGAAGAGTGGCTACAAGCAGCAGCATTTCCTGAGTCACTGGATTCAAACATGGTCTAGAAAGTGGTATCCAAGACCTGACTCCAGGTAGATTCTAGTTCCTTTAAAGGCTTCTAGGTTCATCCTGACACTTACCACTTAAGTTGCAATTTTTTTGGTCAAGAATGCTGGCTTTACTTTTACAAAAATAATTATTCAAGCTAAGAGGATAGAATTATTTATGCTCTGCTAGTTCACTTAGGGTAGGAGGAGTAATAATGCCTGTGATTACTGGGATGCTAAATTAGTGAAAAACAATGTAGTCGATTATTTAATCATCCCTTTATTTTACATTCTGTTGCTTAAAAATAATATTTTAATGCTTGTGGCAATAATATTCTACAATGACAATAAGACATCCTTCATTGTCCTGTTGGAAGTCTTTTTCAAAAGTTTTTATTAAATAGTAAACAATTAAAAAATAATATTAATGGAAAATATGTAAAATATACAAACTCTGATACAGTGAGCACCTGGGTCCCACTACCTAGTTTAAGGAGTAGAGCCATGTCTGTACCTTGGATGTTCCCAGTGAACCTTGGGCTGATTCCGTGCCCTTCACTCCCTCCAGAAGTCATCACTCTCCTAAATTTTGGGTTCATTTTTCCCTTGTTTTACAGTTTTACCTCATGTGTCCATATTGCAAGTTTTTGATCTTTATATTAATTTAATTCTACTGAAATTTGCTTTTTTTCACTGAAATTTTTACTTTTTCAACATTTATGTCACTGTGTGTGTGTGAAAGTAATTCATTAGCCAAAGTGTAGTATCCCATTGTGTGAGTAGATCAACATGTATTTTTCTGCTGTTGTTTTTATTTATAAATAATATGAATTTCCAGAATGTAAGAACCCTTTTAAACATCCATAATGTTTTGGTGGGTTCTTCATACCCGTCAATAGGTATAGATATGACACAAAGATACTATTACCAGCCTCCCTGCAAGAATTCCTTCTATTAGGGAAGAGAAAAATAGAAAACTTTATTCAGTTTGGATTTGCCCAATAGCAGACAATGAGATGAGGGTTTGGGTATAACCCAATTTATTTGAAAGATGATCCCAAGAAACATGATAAGGGAATGTGAAAGTGAGTCAGGAAAGGATAGTCAGTTAAGCAAGTGTCAATGAATAGTTTACTGCTGTGGGGAACTGGGGCTCAATCACACTGGAGATTTTCTGAAAAAATGGTCTGTAAACACCTCCAAGTTGTCCCACTAGGGTGAAAAGGAAGCTGGGTTATTTTTGTACTGACTCCTTCCCCACATTGGTTCGTAGCCTGCCTCATGTATGTAAACCAAAAAAAGTCCTTGGCCAGAGACTACTGCCAGGCAGAGGATGTGGGGAGTCCTCAGGACATAAAGACATCGTCTGAAGGTGACCTCTGGAGTGGGCTGGAAGGATGTGAACAGAGGTCCTAAGAAATGCTATGGTCATAATTCATTAACTTCTTAAACTATTATCTTTCCAAAATTCAAACCGTGTAATACTGCTCTGCTTCTTTAGGATCTTCAATAATTTATTGCTTATATGTTGCATTAAAATAACTTAATAACTTTGTATAGTATTATGGAACTAACACTCAGACCCAGCCTACCTCTGTAGTCCCCTCAAAGCCATGTGTTTACCCAGTAGCACACACATCTCTCTCAGGCACGGTCTACTATTTAGCTAAAATGTCCTCACCATTTCCCAGAGACACCCCTTTAATTTTTCATTCATTCATTGACTTGTTCTTTCAAGAAACACATATTTTTTGAGCATTTACTATGTTGAACACTGTAGTTACAAAGATCTAGAAGTCCTATTCTTTAGAAGCTCATACCTGAGCATGGGAGGTAAATATACACTTGATGAAAATAAAAGGTAATAAATATTTAACAGAAATATGTAAAATATATAATGATTAATCCTGTATAGATGTTGGAGAAGGTTTCCAAAAAGTGTTTAAAATAGATTCACTCACAATTTTGTGCCTTTAAAAATTTTACTCTTGCCACTTGGGATGCCCTTCCCTGATTCTTCTGCTGGAAAAACTTCTATACATCCTTCAAAACCCAAGTTAAATATTCATTTTCTTTGTGGAATATCCCTATCTCAGACATAGTTAAGTTCTTATTTCTTTGTGTTCCAATTTTACGTCATCGCATACAGCATCAATTAATCATGTGAAAATAAGATTGGTAAAGTGAACCTCAAGAGGAACAGTTATCTAGATTCAGGGAAGTGAAGAAAACGAGACAATATTTACAGTTCAGAACTGTCCAGCCCTTCATTTGTTAACAATAAATGAAAGTGTGACTTCTCAGTGACATTTTGTTGATGGCCAGAACCCCAGTCTTTACATTTTTCAGATGTTATTAAGCATCTGTTAAGAACAGATTCATGTTCTTCTTTGAGAGGAATAAACTGTAGTAATCGTTAAGCCAAGAGAAGTGATAAAATCAGAGATAGTTTTAATTTGATCTTAACATGTAAGCATTTTATGACTTGCAATAAGTTACTTAGCTAATTTAAATTGCTATGTTTAATTAGCAAAATGGAGATATTTAAACGAATTGTAAAGATTGACTTGGATGTTTCTTTAAAGCAATTCACACTGTATCTTGAACATGATAGGGATTTGGCAAATGTTATCTTCCTCTCTTCTCTGTTTCTTAAGAAATACATTTTAAGTAATAATTTTTTTAAAAAGCTAAAGAAAGGCAATGTTTAGTTCACTAGGTTTTCCTTTGGATATAATTCTTCAAGAATATTAGGGGCAAAGAACACTGTTTAAGAGTGTGCTGGGCATCATAGCCAGACAGAGTTTAAGTTCCCACTGGTCATTCGTGTGGTGTTAGGCAAGCCCTCTGAGCACACACTCTTCAAATGCACTATGAGAAGGATACAAGTACCCAACTAACTCACAGGTCGCTGTGAAGGATACAAGTACCCAACTAACTCACAGGTCTCTGTGAAGAATAGATATTATCTGTAAAGGGCTTAGTACAGGGCTGAGCATGTAATGAGTACATGGTAAATGTTAGCCAGTGTTAAGTATAATAAAATGTTTTAATTTAAATTAATATAAACTTTTATACATTAATTTATAATTATGTAATATTTTGAATTGAGGCAAAATTGGATGAGGCTGTTTCCTGTGATAGTTCTCACAATTACTTTTCCTTAGTCACTAAAATGCTGAACCCTTGAATATATGATCCCACAAATATATGATAGATGTTGGAATATCGGAGTTATACATTTTATCTCAACCCAACATCTATTTATGTTTTTTTTTTCACATCTTTATTGGAGTATAATTGCTTTACGATGTTGTGTTAGTTTCTGCTGTACAATAAAGTGAATCAACTATATGTATATATATATCCCCATATCCCCTCCCTCTTGAGCTCCCCCCCACCCTCCCTATCCCACCCCTCTGGGTGGTCACAAAGCACTGAGCTGATCTCCCTGTGCTATGCAGCTGCTTCCCACTAGCTATCTAATTTTACATTTGGTACTGTATATATGTCAATGCTGCTCTCTCACTTTGTCCCAGCTTCCTCTTCCCCCACTGTGTCCTCAAGTCCGTTCTCTATGTCTGCATCTTTCTTCCTGCCCTGCCACTAGGTTCATCAGTACTGTTTTTTAGATTCCATATATGGGCGTTAGCATACAGTATTTGTTTCTCTTTTTGACTTACTTTCTATTTATGTTTTATACAGCTAACAAATTGAAAAGAGATGTAAACAAAGACTTAGAAAAAAAGCCAAAAAAGACCGTTTTTCCAATTTGCCAAAAAAAAGTAGACAAGATAAAAATTCTTAGGAAATATCAGAAATGCTGCTGCTGCTTGAAGCTGCTACCCAAATTTGAGACTTTGTCAAAGCCATTTAAAAGGAGCAAAAATACAAGCTTAAATGTTATATTAGATTGAATAGGACTTACAGTAAAGAAGCAAGCTGATAGACATTAAATTATAACTGTAGATGGAAAAGGATAAACTGAAGCTACCACCAGGAAATGTTTGAGATACCAAGAAAATGTAAATTTTTGTTGTGATTAGCTGAGATTTATAGAGCATATATCATGTGCTGAGCACTATGCTAGGTTCTTGCCATTCTTACCTAATTGTATTCTCCTAATGACCCTATGAGGTAAATGTTTATCATTATTATCCCTCTTTTACAGTTAGAAAAATGAGACTGAGAGCATGGGAGACTTGTTCAAAACCATACGTGTGGTGGGTACCTTGGCTAGCATTCATCCCTGTGTTTGTCTTACTCTCTGTTATGGGCTGAATTGTGTTTTTCCCCCAAATTCATACGTTGAAGGCTTAACCACCCCCTCCAGACCCCATATCACAGAATGGCCGTTTTTGGAGATAGGACCGTTATAGAGGTAATTAAATTAAAATGAGGCTGTTAGGGTGGACCCCAATCCAATGTGACCGGTGTTCTAATAAGAAAGAAAATCTACAGACACAAAGAGACACCAGGGATGCACTCCCGGGGGAATGACCACGTGAGGAGGCAGCAAGAGGGTGGCCAGCAGCAAGCCAAGAAGAGAGGCTGGCATATCCCTTGTCCTCTCAGTGGAAACCAACCCTTCTGTCTCCTTGATCTTAGACTTCTAGATTCCAGAACTGTGAGAAAATTAATTTCTGTTGTTTAAGCCACCCAAGTTTGTGATATTTTGTCGCCAAAGTCCTGGAAAAGTAAGACATCTCCAAGCCCAGCTCTGCTCTAATGCCTCTCATATCCAATGTATGATTTGTGCTACTGATAATAGCATGCACTTTCTACGTTTGTTGTTTACCCTCGGCATCACGTGGCTGCCTGTGAGCTGGGGCTCACAGCTGCTGCCCAGCATCATGAGAGAGTATCCCACCACACATCGTGAGCCTGGGAAAAGATCAAAATTCAAAATTAGAAGCAAGAAGCAGGGTTTCTACTAAATGTATGTGGGTTTTGCATCATCAGAAAGTCAAAAAATCACTAGTTGAACTATTGCAAGTTGGGGACTGTCTGTATTTCATTGTTTTAAATAGCCTCTTCACCCATTTGTGCCTCACCTTTCTGTCTTTGTTTCAGTAGTATGAAGATTATTATTTATAGACTCCTTACTTTGTATCCAATATTATGCTAAATGCTATACAAAATGATCTCATTTAATCCTCAAAACAATCTTGTGACAGTTGTATTATTATCCCAATTTTATTAATGAATGTCTAAGGCTTAAAAGAAAAGAAATTCCTTGCTCAAGATCACACAGCTAGAATATAATAGAGCCAGGTTATGAAGCTGAGGCTTTTTGCTCTTAATTATTAAGAAAGTGATTCCCAAATACTTAAGAATCTTTCCTTAAGAATAGATAAGGACCTAAATAGGAACACTTACTTTTATTCATGCCAACCCAAGAAGATAAAGTACCTAGATAAGGACACGTTTCCGAGACTTATGGAGGAAATGGTAACCAAAAGAGTCAGTGGTGTGTTCAACTACTGAAGCTTGTCTGCCTAGAGCCCGTGTTCCGCAGCAAGAGAAGCCACCGCAATGAGAAGCCAGCGCGCCACAATGAAGAGTAGCCCCTGCTTGCCACAACTAGAGAAAGCCAGCGTGCGGCAGCAAAGACCCAGTGCAGCCAAAAATAAATAATAAATTAATTAATTAATTAAAAAAATCATCATAGCGTTTCTTTAAAGAAAGAAATAAAATTGCCAAAATGAAAACTAAAATAGCCAGTCTAAACAAACAAAAACAGGCATGGTTGAAGACCAAGTCACTAATATGGAAAAAAAGTATAGGAAATCTCCACAATATAGTAACAAATGACAGAAAATGGACAACGGAAATAAGGAGACAAAGAAAAGTGATCAAACACATGACTAGCAGAAGTTCCAAAGACAACGTAGGGGAATGTAGAAGATGACAAAATAATAAAAGAAGGAAATTTCTGAGCCAAAGACAGACCTAAGCCTTCAGCCTAAAAGCCCATTGAGAGTCTAAAACAACAAATAAAGTTTACGCTTAAGAGACACACATGGGTAAAATTTTAGAACTCTGAGTATGAAGAATATCCTTTAGAACTTCAAAAATGTGTCTTCACAGGAAGAAAAATTAGACTGACATGAGTAATTCTTCTTTACTGTCTTCTCATAAGGAATTCTGGACACTATAGACAATGAAACAATGACATCAAAGTTCCATGGGGAAAAGATGTTCAACCCAGAATTCAATTCTCAGAAAACCTAAAAATCAAATGTGAAGACAAAATAAAGGCATTTTTCAATTAAAAAAAAAAAGTGGTGTGTTTATCACATGATGGCTCTGGCCCCATAGTGAGATACGAAGGGGCACAGCAATTAAGATCCAATACAGTGACAGAAAAGCAAGGAGGGCCACACAGCAATAAGAAGTTCTACATCTTTCTCTATGTCTTTTTCCAGAATAAAAGGAGGGCAGGAACTATAAATGAAGGTGCTGGAATCTTTGATTGTATCATCTGAGGAAACTTCCAATGCAGAGAGAAGACCAAGGATACAAAAAAGAGCAAGAGCTGGAGAAAAAGCTCTGTCCCAGTCAAACATCCACCTCTTGCCCTCCTTCTGTCACCTGTGATCTCCATTCCCTTTGTTAGGAAGTTTCCTGGACCATGGAAGAGATGCATGTTATTTTCCTGGTGTTGATTCCTCACCTGATCTGGACCATGACCCTTTATTCTAGCAGCTCACAAGCCTCCTTCTCAGCCACACTATCGTTTGCATTGAGCCTGGTGAATTCACCTTCTGGAATCTCAGAAACAATCCAAAGGCTCTGTTATTGGGGAGGGAACATCCTACAAAAAAATCCAAGAGCCCCTTTGTGGTTTTCAACTTTACTCAAGGCCCTAGAGGAATGATAACAATGAGACTGCACTTTTCCTTTTTCACAAATACATATTTCTTTGTAATAGTTTAGGACAAAATTAAAAATTGAAGACAAAATACTGAAATAGAGCAGGACTCTATGGTCCCCCACCATGTCCTCTGCCTGCCTTTTATCTGTAGAAAAAGTTTAGTCAAAGAATAAATTTAATCAGAGAAGTGAGAAATGCAGAAGCAAAGGTAAATAGTCAAGACCAAATAATAGTTTAGTCATAAACAAAGTCAAGTTTCTCTTCAAGAGCTATAGATAATATTCTGAACCACATCCTTTGAGCTATTTTGCAGATACTGAAACCTCCACCAGGTGTAAGAAGATAACTGCATGATGACCAGGCTGTAGCCATGACGTAAGCTGCCACAATTCCGAGAACTGGCCTCAAAGAAATGGAAACAAACCGACCCTGGAACTGAAGATTAACTGTACTTAAAACAATCAAGATGACGCTGATCAGACCACTGCATGACTAATTTCAAGATGACTGTCAGAGCTGAGTGTGCTGTTTCTGCACGTAGCCCCCTCCCTCCGCCTATACACCCCTGAAACTCCCCTTGAAAAGCTCCTGCCCACTGTCAGTGGGGGGAGTCCACCTTTGGACATGAGTCAACCCCCCCCCCCCCATTGCTGGCCTCCAAACTAAAGCAAACTTTCCCCGAACATTGCCTTGAGTATTGGCTTTAGAGCAGCAAGCAGCGGACTCCACTTTCAGTAACAATATCACATCCTTTTTTTTTTTTTAATGTATATTGTGTTTTTTTTAATACATCTTTATTGGGGTATAATTGCTTTACAATGTTGTGTTAGTTTCTGCTGTACAACAAAGTGAATCAGCTATACATATATGTACATCCCCATATCCCCTCCCTCTTGCGTCTCCCTCCGCCCCTCCCTATCCCACCCCTCCGGGTGGTCACAAAGCACCGAGCTGATCTCCCTGTGCGATGCGGCAGCTTCCCACTAGGTATCTGTTTTACTTTTGGTAGTGTATATATGTCCATGCTGCTCTCTCACTACATGCCAGCCTCCCCCTTCCCCACCCCCATGTCCTCAAGTGTGTTCTGTATGCCTGCACGTCCATTTTAAAAGGAATGCTAATCCATTATTTTAAAAGTTTCTTATTAGTGAACCATTAATTAGTAGCTTGCTATGACTAGAGTTGAAGCATCTATTTAAAACATTTCTTGCAATATTCTCTAGAGCTATGCTTCCTCTATAAATTTGTTGAGATCGTTGCCAGTCACAGCGGAAAAGCTCCCGTAGGTTCTTTGTTGTTTTAACTTGCTGAAGAGAGACAGTGGAATGCACTCTATGGTTTAACTCCTCCTCCCTCTTTTTTTCTCAATTAGAAACAAATTTTTCTATGGCAACCACCACTTTGGCCCTCCTCTCAGCTGGGCTGCCCACGTTAGACAGTAAGTTGTTTCAAGAAGAGCCAGGTCCATCATCTACCAGAGATTTCTCCCATTTTCTCCCCCTAGTCACCCTCACAATCTGAAAAAAATATTAAAGTAAAAACAAACAAAACCCAAACATTTTACTCCAGGAATATTTAAATTCATGTAAAAAAAACAAAACATTTGCAAGATAAGTTTATTCAGTGTATCCAAGAATTTCTCCTCGGAACCCCCTGATTAGGAGATGCTGGGAGATCTGAGCCCTGACAGTCTATGATGGAAACATTAAAGTGTAACCTAGCAATGTCCCTTAAAGAGGATTCAGACCCTGTGAACCCACTAACATTCTTACTACTATAATGAAACAAGGAAGAGGAACACAAAATGTGTACCTGGAGCCAACTTTAAAGTTTTCATAAAGATACTGGTTAACCATGCTTGTCAGACCATGTGTTCCAAAGTATTTTATCCTTTTCATGCCTGAAATTCTGCCATTAAAAAATGAATTTCCTCTCAAATTCTACATTGTCTTTTCAAAAACACATTCCCCTCAAAGTAATGGAGACGAGATGATGTCTAGCTTATAAAGAAAGGTCTCTGTTTATGATTGACAAAAGGAGAAACAAAAAGGCAGATGAGGAGATACAGAGTTATATTTGTCTAGATTTTGATTTGGCTAAAGGTCAGCCTGATGTCCTCAGATCTCTTTTCCCACAAGTCTCCCTGGAGAAGTAATTCAGTCGGTATTTATTAAATGTCTGTTTTGCAGCAGATAACTATTTTCATGCAAAGTAAGTCTATAAAGTCCCTGCCCTGAAGGATTCCACCGTTTGGTGTTTAGAATCAGACATAATAGAATGGTCTGTAATAAAATGTGATAACAGAAAACACATTTTAGCACTTACCATGTGCTAAGTATTTTTATGCATTTTACTTATAGTAACTCATTTAATCCTCACCAAAATCCTATTAAGTATTAATAGTATTCTTATCCCCATTTTATACACGAGAAAATAGAGACACAGAGAAGTTAAGTCATTTTCCTAGTTAGTAAGTCGCAAAACTAGGATTGAAGGTCCTACGGTCTGACTCCTGTGTCCCTCCTTTAATAATTTCATTATGACATCAACACCATTAAAACAGAGAAGCTATAAAAGCTTGGAGAAATGAGTAATGATTTTTGCTTGGGGATCTTTGGAAAGGCTTTGCAAAAAAAGGAGACACATGAGCTAGGCTTTGAAGGATGAATGGTGTGGAAGGATGAACAAATTTCAGACAGTCTGGGAAATAGCAGAGAATAAAAGAGAAGGGGACAGCCTGTGAAAGCAGGGATGTGTGATGTGCACATCATTTTCAGGGAAAACTATATCGGTAGATTGGAAGTGAGAATGGAAATGGAGAGAGTGACAGGGAGAGAGAAGGGGATGATACAAAGGAGATTAATCAAATTATTGGGTTTCATATCTATGTAGGAAGGTCATTATTTCTAGGTTTACTAGGAGAGTTTACACATGATTTTTAATAGTGTCTAGACTCTCAAAAGTTTTCTGATTTGTAAGATAATTTATACAGACATCCTACTTCTGTATGACCTAAGGAGTTTTAACGTAAGAACTTGGCAGTGGATACCCAATCGTAGTGTGGAAGCTTAGTCTGACCTAAGTCTGCTGAGAACATCTGCCAGCACAGCCAGTGCCAAGCATAGCGCTGGCAGGGCACCTCATTAACAGAGTAGAGAGGACTCCGCTCTCTTACCTGCCGCTGGGAAGTACTTAACACTCACTAACCTTTGCACCATCAGATGGAGGCTGTCCTACTCAGTCACTCACCTCCCAGGACCTTTTCGCTTCTGTTATCTAAGCTTATGCAGCAACTTCATGGTAAAAGTGGGATTGGATCAGAGATCTCTAGTTTCTCAGTCCAATCACTTATTGGAATGTCTGGAACATATTAAACACCTAAGCAATATCAGCTATATTTTTTGTCATAGAATCTTAAGGATTTTCGGGAACATCTAATAAGATTTACTCCCTTTCAAATGAAGAATTTGAGAGCTAGAGAGAGTTATGAGCCCAAATAGTTACCATATAAATATTAATTAAACCATATGTCTACAGAATTTATTGTATAAAGGCTTGTTCTGTTTTATAAACCATAGTTTTAAATTCATTATTCAAAGGAAGATTATAGATTTTAAATTAAAAAATAATTACATTGAAGTTACACAATGTGTCCTTTCCTAAAGTTTGTTCTTATTTGGGCTTTTACCTAGAAAAAACTACATCACTTAAGGAAAAATTTAACCTCTGTAATATTAAAAAAAAAATAGGTGAGTAGTAACATGGAGAAATGGAGAAATATTAAAAGACAGAAGACTTCTTGTGTCTTGTGTAGCATATTTTAATTATATACAATGTTAGTAAACAGGGTTATTTTAGCTACATTTATGGGCAAGTAAATTGAGATCCAGAGTGATTGAGATAACCTCGGACCAAGCAAGTATAGGTACTAGTAGGATTAGGAGAACACTTATTCTTATAACTTATTAAGTGCCTTTCCAGTTTATAATCCTATTTTCTGAGTCTAATGATTTCAAGTCAATTCAATCTCAATGACTAAATATATACTACCAAGGTCCTAAAATATATATCATGAAAAAAGATGAAAATAAAATTTATCCTAGTTCAGTAAAAGCATACAATCCAGGAAGACAGAAATGCACACACATATACATCTCTCCATATACATACATCTCTCCGTATGTATATATGTATGTATGTATGTATATATGTGTATATATGTATGTGTATATATGTATATATATGTGTATGTGTGTGCATTATATATATATTTATATATATACATATATATATGTGTATATATATATATATATATTTATATATATATATATAACTTGAGTGCTAAATTAACAAGTGCTACCGGTGGAGGTCATGGAAGTTCTCTTGACTTTTTTCAGTCCCTCCTCATATTTCTCAAGTATACATGTAGAAAGCTCTGGGAGTGGTGCTCCCACTGGTTTGGTGGTACCAAAACCAGTCTCTGTTCCTGGTGGGATCGCCTGCTTAAGGTCCTTTTCTCCCCATGTGTTGGTGATACTCCTCATGTCTTCCTTTCCTATACTGATAGACCGTCCCCTGGCCATTGGCATAAAATCAGTTAATGTAGAAGATAAAGGGCTTCAAGAGGGTCATATGACCCAGCATAGTAGGACTTAGAAGGTAGAACTTGAAAGATGGGTAGAATGGTTACAAGTTAACTTATTGGGGGAGAATATTGGATTTGGTCTAATAATGTCCGTAATTTTAATCAAAGAGACGTACAGCACTGGCATCTCTGGCCTCATTACAAATGATGATAATAAATCCAAATATGTGCATAGTCATTTGTGGTTTGCAAAGTTATTCTACACAAACCATTCGATTTTCTTCTCAAAATAAATCTGTGACGTTGGAAAAGTATAAAATAAATATTGTTATTTGCTCCCCCAGGCTCCCCTTGTGCCCCCTGGCTCTGTGTTCTCATGCTCCTACTACACCTCTGGCAACAACTCAGCTATCAACTTTTGAAGCAAAAATAGATTAATTTTAAAGACGTCTAATATTTTTTTTTTTTTTTTTTTGTGGTACGCGGGGCCTCCCTTTGTTGTGGCCTCTCCCGTTGCGGAGCACAGGCTCCGGACGCGCAGGCTCAGCGGCCATGGCTCACGGGCCCGACCGCTCCGCGGCATGTGGGATCTTCCCGGACTGGGGCACGAACCCGCGTCCCCTGCATCGGCAGGCAGACTCTCAACCACTGCGCCACCAAGGAAGCCCTATACTTGAATTTTTTAAAATCTTTTGAAGGCGAACCTGGTTCCCCTGCATCGGCAGGCGGACGCGCAAACACTGCGCCACCAGGGAAGCCCGACGTCTAATATTTTTGAGCAGTTAAGAAATGTGCTGACTTTCAGATCCCTGAATTTGGGAATGAGCAGCTAAGGTGACATTTTCAGTGACCTACATCCATTTTCAGTGGATGTAAAGAGTTACGTGGATTTACTTCTGAATTGTAGAAACGCAGCTTAGGTGGATTTATTGAATGTTCCTGATGATCTTTTTTTAACATTCCTGTCCGGGAAGAATTGACTAAGGATGGGATACGATAACTCAGCAGTGGAGAAATCTGCCAATTGGTGTCATAGAATAACGCTCCCCAGAAATGCCCAGGTCCAAATCCCCAAAACCCATGAACATGTTAGGTGTCTGACAGAGGGGAATTAAGAATGCAGTTGAATTAAGGTTGCTAATCAGCTGACTTAGACATGAGATTATCCTAGATGATATGGGTGAGCCCAGTGTAATTACAAAGATTTTTTAAGTGGAAGAGGGAGACAGAAGAGAACCAGAGAAATGATAGAGCTGAGAAGGAACTCAGTCCTGCCAACTCCTTGACTTTAGCACAGTGACACTCATTGTGGACTTCCAGCCTCCGGAACTGTAAACGATAAATTGGCATTGTTTTAAGCCACAACATCTGTGGTAATTTGTCACAGCAGCAATAGGAAACTAATACTGAAACCGTGCACCTCAGGTGTGGACTCGAACCCAGGCGGTCGGGACTCGAACCCTACTCTAACAACTACTACCAAGCTGAGGAAAAAGTATGAATGAAGGGAAATAAGATGAAAAAGGCTTTTGAAACTAAGCTGAAGATGGAAAAGGCTTTTGAAACTCAGCTGAATACCTGATACACTGGCATCAAGCCCTACTAAAATCAGTAAGTTTACATAAAACACTAAGACCCAAATGGAATTTATAGCAGAATAACTGAGGTTCTGCAGGAAGGCTTTGAAGTACACTCATAGACTCAGATAAACAGTTATATTTAGAATACCATGAAAACTAAAGGCATTTATTGGTAACTGACCCATAGTGGTTATGACAGTTATGGAACCAATAGCCACCACTGGAATGTGCTTCTATTCAATACGTCTAAACTGAATGCCTCATTTTAGAGAATGATAATCCCTTATAAATTTTCCCAAATTTATGATTGTGTACTTAGGTAAAAGAGAAGTAACAAACATACAGTATATGTTAAATAGTGCATTTTAAATTTATAATGGATCTGAGACACATTTATACTAATTTGTATGTCCTGGTCATAAGAATTTCTTATGTTTTGCTTCTTAGCAACCCCAAGAGCTGGAGAACTTGGAACTTCCCTTTGAACAATTATCAGTAATAGAATATAATTTCTCCCTCTTTTGAGTCTTGAATTACTGTAATGTGAGCAAAGGGCTGGCTCCTTTGGTCTGTGTGCCTCCAGGCTGTATTTAAATAGTCTGCTTTATCACATCAATGGAATGCAAAATGCAAAAAGAAGGTGTTCAAGGTCACAATGATCCCACTTGTGACCTCTTACCAAACTGAAAGTAAATCGGTGGGTGCAGTATCCATTGCAAACCCAGAAGGACGGAAGATTAGGAACTCACTTTTGTACTCTCTGCGTTTGGAGCTTGTGATTCAAAAGAATGAGGCATGTAGGCTCTCTTCTGGCTCTTTAAATCATCCCTGGATATCCTGGTCTGTTCCCCATCATTTATCCCTGCACGAGATGGCAGCTATAGTCGCCTTCTCTTTTTCAGCATATATTAGGTTTACAGTTAAACAGGAACCCTGGCAGTATCTTGTATCTGTGATGCAGTCTGGTAAGTCAGTAAGTCTAGACTTAAATTGCTCCAGGGTGGACACCCGCCAAGCATTTGTATTCTGCAAACTGTGCTCTGTCGCCCTCTGTTGGATGAGGAGCGTCTCCAATCCTAGCACAGAATTAAACGTTCTCCCTGGCTTTAGAAATCATCAGTGTGTTTGTGTTTGGAGGGGCAGGGATAGAGGAGAAAATTTGTTCTATGAGTTACTTGATAATTTTGAAGAGATGACAAACTGAATAAATGTTTATATACAGAGATGTTTGCTACCATATTATAAGATTGGAAAAAAATGGGAAACAATTGAAATATCGAACAATGGTGTTAAAAATAATTATATCCAATTAATTGGATTGTGAGCATTTCTTCTGATATGACTTTTTAAAATTACAATGAATACTTGTGATTATTGCTGTAATGTGATAAAATGTTTTCTTTAAATGATGACTTCTGAATAAAATTAAATATTTTTTAAAAATCAGTTTTTCTTGTTTATGTTGTCAAAAATCCAGAAAGAGCAAAATTAAACCCAGCAAATCAATACATAATATTTAGTAAGAGTTTATTGTTGTATATAAGAACTGTTCACCAACTGGGAACTTTCAGATGTAAAGACTGATGTGAAACTCAGGGGCATGAAGTTACAGAATGGCTAATAAAGTGAAAATCGGGAAACTATGTAATCTTCACAATGATTGGTTATTACAATGGGAGTTTCCAGATGGGAGGGGATAGGTTAATAGTGATTATTTCACACCATTTTTAGGAAGATGACTTAAGCTTGTCTTATGGTTATCAGAGGCATATATAAGAAATAGCCTAAATTAAGTCTTGCTTATGTTCATGAAATAAGCTAGAATTAGTTTTGCTTACATGGATTAAATAGTTTTGTCTGTTCAGGGAATTCTCAAGTCCAAAGTACATCTGATGATATTACTCCCATGCTTTAAAGTCTTTTGTGTCGGGCTTCCCTGGTGGCGCAGTGGTTGAGAGTCCGCCTGCCGATGCAGGGGACGTGGGTTCATGCCCCGGTCCGGGAGGATCCCACATGTCAGACGCCACATGCCGCTGAGCGGCTGTGCCTGTGAGCCATGGCCGCTGAGCCTGTGCGTCCGGAGCCTGTGCCCCGCAACGGGAGACACCACAGCGGTGAGAGGCCTGCATACCGCAAAAAAAAAAAAAAAAAAAAAAAAAAAAGTCTTTTGTGTCTACCCATTAACTTTAGAATAAAATAAACTTTTAGATATGTATATAATAATTTGTATAATCTGGCTGTATCTAAATGTCCAGCCTCAGTGTCCATCTGTTTTCCCTGTCAGTTTAGAATTACCAAGCTATTTGTCATTTCTCCAAAAAAGGATATCAAAATTTGGTGCCTTTGGAGATGCTGTTCCCAGTCTCTGAAATGCAATTCAGTCCTATTTCATCTGTCAGAATTCCTCTGCAAAAAGTCTGACCTGATTCCCACAAGAAGACTTAGATTATGTTTCCTTTGGGCTCTTTTAGATTATAAATATGTTAATGTTACACAGGTTACATTATACTGTGTTCTCTAAGCTCCTTGGGAGCCAGGGCTATATTTCTGATTTCTATGTGTGTTATATTTCATATATGCTGGGTTCACAGAAGGAATTCAGCAATTGAAGGTAGGTGAATTGCCCACACATTATTAAACAGTACAGATGTTGACATAATTTAGTATATTTCAAAATTTTAACCTGGTTAAATAAAGTACACATAGGGTAAAACTGAGTAGAAAAAGAAACAGCATACAAATATAATTTCAAACATACAGTGACATATAGTTCACACAAGAGGAAAAAAACTAATAAACACAGATGGTTAACCTATTAATTTTTTTTAATATAGCAATGTGACACTACGATACCGTTTACATCTATTGAATTAAAAAAATAAAGAATTAAACTACATATTGACAAGCTACAGAACTCTGGTTTCTGGTAAGTAACCTTTATCGATTCATCTACAGGTAATCTTTATTGATTCATCTATTCATTAAACAAGTGTTTTTTGAGTATCAATTCTATATTTTGCATAGTGATAGGAGCTAGGCTTACAAGTCAGATAAGACATTAATACTGCCCTGAAGAAGGTTATTGCAATGATACACAAATATGCAGGATTTGAAGAGAGCATTGAAGAGGAATATTCATTTCAAAATGGATATATCAGGAAAATCTTCCAATGAGGAAGAAACCTTAAATGTTAAGCAGAGAATAAGAATTATCTCCACAAATCAAATAGTGAAGAGATAAAGACAGCAGTATTAGCAATAGCACAGAGGAATAAATAAAACAGCAAGGTTCATTCATGGGATAAAACATATTGGTGCATCCTTTAGAAAAACAATCTTATAATACGAATCAAGATTAATATGTTCATATGCAGCTGACTCTTGAAAAACACAGGTTTGAACTGCCCATGTCCACTTATATGTGCTTTTTCTTCAATAAACACATACTAAGGTACTACATGCCCCGAGGCTGATTGAATCAAATGATGTGGCACGATGAACATTGAAGACTGACTGTAAAATCATACGTGGATTTTCATCTGCTTGGGGGTTGGCACCACTAACCTCTGTCTTAGGGTCACTGTACTTTGGTCCAGTAAGTAGAATCTTGAGAAGTCATCATACCAAAATGATGATTTCCAAAGGAAAATACTATATAGTGCTAGTTCACTTCAAATAGCAACAAGAAAAGGAAACAGCTTAAATGTCCAGTCACAGATAACATGTTAGGTGAATTCCAGCATAACTTAGTATAATATTATATGGCTCTCAAAATTATCAACTATTAAAATTCTGTAGCAGCATGAGAAAAGGATTACAAAATAATGTAAGGTTAAGAAGGGCAAAACACTACATTTAGCTTACCAGGTCATTAAGGAAGCCTCTTATGTTTTGGACTTTATCTTCTGTTTCTTTGATCTAATTGTCTATCCTCATATCAATTTCACATTACACTGATTATGGTAGCTTTGTAGAGAATCTGAGTTGAGCAGTCTGTTTTTCAACATTCTTCTTTTTCAACATTGTTTATTCTGCTCTAGGTCCTTTATAATACCATATTTCAAAATCAGCTCATCAAATTCTATTTTTTTAAAAAAGAAATGTTTGCTAGGATAATTATTTGGCTTAGAAGATATAGGTGAATTTGCAGAATTAAGCATCCTAGCTTACTGAACCTTCTAATTCACAGGCATGTAATATCCCTGTACTTATTTATGCCTTCTTTAATTATTCCCAATGTTTTAAAATAGTTTTTTATCATTAAGATCTTGCATTTATTTTCTTAAATTTATTTTGAAGTACTTGATGTGTTTTGATGCTATTATAAGTATATATATTTTTTTACATTTCCTAATTGTTTTATGCTGTTATATAGACACAGATTTGATCCTTGTATAATGACATTATGTCCTGTGCCTTTTCTAAATGTATGTATTAGGTGTCATAGTTGCTTTGCGGATACCTTAGGACTTTCTAATCAGTAAGTCATGTCATTAACAAATAAATATATGCTTATTTCTCTCCAACTTTATGCCCTCTTCCCCTTTTTATTGCCTTATTGAACTGACTAGGACCTCTGGTGCAATTTTGAATAAAATTACCAAAGAAAACAATAGCCTTCCCAATCTTAGGGGAACATTCTTCAGTATTTCACTATTAAGTCTTATGTTATATTCCTGAATCTATAGAGATGACATTTTTTTTTCTCCTTATTCTCTTAACCTCTTGAATCATTTTTGAGTGTTAAATCAAACTAACATTCGTGGATAAATCGCACTTTGTCACGTTGTATTATCCTCTTTGTATATTATGGCATTCTACTTGCTAATGTACTTTTAAGGACTTAAGCTTCTTAATTTTTGTTTCTTGTAATTTGTCAGGTTTTGGAATCAGGGTTATACTTTTACTTCATAAAATAATTTGGTATGTATTCTCTCCTGCTCTATTTTGTAAAATGGTGTTTAAATTTACATTATTTCTTAAAAGTTTTATGAAACTTTATGTGCCTTGAACTTCCTTTGCTGCAAGTTTTTAAAAATATTTTAAATTCAGTGCATTTAATGACCAGTGGACTAATGGGATTTGCTATTTCATTTTGTGTCAGTTTTTTAAAGTTGTGCTTTTAAAGAAATTTTTTAATTTTTAACTTATTTTATATTGGAGTATAGTTGATTAACATTACTATGTTATTTTCCCGTGTACGGCAGTGATTCAGTTATACATATGCATGTATCTATTCTTTTTCAAATTCTTTTCCCAATTAGGTTGTTAACGTAATATGGAGCTGAGTTCCCTGTGCTATACAGTAGGTCCTTGTTGGTTATCCATTTTAAATATAGCAGTGTGTACATGTCAATCCCAAAGAAATTTTTTAAATGTATAAATTTTGCTAGATTATTGAATTTATTGGAAAAAACAAAATAGAAAGCTAAATACTTCTGCTCCTCAAAATCACTGTTAAAAGATTCTTATTCCGGTTCAGATGGGCAAGCACACTCCATCTGATTTCTCAAAATGAACGCATGGAGTTGGTAACTGAGGACTCTGAAAAGTAAATAGTAGCAGGGAGTTTGGGGAGAGAAACTGGGACCCAAAGCAGTGAATTTCCTGTTTTGTTTTTTTCCTCTCAGTGTCCTTCAGTCTTGATTCAAAGGCAGATTAAAACCCCAAATCACACCATTTGCAGACAGAAAGAGCTCTTACAGATGCACCTTCTGATCTGAGGAGTGAGAAAGGGGGCCCCAGGGGTCAGAGAGGGTGGGAAGTCCCTGGACTTTTCTGGTGTGTGTGTGTGTGTGTGTGTGTGTGTGTGTGTGTGTGTGTGTTTCTTTCTCTCCTACTTCCCTGTCCTCAGGAGATGTTGAGGCAGCAGCAAGGGTGGCAGTGACAGGGCAGTGGCAGATAGGCAAGTGCATAAAACTCTGAGGAAGGGGAATTGTAATTTCGAGTAGGTAGGAGTGATTCTATTGCATTTTTCCCTATCTTTCTTCTGCTTGTCCCGGAGGGCAGACACCATCACTGAAAAGTACAGCAAAGTAGGAAAACTAAATTCGCAACTTTCTAACTGGGAAATGAGTAGGTGGACCTAAAAGTGTAGTTTTCTAAGAGGGTAGATAACTAAAAGAAGGCAATCCAGTAAAGTTTGTATGTGAAATCTCTGGGCTCATTCCTAGGCTGTACCAGCAGGGATCTGACCATAAGCAGCTGAACTGTGGGGTATACTGCCCAGGTTCCAGACTTCATGAGGCGGCCCACAAGCAGAACAGACCCAAATAGCACAGCAGATGCTTCCAGAACTGAACTGACATTAAAAACATAACCCACAGAAGGCAAGCCTAGACTTGTGACAACTTGTATGGAAAAAGACCAACTTTGTGAATTACCAAAATTTACCCATGAAGCGAAAGGCAACCTGAATATTTATTAAAGAAATTGTAATAACAATTTTTAAAAGTTTCACAAAAGGTAACTCCAAGCCCAACTGTGGAAAAAAGATTGCTAATATTTACTGAATTTTATCTTTTTCATCTTTAAAACCGGACTCACAATTCATACCAAGTCTTCACAGGGATTCACTAAAATTAGATAATGCATGAGAATGTATTTCTATAAATGGCAAAGTTCTATACAAATGAGGGGTAACAAGTGACTGAGCAGCCCAGCACCACATACAGCCTTTGAAGAAGCAGAACTAACTCAGAGCCTGGGAGTATGTAGTATTTATGTCAAGTCAGGAATAATTTACTCCTTCCTGTCACAGACAGACCTATTCCTGAGCATAATGACTCAGTATGTACAGGATGGTAGAGGTCAGCCTGTGGCCTGATGTTAACATGAAATGCAAACTCTTGGCTACTCCAGCTGGGCAAACACCCAACTAAAACAGAGAATAACAGAGAATGAAAAAGTCTCCTTTCTACCCATAACAAGGAAGTGAGTGGGGTCCAGGAGCAAGAAAGAGTGCATCTATATCACTATGAATGGATATTCTAAGGTTTGTTCTAGATGTAGAAATTAGATGGCTACAATGGAACCGAATGTAAATCATCCTTCAAGAACAGAAAAGGAGTCAAAATAAAGACATCATTGTTGCATAATGATAGGAACTGAGAATAATTTAGACTCAGTTTAAATACTCCTTTCCTGATTTGAACTCATACCCTGAGAGGATTAAAGCCTGTGAGTTTATGACTAATACATTCCAGATTTAATTTTCCTCAATTATTAACTGTTTTAGCATCCTCTAAGAATTCAAGTAGACTGTACAACTTTATAATAAATCTCACAGTTCCTAGTCTCCTGAGAAGCCAAGGGAAAGCTCTGCAGTGAGCTCTTTGAAGCTCAGGCCTTGCAGATGAATCGTGGATTCCAGGAAGAGTTCATTTTCAGTCCCAGGAAATAACAGAGTTGAGACTGTTATGGTAAAGGCCACAGAGCAGGGATGATGGAAGGTGAAAAAAAAATCCTAGAAGCACAAAACCAAGAAGAAGCCATCAGTCAGCCTATTGTCTCTAGGCAGAAATGAAAATGAAATCATTAACTATAACCTTTTCAAGTTATCCAAAAAAGACATTGATACTCTTCCATAGTCACCTAGACCATGTGTTATAGTCCTTAAATGTATAATATAATCCTTTCTTCTGCAGATTCCAATTTTCCTAAAGCTTGAAATAAACAGAAAGAACCTTGGAGGTAATAAGTTCATTCTTCTATGTCCATAGCAATATACAATAAAGAATATAATAAATAAAGAAGGCAGAGTCAGACTGAGACTCTGGATTTTTTTTCCTTCTTCTTGGGATCATTCTGCAAAGTTTTGAACAAGGGGGTGATTGGCTTGGCTATGCTCCTGCCTAGGCTGGTTCACCAGGCTTTGGAAGGCTCTTGTGGGCTGTACACTTCCTATTGCAAACATCTACCCTTTCTTGTTGATCAGTTATTTGTGAAGAATACAGCTTTTAATACCTCATGTGTGAAACTCTTAAGCCCACCTAAGAGTTAACAGAAAATCATGGATCAGCATTATTCTCTAGATATCCATTTATATTGTTCAAGAAAAAGAATGCCTGGAAACCATCAAGCTGTCAGTTGACACCTGTAAGAACTATCCTGACTCACCTTCACTGATCATTGTTTCTATGACTCCTGTTAGTGAAA
The DNA here is from genome assembly GCF_002837175.3 of Physeter macrocephalus. Classification (NCBI taxonomy): domain Eukaryota; kingdom Metazoa; phylum Chordata; class Mammalia; order Artiodactyla; family Physeteridae; genus Physeter; species Physeter macrocephalus. The sequence continues at coordinate 9,215,312 of NC_041229.1, read as the reverse complement.
AACAATTAGAAGAATGCCACAACGCATAATATGGATTTCATAGCCAATCAGAGTTTTCTAAGTGTTCATAGTCAAAGACCTTAGTATAAAGAGACCTCAATCAATACTCTGTTTCAGACCTTTATTAAACAGATTTTTAAAAAAACAAAGAACACGCTGTGCCTGAGTAAATATTCTTAATTATTTAAAATATCCTCTCTGATAATTCCAATATTCCTATCATATCTGAGTTGGGTTCTCATGTTTGCTTGATGTCTTCAGAATGTTCTTTACCTTTCCATTTGACGTGTCTTTTTTTTAAAACATCTTTATGGAATATAATTGCTTTACAATGTTGTGTTACTGTCTGCTGTATAACAAAGTGAACCAGCTATATGTATACATATATCCCCATGTCCCCCCGCCTTGTGTCTCCCTGCACCCTCCTTATCCCATGCCTCTAGGTGGTCACAAAGCACCGAGCTGATCTCCCTGTGCTATGCGGCTGCTTCCCACTAGCTATCTGTTTTACATTTGGTAGTGTGTATATGTCCATGCCACTCTCTCACTTAGTCCCAGATTACCCTTCCCCCTCCCCTTGTCCTCAAGTCCATTCTCTACATCTGCATCTTTATTAATGTCCTGCCCCTAAGTTCTTCAGAACCATTTTTTATTTTTAGATTCCATATATATGTGTTAGCATACGGTATTTGTTTTTCTCTTTCTGACTTACTTCACTCTGTATGACAGACTCTAGGTCCATCCACCACTACAAATAACTCAATTTCATTTCTTTTTATGGCTGAGTAATATTCCGTTGTATATATATACCAAATCTTCTTTATCCATTCATCTGTCAGGGACACTTAGGTTGCTTCCATGTCCTGGCTATTGTAAATAGTGCTGCAGTGAACATTGTGGTACATGACTGTTTTTGAATTATGGTTTTCTCAGGGTATATGCCTAATAGTGGAATTGCTGGGCCATATGGTAGTTCTATTTGTAGTTTTTTAAAGAACCTCCATACTGTTTTCCATAGTGGCTGTATCAATTTACATTCCCCCAACAGTGCAAGAGAGTTCCCTTTTCTCCATATCCTCTCCATTATTTACTGTTTGTAGATTTTTTGATGATCCATTCTGACTAGTGTGAGTGAGGTGATACTTCATTGTTTTTTTTTTTTTTTGCGGTACATGGGCCTCTCACTGTTGTGGCCTCTCCCGTTGCGGGGCACAGGCTCCAGACGTGCAGGCTCAGTGGCCATGGCTCACGGGCCCAGCTGCTCCACAGCATGTGGGATCCTACTGGACTGGGGCCTGAACCTGCATCACCTGCATTGGCAGGTGGACTCTCAACCACTGTGCCACCAGGAAAGCCCCCTCATTGTAGTTTTGATTTGAATTTCTCTAATGATTAGTGATGTTGAGCATCCTTTCATGTGTTTGTTGGCCATTAGTATATCTTCTTTGGAGAAATGTCTATTTAGGTCTTCTGCCCATTTTTGGATTGGGTTTGTTTGTTTTTTTGATATTGAGCTGCAAGGGCTGCTTGTAAATTTTGGAGATTAATTCTTTGTCAGTGCTTCATTTGCAAGTATTTTCTCCCATTCTGAGAGTTGTCATTTCCTCTTGTTTATAGTTTCCTTTGCTGTGCAAAAGTTTTAAGTTTCATTAGATCCCATTTGTTTATTTTTGTTTTTATTTCCATTTCTCTAGGAGGTTGGTCAAAAAGGATCTTGCTGTGATTTATGTCATAGAGTGTTCTGCTTATGTTTTCCTCTAAGAGTTTGATAGTGTCTGGCCTCACATTTAGGTCTTTAATCCATTTTGAGTGTATTTTTGTGTATAGTGTTAGGGATTGTTCTTATTTCTTCCTTTTAAATGTAGCTGTCCAATTTTCCCAGAACCACTGATTGAAGAGGCTGTCTTTTATCCATACTATATTCTTGCCTCCTTTATCAAAGATAAGGTGACCATAGGTCCGTGGGTTTATCTCTGGGCTTTCTATCCTGTTCCATTAATCTATTTTTCTGTTTTTGTGCCAGTACCATACTGTCTTCATTACTGTAGCTTTGTAGTATACTCTGAAGTCAGGGAGCCTGATTCCTCCAGCTCTGTTTTTCTTTCTCAAGATTGCTTTGGGGCTTCCCTGATGGTGCAGTGGTTGAGAGTCCGCCTGCCGATGCAGGGGACATGGGTTCGTGCCCCACTCCGGGAAGATCCCATATGCCGCGGAGTAGCTGGGCCCGTGAGCCATGGCCGCTGAGCCTGTGCGTCCGGAGCCTGTGCTCCGCAACGGGAGAGGCCACAACAGTGAGAGGCCCGCGTAACGCAAAAAAAAAAAAAAAAAAAAAGAAAAAGAAAAGATTGCTTTGGCTATTCGGGGTCTTTTGTGTTTCCATACAAATTGTGAAATTTTTTGTTCTAGTTCTGTGAAATACACCAGTGGTAGTTGGATAGGGATGCATTTAATCTGGAAATTGCTTTGGGTAGTAAAGTCATTTTCACAATGTTGATTCTTCCAATCCAAGAACATGGTATTTCTCTCCATCTATTTGTATCATCTTCAATTTCTTTCATCAGTGTCCTATAGTTTTCTGCATACAGGTCTTTTGTCTTCTTAGGTAGGTTTATTCCTAGGTATTTTATTCTTTTTGTTGCAGTGGTAAATGGAGTGTTTTCTTAATTTCACTTTCAGATTTTTCATCATTAGTGTATAGGAATGCAAGAGATTTCTGTGCATTAATTTTGTATCCTGCTACTTTACCAAATTCATTGATTAGCTCTAGTAGTTTTCTGGTAGCATCTTTAGGATTCTCTATGTATAGTATCATGTCATCTGCAAACAGTGACAGCTTTACTTCTTTTCCTATTTGGATTCATTTTATTTCTTTTTCTTCTCTGATTACTGTGGCTAAAACTTCCAAAACTATGTTGAATAATAGTGGTGAGAGTGTGCAACCTTGTCTTGTTCCTGATCTTAGTGGAAATGGTTTCAGTTTTTCACCATTGAGGACGATTTTGGCTGTGGGTTTGTCATATATGGCCCTTATTATGTTGAGCAAAGTTCCCTCTATGCCTACTTTCTGGAGGGATTTTATCATAAATGGGTGTTGAATTTTGTTGAAAGCTTTCTCTGTGTCTATTGAGATGATCATATGGTTTTTCTCCTTCAATGTGTTAATATGGTGTATCACATTGATTGATTTGCATATATTGAAGCATCCGTGCATCCCTGGGATAAACCCCACTTAGTCATGGTGTATGATCCATTTAATGTGCTGTTGGATTCTGTATGCAAGTATTTTGTTGAGGATTTTTACTTCTATGTTCATCAGTGATATTGGCCTGTAGTTTTCTTTTTCTGTGACATCTTCATCTGGTTTTGGTATCAGGGTGATGGTGGCCTTATAGAATGAGTTTGGGAATGTTCCTCCCTCTGCTATATTTTGGAAGAGTTTGAGAAGGATAGGTGTTAGCACTTCTCTAAATATATGATAGAATTCACCTGTGAAGCCATCTGGTCCTGGACTTTTGTTTAATGGAAGATTTTTAATCACAGTTTCAATTTCATTGCTTGTGATTGGTCTG
>NC_041229.1:9205205-9211726 GCF_002837175.3 Physeter macrocephalus | reverse complement strand
TTTTCCTGTAATTGATATCTAGTCTCATAACGTTGTGGTCAGAAAAGATATTTGAAATGATTTCAATTTTCTTAAATTTCCCAAGGCTTGATTTGTGACCCATGTTATGATCTGTCCTGGAGAATGTTCCATAAGCACGTGAGAAGAGAGTGTATTCTGTTGTTTTTGGATGGAGTGTCCTATAATTATCAATTAAGTCCATCTTTCTTAATTTGTCATTTAAAGCTTGTGTTTCCTTATTTATTTTCCTTTTGGGTGATCTGTCCATTGGTGAAAGTGGGGTGTTAAAGTCCCCTAGTATTATTGTGTTACTGTCAATTTCCCCTTTTATGGCTGTTCGCATTTGCCTTATGTATTGAGGTGCTCCTATGTTGGGTGCATAAATATTTACAATTGTTATATCTTCTTGGATTGATGCCTTGATCATTATTTAGTGTCCTTCTTTGTCTCTTGTAATAGACTTTATTTTAAAGTCTATATTGTCTGATATGAGAATTGCTACTCCAGCTTTCTTTTGATTTCCGTTTGCGTGGAATATCTTTTTCCATCTCCTCACTTTCAGTCTGAATGTGTCGCTAGGTCTGAAGTGGGTCTCTTGTAGACAGTATATGTATGGGTCTTGTTTTTGTATCCATTCAGCAAGCCTGTGTCTTTTGGTTGCTTATTTTAAAGTCTATATTGTCTGATATGAGAATTGCTACTCCAGCTTTCTTTTGATTTCCGTTTGCGTGGAATATCTTTTTCCATCTCCTCACTTTCAGTCTGTATGTGTCCCTAGGTCTGAAGTGGGTCTCTGTAGACAGTACATACATGGGTCTTGCTTTTGTATCCATTCAGCCAGTCTATGTCTTTGGGTTGGAGCATTTAATCCATTTACATGTAAGGTAATTATCAGTATGTATGTTCCCATTACCATTTTCTTATTGTTTTGGGTTTGTTATTGTAGGTCTTTTCCTTCTCTTGTGTATCCTGCCTAGAGGAGTTTCTTTAGTATTTGTTGTAAAGCTGGTTTGGTGGTGCTGAATTCTCTTAACTTTTGCTTGTCTGTAAAGATTTTAATTTCTCTGTCAAAACAATTTATGTAGAGAGTTTGTAAGAAATTCTGAAACTTGTTAAGAGGGCCTTTCACTCAGTTCATGCATGAAGCCAGACATATTGAAGGTGGGTGCAAAGGCAATGAACAACTGCATTTCTGGACAATAGAACTCAGAAATATGTCCCAGCAAATCCCGCAATGGGACAGTACATTTATTATTTAAAGAGAAGTGCAGGAATCTGGACTTTACCTTATTTTGGTTATTAACTGTCCTGTCAGTTACTCACTTTAGGAAAAATGTTCCCTCTGAGATTTGCTAGTTCATAAATTCTCTAAGCAGTCTAGAACATAACTCTTGTTAAAGGAGAAAAGGAACACTGGGTCTTCAGGAGAAAGCCTTCTTATAATTTTAACTGTCCTAAAATAATAATTTTCTTCCATATCAGTACTGGAACAGTGTGAAAAATTAATCTATATTAATTTTCCCTATGAATTAATTAGGCCACAGTGTTATGTGGTCTAAGTAGGTCTCTATCAGTGAAGGGAATTATTGTCAATTGGAAATTGCTTCAGTGAGAATCTTAGTAAGCAGCTCCCTCTGATGGGGACTTTTGTCTTAGACAACATTTGAACTAAATTAAAAGGAAAAAATATTGTTTGGAATATCCCAAGAAGGCTTTAAGAACATTTTTAAAAATCAAATTAAGATCCTTGAGATATACATATATCTTATTTTTAAAACTGCAAAAGGTATTATACATATTAATGTGGAAGAAAAATTGGGTAATTATTTTTCACTCTCCTAAAATATGAGAGAAAAGAAATGGTCCATAAAATTTAAAATAAACTGGATGTTATCAAAATTAAAGACTTTTCCTCTGAGAAAGAGAATATTAAAAGAATGAAATGAGAGAGGTGGTCTGGCTCAAGGCAGGAAGGTGGGTTGTGATCTAGGATGCTCCTGTCAGCTCCTGTCTGTGGGCTGTTGACTTGTGGGAACTTGTTCTAAAAGAAGTGAGTGATAGGAGGAGCTTCAAGATGGTCGAAGAGTTAAGACGTGGAGATCACCTTCCTCCCCACAAATACATCAGAAATACATCTACATGTGGAACAACTCCTACAGAACACTTTACTAAATGCTGGCAGAAGACGTCTGACCTCCCATAAGGCAAGAAACTCCCCACGTACCTGGGTAGGGCAAAAGAAAAAAGAAAAACAGACAAAAGAATAGGGATGGGACCTGCACCAGTGGGAGGGAGCTGTGAAAGAGGAAAGGTTTATGCACACCAGGAAGGCCCTTCACGGACGGGGGCGGGGAATCTTCAGAGCCACGGAGGAGAGTGCAGCAACAGGGGTGCAGAGGTCAAAGCAGAGATTCCTGCATAGAGGATCAGTGCTGACCAGCACTCACCAGCCCGAGAGGCTTGTCTGCTCGCCTGCCGGGACGCGTGTGGGCTGGGAGCCTGGGGCTCGGGCTTCGGAGATCGGATCCCAGGGAGAGGACTGGCGTTGGCTGCGTGAACACAGCCTGAAGGGGCTAGTGCGACACAGCTAGCCGGTAGGGAGTCCGAGAAAAAGTCTGGAGCTGCCAAAGAGGCAAGAGACTTTTTCTTGTGCGTGAGGAGAGGGGATTAAGAGTGCCGCTTAAAGGAGCTCCAGAGACGGGTGCGAGCCGCAGCTATCAGCGAGGACGCCAGAGACGGGCATGAGACGCTAAAGCTGCTGCTACAGACACCAAGAAGCCTGTGTGCAAGCACACGTCACTATCCACACCTCCCCTCCCGAGAGCCTGTTCAGCCCACCACTGCCAGGGTCCCGTGATCCAGGGACAGCTTCCCTGGGAGAACACACGGCATGCCTCACGCTGGTGCAAAGTCATACTGGCCTCTGCCGCCGCAGGCTCGCCCCACATTCCGCATCCCTCCCTCCCCACTGCCTGAGTGAGCCACAGTCCCTGAATCAGCTGCTCTTTTAACTCCGTCCTGTCTGAGCGAAGAACAGATGCCCTCAGGCGACCTACACGCAGAGGCAGGTCCAAATCCAAAGCTAGACCCCAGGAGCTGTGCAAACAAAGAAGAGAAAGGGAAATTTCTCCCAGCAGCCTCAGGAGCAGTGGATTAAATCTCCACAATCAACTTGATGTACACTTCATCTGTGGAATACCTCAACAGAAAAACGTAGCATCCCCAATTAAGGAGGTGGACTTTGGGAGCAATGAGATATATATATATATATATATATATATATACACACACACACATATATATTGTTTTTCCCCCCCTTTTTCTCTTTTTGTGAGTGTGTATGTGTATGATTCTGTGTGTGATTTTGTGTATCTTTGCTATTACCATTTGTCCTAGGGCTCCCTCTGTCGGTTTTTTTTTTTTAGTATCGCTTTTAGCACTTGTTATCATTGGTGGATTTGTTTTTTGCTTTGGTTGCTCTCTTCTTTCTTTCTTGTATTTTTATTAAAAATTTTTTTAAATAATTTTTTTATTTTAATAACTTTATTTTTATTTTATTTATTTTATTTTTTTGTGGTACACGGGCCTCTCACTGCTGTGGTCTCTCACGTTGCAGAGCACAGGCTCCGGACGCACAGGCCTAGCGGCCATGGCTCATGGACCCAGCCGCTCCATGGCATGTGGGATCCTCCTGGACTGGGGCACAAACCCATGTCCCCTGCATCGGCAGGCGGACTCTTAATCACTGCGCCACCAGGGAAGCCCTATTTTACTTTATTTTATCTTCTTCTTTTTTTTCCTCCCTTTTATTCTGAGCCGTGTGGATGACAGGCTGTTGGTGCTCCAGCCAGGCATCAGGGATGTGCTTCTGAGGTGGGAGAGCCAGCTTCAGGACACTGGTCCACAAGAGACCTCCCAGCTCCACGTAATATCAAATGGCAAGAATGTCCCAGAGATCTCCATCTTAACGCCAAGACCCAGCTGCACTCAACGACCAGCAAGCTACAGTGCTGGACACCCTATGCCAAACAACTAGCAAGACAGGAACACAACCCCATCCATTAGCAGAGAGGCTGCCTAAAATCATAATAAGGTCACAGATGCCCCAAAACACATGACCAGATGTGGACCTGCCCACCAGAAAGACAAGATCCAGCCTCATCCACCAGAATACAGGCACTAGTCCCCTCCACCAGGAAGCCTACACAACCCACTGAACCAACCTTAGCCACTGGGAGCAGACAGCAAAAACAACAGGAACTACGAACCTGCAGCCTGCGAAAAGGAGACCCCAAACACAGTAAGTTAAGCAAAATGAGAAGACAGACAAACACACAGCAGATGAATGACCAAGGCAAACACCTACCAGACCTAAGAAATGAAGAGGAAATAGGCAGTCTAACTGAAAAAGAATTCAGAATAATGATAGTAAAGATGATCCAAAGCCCTGGAAATAGGATGGAGAATATAAAAGAAACGTTTAACAAGGACCTAGAAGACCTAAAGAGCAAACAAACAGTGATGAACAAAACAATAAATGAAATTTAAAATTCTCTAGAAGGGATCAATAGCAGAATAACTGAGGCAGAAGAACGGATAGGTGACCTGTAAGATAAAATAGTGGAAATAATTACTGCAGAGCAGAATAAAGAAAAAAGAATGAAAAGAATTGAGGACAGTCTCAGAGACCTCTGGGACAACATGAAATGCACCAACATTCGAATTATAGGGGTCCCAGAAGAAGAAGAGAAAAAGAAAGGGACCGAGAAAATATTTGAAGAGATTGTATTCAAAAACTTCCCTAATATGGCAAAGGAAAAAGTTGATCAAGTCTAGGAAGACCAGAGAGTCCCATACAGGATAAATCCAAGGAGAAACACACCATGACACATATTAATCAAACTCTAAAAATTAAATACAAAGAAAAAATATTAAAAGCTGCAAGGGAAAAACGACACATAACATACAAGGGAACTCTCATAAGGTTAACAGCTAATTTTTCAGCAGAAACTCTGCAAGCCAGAAGGGAGTGGCATGATATACTTAAAGTCATGAAAGGGAAGAACTACAACCAAGATTACTCTACCCAGCAAGGATCTCACTGAGATTCGATGGAGAGATCAAAAGCTTTACAGACAAGCAAAAGCTAAGAAAATTCAGGGCTTCCCTGGTGGTGCAGTGGTTGAGAATCCGCCTGACGATGCAGGGGATACGGGTTCGTGCCCCGGTCTGGGAAGATCCCACATGCCGTGGAGTGGCTAGGCCCGTGAGCCATGGCCGCTGAGCCTGTGCGTCCGGAGCCTGTGCTCCGCAACGGGAGAGGACATAACAGTGAGAGGCCCACGTACCGGGAAAAAAAAAAGCTAAGAAAATTCACCACCAAACCAGCTCTACAACAAATGGTAAAGGAACGTCTCTAAGTGGGAAACACAAGAGAAGAAAAGGACCTACAAAAACAAGCCCAGAATAATTAAGAAGATGGTAATAGGAACATACATATCAATAATACCTTAAACATGAATGCATTAAATGCTCAAACCAAAAGACACAGCCTTGCTGAATGGATAAAAAAACAAGACCCATATATATGCTGTCTACAAGAGACCCACTTCAGACCTAGGGACACATTCAGACTGAAAGTGAGGAGGTGGAAAAAGATTTTCTATGCAAATGGAAATCAAAACAAAGCTGGTGTAGCAATACTCATATGAGATAAAATAGACTTTAAAATAATGTTACAAGAGACAAGGAAGGACACTACATAATGATCAGGGGATCAATCCAAGAAGAAGATATAACAATTATAAATATATATGCACCCAACATAGGAGCACCTCAGTACATAAGGCAACTGCTAACAGCTCTGAAAGAGGAAATCGACAGTAACACAATAATAATGGGGGACTTTAACACCTCACTTACACCAATGGACAGATCATCCAAAGTGAAAATAAATAAGGAAACAGAAGCTTTAAATGACACAATAGACCAGATAGATTTAATTGATATTTATAGGACATTCCATCCAAAAACAGCAGATTACACTTTCTTCTCAAGTGTGCACGGAATATTCTCCAGGGTAGATCACATATTGGGTCACAAATCAAGCCTCAGTAAATTTAAGAAAATTGAAATAATATCTAGCATCTTTTCTGACCACAACGCTATGAGATTAGAAATCAAGTACAGGGAAAAAAAACTTAAAAAACACAAACACATGGAGGCTAAACAATACGTTACTAAATAAACAACAGATCACTGAAGAAATCAAAGCAGAAATCAAAAAATACCTAGACACAAATGACAATGAAAACACGATGATCCAAAACCTATGGGATGCAGCAAAAGTAGTTCTAAGCGGGAAGTTTATAGCTATACAAGCCTACCCCAAGAAACAAGAAAAATCTCAAATAAACAATCTTACCTTACACCTAAAGGAAGTAGAGAAAGAAGAACAAACAAAACCCAAAGTTAGCAGAAGGAAAGAAATCATAAAGATTAGAGCAGAAATAAATGAAATA
>NC_041229.1:9137126-9205177 GCF_002837175.3 Physeter macrocephalus | reverse complement strand
TTCTTTGAGAAGATAAACAAAATTGATAAACCATTAGCCAGACTCATCAGGAAAAAGAGAGAGAGGACTCAAATCAATAAACTTAGAAGTGAAAAAGGAGAAGTTACAACAGACACTGCAGAAATACAAAGCATCCTAAGAGACTACTACAAGCAACTCTATGCCAATAAAATGGACAACCTGGAAGAAATGGACAAATTCTTCGAAAGGTATAACCATCCAAGACTGAACCAGGAAGAAATAGAAATAAACCTACCTAAGGAGACAAAAGACCTGTATGCAGAAAATTATAAGACACTGATGAAAGAAATTAAAGATGATACAAATAAGTGGAGAGATATACCATGTTCTTGGATTTGAAGAATGAACATTGTGAAAATGACTGTACGACCCAAAGCAATCTACAGATTCAATGCAATCCCTATCAAACTACCACTGGCATTATTTATAGAACTAGAACAAAAAGTTTCACAATTTGTATGGAAACACAAAAGACCCTGAATAGCCAAAGCAATCTTGAGAAAGAAAAACGGAGCTGGAGGAATCAGACTCCCTGACTTCAGACTATAATACAAAGCTACAGTAATCAGGACAGTATGGTATTGGCACAAAGCAGGTACATTTTTCTAGTTAGGTACCAGAGCCTTGTAGAACATCTCTCTGCCACAGCGATCATGGCTGAGGAAAACTCCCACTTTCAAGCTCAGTCAGAAACAATGCCCTAGGAGCTCTCTCTGTCCCTTCACAATTCTTTCTTTCATTCCATTTCTTTGTGAGATGAACAGTGGATTCAAACAGGGCTCTGCATCATTAGCTGTGCGATCTTGATCAAGTCACATAACTATTTCATTATCTATAAAACAGGATGAGGAGACTTATCTCTTAATAGGATTTGTAAAATATGGCACATACTATGGAGTACAGATTTTCCTTCTGAGAGACAAAAGGGAGGAGTTAAATTACCATGTTGAAAGAGTAAATCCTAGTAGGACAAGGTTTTGCCATATATTTTTGTTTGTGTTTTGAAAGCAGGAAATAAATCTTCCTTTGCAAAGGGGAACCCCTGTTTTGCAGTTAGACAAAGAATCCTGACATTATATGTGACAGTGTATTCTGTAGCCAAAAATACTACTGGTTAATTTTTAATCACAATCACAATCCACAGATATGTAGACAAGTTGATAACAATTTCAGTTACATTTCTGACGAAATATCAGTTGACCAATACCATAAACAGAGGTATTTGTTATTGTGTGGATTGTGCAAGGTGAGCAGAATAGTGTAGCTGATACATTCTCAAGCATTCTCAAGAATAAAGAACCTTAGTTCAACAGAGTATTCAATTGCTATATATATGCATACTGAAAATCTAGAATAAGAGTGATTAATAAAAGAACTCTGAAAAATTCTGGAAATATTTACAAGTTTACCATACCCACAATTTTTGTCATTCCTTCTCTGTTTTATGAAATTGTAAGTAATAAATCATTGATACAGGAAAGGGTGCTGTGTAAAGAAACCAAGAAAGAAAAAAATTGTTTAGACAGCATACCTCTCCATGGCTTACCTTGAATGGGAAAGACACAAGAAAAGAAGTAAGTAGTGTTATCCTTAGATGGGAAAGGTTATTGGCCCATTGTCTCCAACTGGTATAGGGTTACTTAGGGCTGAGAATGACCCTCTAGTCCAAGAATAAGCCCATGGCGTTACATCATGCGGCAAGAAAAGAAAAGAAATTAGAGAAGATATCCTGCCAAGAAGAATTTAGAAAGACAAATGAAGAAAAAAAAATAGTAGGAAGAAGATAAAGTGGAGCAGGAAGAGAAGGAAAAGACACAAAAATGGAGGTATAAATGGTTCAGCTCAGTTTGTAATTCTCTTCAGGGTTTTCTTCAGAGCAATTCTGACATCCTTGTTCCTGAGGCTATAAATGAGAGGGTTCAACATGGGTACTACATTGGCATAAAACACTGAGAAAAATTTCCCCTGACCCACAGACCCAGCAAATGATGGCTTGACGTGAATGAGCAGCCCAAATCTATAGAATAGACCAACTGTTATTACGTGGGAGCCATGGTGCTGAAGGCTTTGGACCAACCTTTATCTGATGGTATGTGAAGGATATTGAAAAGAATCAAGGTATAAGAAACACAGATAATGAAGCTAGATACCATGACAACTGTACCCACAACAACAGAAACCACAAGCTCATTGGCATAGGTGCTGCTGCAGGAGAGCTGGAGGAGGTGGAAGATGTCGCACAGGTAATGGTTGATGTTGTTGGAATCACAAAAGATCAGCCTGATCATACACCCTGTGTCGACTACAGCACCAGCAAACCCCATCACATATGAACCAGACATAAGCAGAGAACAGACCTGAGGGGACATGGTGACAGCAATGGCTTACAGATGGACACACAGTGATCACAGGCCATGGCTGTCTACACATAGCACTCAGAGTTGACAAAAAAGCAGAAGAAAAATAGCTGAGACATGCATCCTGTAAAGGAGATGATGTTCTTCTCTGAAATAAATCTCATTAGCATTTTGGTGGTAAAGACACATGAGTAACAGAGATCAATAAAGGACAGATTAAAGAGGAAAAAATACATGTGGGTGTGAAGGTGTGAATTTAGACAAATTAGATTCATCAAGCACAAACTGCCTACCACAGTAACCATGTAGTTAATCAGAAACAGGAAAAACGAGCAGTTGGAGTTCAGGTTGGTCTGTGAATCCCATAAGGATAAACTCAGTCACAGAGTAGGCATTTTCCATAGGCATTCATTGCACAATTGTGATCTGCAGGAACAGGGGTAGAAACTGACATTAACAATGGACTTTTCCTCTTTGTTTTCCAAGGGAGAGCTGGATCTGCTTGTTTAACCTGTTTTATAAAGACATACATTAAGACATCCAAAAAGCAACACTTATGATTATTCCTGATGATTCCTCATTTTCTCCTTTCTACCCTTACTACTGTTGTTTGTCTCTGTTCAGAAAGCATGCTGGTAGACTCCCAGTGTCTCTGCATGTCATTTTCTCCCTTCTCCCCTGTGTCCGTTAAGGATCAGGGCTGAAAAGAGCAATTAAACAGGTAGTGTTCCCCACAACCGTTGATTTATGTAGTTTGGGGTCTGAAAAGAAAAGAGGGGGTTGATTCTACCCTCACCTACTTTTTCCTGAATGCCTCACTGCCGTTGAACCTTAAGGCTCCTTCTGCCTTACAGTCCTGAGAGGGTCAAAGTTTCTGACAATGAAAGGCAATATCCGACAGCACTGTCCTCAGTCTTTGACTTGCTAAAAGAGGTATGCTGGGGAACAAGCCATAATTTCTATTTGAGAATTTACCCAGAAGGTCCTCTTCACTTGCAAGGAGGAAAGCAACCTTATATGAGCTCCAAAACAATCAGTTGATTCAAATGAGATTCTATTCCATGCCCTATAGTTCTGGGAAAATTGATTGGAAGCACAGAAAATTATTCTCTCCGTCATGATTTCCTTTCAAGTTAAATGAGCCCACTGAGGGTAGAAATTACTGAGTTTGTGTTTCCATCCTGTATCATAGATCCTTGGAGACACAATGTTCTACTCAGTTTATAATTTCACAATGAGAATTCTTAACCCCCAGTGCAGAAAAATGGGTGCCCCTTTTGTACTTTCTTCATCATCTCCTGGTGTCTATGCACAGTTCTAAAAAAGGAACATCTGGGGCATGATCACTTGCCTTTACTAGCACTTTCCTAGAGCCTCTGGGATTGCATTAGTGAAATAGTGTATCATAGCTTTAACACTGTCCATGCTTATGGATTTCACCTCTGTAAAGACGTGTTGTAGCAAAATGATTAAAAGAACGAGCCCCTTAAGTCAGACTTAGTTTAAATCTGGCCGTTAAACTTCTTAATTGTAAGACTGTAGACAATCATATAACCTCTCTGATCCTTGCATATTTTTATATACTTATCCCTGTGTATATCTATAAAATGAGGCTAGCAAAAGAGCTATCTCATAGGGCTGTTTTGTGGATTAAATTAGTTAAGTCACCCAAAGTTTATTAGGAACATGCCTGACATATAATAGGAGCCTGAGAAGTGTTCCCATTGCTATTAATCCATATTCATTATAGCAGGATTTCTCAACTTAGCACTAATGGTATTTTGAAGTGGATAATTCTTTGTTGTGTTCTGTGTATTATAGGATAGATCACATGCTAGGGCACAAAACAAATCTCAACAAATTTTAGAGGACAGAACTTAAATCAAGCATTTTTCCAACCACATGGTATAAAACTAAAAATCAATTACAGAAAGAAAAATGGGAAAAACACAAACACGTGGAGACTAAATAACATGCTACTAAAAAAGCAATTGGTCAATGAAGAAATCAAAGAGTAAATCAGAAAATACTTTGAAACAAATGAAAATGGAAACAACACAATCCGAAATCTATGGGATGCAGCAAAAGCAGTTCTAAGAGGGAAGTTTATAGTGATACAAGCCTTCCTCAAGAAAGAAGAAAAATCTCAAGTAAACAACCTAATCTACCACCTAAAAGAATTAGAAGAAGAAGAAGTAAGAAAGCCCAAAGTCCAGGAGAAGGAAGGAAATAATAAAGTTCAGAGAGGAAATAAAGATAGAAAAAAGAACAGGAAAGATCAAGGAAACAAAGAGCTATTTTTTGAAAAGATTTTTAAAAAAGATAAACCACTAGCCAAGCTCACCAGGAAGAAAATATAGAAAACCCAAATAAACAAAATAAGAAAAGAAAGAAGAGAAAGAACAACTGATACCACAGAGATACAAAAAAATCATAAAGAGAATGTTGCAAACAGTTGTATGCCAACAAATTGGACAACCTAAAAGTAATGGACAAATTTGTAGAAACATACGACCTTCCAAGACAGAATCAAGAAGAAACAGGCAATTTGAACTGACCAATCACCAGTAGTGAAATTGAATTTGCAATTAAATGTCTCCCAGAAAAAAAAAAAAAGACCAAGACTGAACAGCTTTACAGGGGAATTCTACCAAAAATATTAAGAAGAAATAATACCTATCCTTCTCTAACTGTTCCAAAAAATGAAGAGGACAGAACGTTCCCAAACTCATTCTACAGGGCCACCATTACCCTGATACCAAAATCAAGCAAAGACACTACAAAAAAGGGAAGGTGGAGGCCAATATCTCTGACAAATATAGATGCAAAAATCCTCAACAAAATATTAGCAAACCAAATCCAACAATATATAAAAAGGATCATACACCATGATCAAGTTGGATTTATTCTACAGTCACAAGGATGGCTCAGCATTCACAACTCAATCAATCTGATAAACCACATTAAGAAAAGGAAGAATAAAAATCACACAGTCATCTCAATAGACAGAAAAAACATTTGACAAAATTCAACATCCAGTCATGATAAAAAACACTTAGCAAAGTGGGTATTGAGGGAACATATCTCAACATAATAAAGGCCATTAATGACGAATCCACATCTAACATCATACTCAATGGTGAAAAGCTGAAAGCCTTTCCTCTAAATTCAGTAACGATACAAGGATGCCAGTCTTGCAACTTCTATTTAACACAGAATTGGAAGTCCTAGCCACAGCAGTCACACAAGAAAAAGAAATAAGAGGTATCCTAATTCGAAGGGAAGAAGTAAAATTGCCACTATTTGCAGATGACATGATACTTTATATAGAAAACGCTAAAGTCTCCACCCCAAAGCTATTAGAATAAATGAATTCAGCAATGTTGCGGGATACAAGATAAATATACAGAAATCTGTTGAGTTTCCATACACAAATAATAAACTATGAGAAAAAGAAAGTAAAAAATAAAGCCCATTTAAAATAGTTTCAAAAAGAATAAAATGCATAGGAATAAACTGAACCAAAGAGGTGAAAGACCTATAATCTGGAAAATATAAAACACTGATAAAGGAAACTGAATATGATACAAAGAAATGAAATGATATCCCATGCTCTTGGATTCAAAAAATTAATGTTGTTAAAATGGCCATACCACCCAAAGCAATCTAAAGATTTAATGCAATCCCTAACAAAATACCCATGATATTTTTCACAGAACTAGAACAATTAATCCTAAAATTCATATAGAACCAAAAAAGTCCCCAAACTGCCAAAACAGTCTTGAGAAAAAAAAAGAACAAAGCTGGATGTATTACCCTACCAGACTTCAGACTATACTACAAAACTACAGTAATCAAAACAGAGTGGTGCCTGCACAAAAACAGACACACAGATCAATGAAACAGAATAGAGATCCCAGAAAAAAACCCACACATTTATTATCAATTAATCTACAACAAAGAAGTGAAGAATATGCAGTGAAGAAACGACATTCTTTTCAACAAGTGATGCTGGGACAACTGGACAGCTACTTGTAAAACAATGGGATGATAAGATTTCCTGACCATATACAAAAATAAACTGAAAATGTATTAAAGATCTAAATATAACACATGAAACCATAAAACTCCTAGAAGAAAACATAAGCAGAACACTCTGACTTAAACTGTAGGAATATTTTTTTACATCTGTCACCTAAGGTAAATGAAATAAAAGCAAACATAAACAAACGGGACCTAATTAAACTTAAAAGCTTTTGCATAGCAAAGGAAACCATCAAAAAAATGAAAAGACACCATACTGAATGGGAGAAAATATTTATAAATCATATGAATGATAACGGGTTAATATCCAACATATGTAAACAGATCATACAACTCAATATCAAAAAAAACACAACACAAGTTAAAATTGGGTAGAAGACCTGAATAGACATTTTTCAAAAGGAGGCATATAGATGGCCAACAGACACATGAAAAGATGCTCAACATCACTAACTGTCAGGGAAGTGCAAATCAAAACAAGATATCACCTCACACCTGTCAGAATGGCTATTATCAAAACTCTACAAATAACAAATGTTGGAGAAGATGTGGAGAAAAGAGAACACTTGTACACTGTTTGTGGGAGTGTAAATTGTTGCAGCCACCATGGAAAACAGTATGGAGGTTCCTCAAAAAAACTAAAAAATAGATCTACCATATGATCCAGCATTTCCACTGTTGCAGGTATATCTGGGAAAAAAACAAAAACACTAATTTTAAAAGCTACATATGCCCCAATGTTCATAGCAGCACTATTTACAATTGCCAAGATATGGAAGCAACCCAAAGGCCCATCGACAGATGAATGGATAAAGATATGATAGATAGATAAAGATGGAATATTTCTCAGCCATAAAAATATTGAAATTCTGACATTTGCAGCAACATGAATGGACCGAGTGAGATAAGTCAGACAAAGACAAATACTGTAATATATCACTTATATATGGAATCTAAAAAAAAATACAAATGAATGTATATGCAAAACAGAAACATGCTCACAGATATAGAAAATAAACTACTAGTTACCAAAGGGGAGAGGGAAGGAGGGAGGGGCAGATTACATGTATGGGACTAAGACTTAAAAACTACTATGTATAAAATAAATAATCAGCAAGGATATATTGTACAGTGCAGTGAAATAGCCATTATTTTGTAATTTCTTTAAATGGAATATAATCTATAAAAATATTGAATCACGGGCTTCCCTGGTGGCGCAGTGGTTGAGAATCCGCCTGCCGATGCAGGGGACACGGGTTCGTGACCCGGTCCGGGAAGATCCCACATGCCGCGGAGCGGCTAGGCCCGTGAGCCATGGCCGCTGAGCCTGCGCGTCTGGAGCCTGTGTTCTGCAGAGGGAGAGGCCACATCAGTGAGAAGCCTGCGTACCGCAAAAAAAAAAAAAAAAAAATTGAATCATTATGTTGTGCAAATGAAACTAATATGATAGTATAAATCAACTATACTTTGTTAAAAAGGAAACATAAATCTTAAGTGTATGGCTCAATGAATTTTACCTATATATATGCCCATGTAAAATATAGTTCAAGATACACATTTCCTAGAAAGGTTCCCTTGTTCCCCTTCTCAGTCAATACCCATCCCCTCCCCAGAGGTAACCACTATTCTTACTTCTTGCCCTCCAAATACATCTGACATTCTAAATATACAAACAGAACAGCGCTGGAGAAATAGGGAAATTAGAGAAAACAGCATCTACTTTAAATCTGTTTATTATCTTATTGGAGAGACAAGGTGTTATGGTCAAGTGTTGAAATCCTAAACCCCCCAAAGGTGATGATATTGGGAGATGGGGCCTTTAGGAGGTACTTAAGTCACGAAGATGGAATCTTCATAATTGGGATTAGTACCTTATAAAAGACATCTCACAGAAATCACTAGCTCCTTCCACATTGTGAGCATATAATGAGAAGGGAGTGATGCAGAAAAGTGCCCTCACCCATTTATGCTGGTACCATGATCTTGGACTTCCAACCTCCAGAACTGTGAGAAATAAATTTCTGTTGTTTATGTCATTGAGTCTGTGGTATTTTGTTACAGCAGCCTGAATGGACTGAGATACAGGTTTAAATAAGTGCAAAAAATGTTGAAAAAAATATAGTTTATTATCATTAATATATACCTTTTTTCATGATAAATCTCATTAGATAAGTTAAAACAATGTCTAACATATTTCTTCTAAATTAATGTGCAGTATTTTCCTTTAAAGTGATAAATAAACTATGCAGTAAGAGCTATATGCTCTTTTTAAAAATATTTGCTGTCATTGTAGATAATAATGAATGCAAGTTTTATAATAAACCAGTGAGCTCCCTTGCTAGGATCCTAAGGTACATATGTATTATTCCTTTAATGGTACTTTATTAACACCATCTTTGGCAATAAAATGTGGAGCTACATGTATTCTCTTCAATATTAAATGAACTGGGCTGATAGAGGCTCTCAGAAACAGATAGTAAATGGTATAGATTTTGCCATTCTCAAAGGGAACAAGAAGGGGCAAAATATAAAAAGAAAGTTGATAAGAAATGTAGGACAAAAGGAAAAGATCAGAGAATCTGATGATACTTCAAGCTATATACTAGTTTGTATTAAGACATTTTATTGAATCCTGTTCCCTATACCAGCAAGAGTATCGACAAGAATGAGAATATTTCTACAGTATTTGGCACTTCTGTGTTTGGATGAGTAAGATATAATTTTAACTTTCTGTGATTTATGATTCACCATATTTGTCCAGATTAGGAATAACTCAGAAGATGGAAGTATGAAAAAATTATTTTTAAAAAGGTCAGCATATTTATTCCTTTTATAAACATGTTGTTAGTTATTTAGTAAACTGATAAGTATGAAAAAATTATTTTTAAAAAGGTCAGCATATTTATTCCTTTTATAAACATGTTGTTAGTTATTTAGTAAACTGATATGAGGTGCAGGAGATACAGAGGCCAAATATGAGACAAGATCAGCAATGAGGGAAATGATAAGACAAGTCTATACCACATACAAAAAAATCTGTAGAAGCAACATGGTGATAAATACACTCTTCTTGAAAGACAGTAGTAAAAATTAATAAAAAGTTGAATTTCTTTACAATATCGCTGATTCAAGTTAGAACATGGTTCTCCTCTGGATTCTTAAACACGGATTTCCTCAGTGTAACTTTGATATCCTTGTTTCTCAAACCGTAAATCAAAGGATTGACCATGGGCACCACATTAGTATAGAAAACAGAAGAAATTTTTGTCAGGTCCATAGATCCAGGAGAAGAATATTTAAGGTACGTGAATGCTGCTGAACCAATAAAAAAGAGAAAGAGCAATGATGTGGGAGCTGCAGGTGCTGAAGGCTTTCGATCTTCCCTGAGCGGATTTGATATGAAGAATGCTAGTAAGGATGAAGATGTAAGAAACTAGGTGGTGAAACTGGGTACTGTGATATTAATACCCACAACAATAAGAACTACCACCTCACTGACGTAAGTGCTGGTGCAAGAGACTTGGAGGAGTGGGAGGATGTCACACAAGTAATGGTTGATATTAACATTGCAGAAGGTTAGTCTAAGCATGCACCCTGTGTGGGCAGAGGCTCCAGTAAACCCCACCACATATGCAGTCAAAGATAGCACCAAACAGACCTTATGGAACATGGTGACCTTATGCAGCAGTGGAGTATAGATGGTCACATAACGATCATAGGCTATTGAGGTCAACATATAGCATTCAGAGATGACAAAAAAAGAGAAAGAAAAACAGCTGAGTCATGCACCCAACATAGGAGATGATATTCTTCCTAAATACAAAGTTCATCAGCATCTGGGGGGTGAAAACAGAGGAGCAACAGAGATCAATGAAGGATGTTTGAAGACTAAATAGTACACGGGGGTGTGGAGGTGAGAATTTAGACCAATAAGAATGATCAAGTCCAGGTTGCCCACCATGGTGACAGTGTAGATCATTAGAAACAGGTAAGAGAGGGGCTGCTGGAGCTCTGGGCGGTCTGTTAATCCAGCAAGAATAAATTCAGTCACTAAGGAGTCATTTCTAGCCAGCATTCTCAACTTTGGAAATCTGTGAGAATAGAAGAAAACTACATTAATAGGGAACCCAGCTCTGTCCTTACAGACTCTCTTTTATATGAGCTTTACAAGAAAGAGACTCAGACTGGCAGACATCACGTCTTCCTTTGCTTCATAGGGTCTCTAAGTACTGCAACACACACCCCTCAACATTTAAATCACTGTCTTTTGTTGCATGAGCTGCATGGGGCAAACAACGGCTTTATCTTTACTAGAAGACAGAGGGATGGGGTAGCCTAGGAACAAGCTTACCTGTTGATGGGCTTTGGTGGTGGGGTTGTATCCCCATCTCTCCATCCTACTCATCTGACCAGTTACTTTTTAGTTTCTACTCATGTTTCCATCACTCTATGAGTTATCTCAGTTCCCCTGTGATGACCTTCAAGAAAGAATTCCCACAGGGCAGAGACCATAACCATATTCTGCTTCCTAGAAGGGAGTTGCTAAGAGTCTCTCGGATTTTCAGTTACTTTACTACAAGATTCCATGAAGTCGATAATTGATAACAGGTATGGAGGAGAGCCTTGGTGGCCTAAACTTTATACTTAACCATATACTGCATTGTTTCCACACATTCTCCTCCTCTATTCCATCCTGGCTGAACATAGAATGAATAAAGGAAGGTGGATGTGCTTTCCCAGGTTTTGTAGGATGGCATGAAAGCGAAACAAATTAATTTCGGTGCTGATTAAATTAGCTGTTGTTAGTGAATATATATCAAGCTGTATACTTATTATGACATGTAAACTTGTACAGTACATATATTTTGACAAAAAAATTTTTTCCACACACACTGTGTTTTATTTTTACAAGAGATAAACTGACACCAACATTGTAAATGGATGACCACAACAAAAGCAACAATGATTGCAATTACTAAACACGAAACACACTCATACTATGTCATAATATTGACATTCAGTCCAGTAATCCTCCACTGTAACAGCTCCTTTACTTTGCTGTGAAAATTGATTTGTATATTTTTTGCCTCTGAGTCCTTGTGGGATTTTTTTTTTATTCAGACAGAAAGTCACAAAATTATAATCATCCTCATCAGTTCACTCAGTCTCATGTAATTAATTTTTTTTCATCTTGATCTTTTGTTAGCACTTTTATGAATTCATCAGTTTTCCATTAGAGTTCTGAAAATGCTTATTCATTCAGTTCAGCAGTATAGTCAGTTACCAAAAACCTGTACTTGTCAGAGTTTTTTCCATGAATTCCTTGAAGATGAAACCTTTTTATAGGAACATTTTTGCGAAAACATCAGACTACACCCAGAACTGTCTGTAAATGACAAAAGACTTAAAAATGACCACAGTTAAAAGATTTGATGAAAGTTCATAATAATGCAATTGACAAGGAAATTTAGTTATTTCTGAGATATACATTTTAAAGTAATAACTAGAATTATGACATAACATTATACCAGAACATATAAAATTTTTAGAAACTTCATGTAAGGTCTGAAACATTTATATTAACATATTTCCATACAAATAACTCTGGCAACCATAGACACTACAGAATTAAACATAGCCAAAATCCTAGCCAGGATACCCAAAATTCTCACCCTAATAGCCATTAACTAAGTGGTTAGTACCTGAGACAGCACATTATCTTTCAACAAAATATTACAAGACAAAGAAACAGTCCAAAGAGATAATGCAAGCCACAGAACCAGACTCAGATAAGAATGAGATGTAGAAGTTATTGAACAGGAAATTAAAATGTCTATAATGAATATGTTAAGGACTCTAAGGGAAAAATAGACGTGTAAGAATTGATGGGTAAACAGAGAGATGGAAACTCTAACAAAAACTATCAAAAGAAAATGCTAGAAATAAAAGGCACAGTAACATAAATGAAGCATTCCTTCTATGTGCTCATCAAAACCCAACACAGTTTAGAAAAATAACCAGTGGCTTGAAGATCAGTCAATTGAAACTTCCCAAAATCAAATCCAAAAAGAAAAAGAGTGAAAAACAGAACATTCAAAAACTCTGAAACAACTTCAAAAGTGAAAAATATGCATAATTGGAATATCAGAAGGTGAGAGTGAACGGCTGATCCTCCTCTTCCTTACATTTTCTTGAGAAGTGATTTATATAACTAAGTTAATTTACACTTTTAAATCATTTACATTTCTTTTTTGATTTCTTACTATTATCTCCATAGCTTTTTATGTTGTTTGCCCTTATGAGGATTTGGCATCAATAACTAACAGATTTCATTCAGGAGAACACCCTTTTACGCAGTCTTACTCAGTGCAACTTGGACATCTTTGTTCCTCAAACTGTAAATGAAAAGATTCATCATTGGCCCCACAATGGTGTAAAAAACTGTGGATACTTTATCTCGATTCAGAGACACAGCAGGAAAAGGCTTCAGTTACATGAATGCTGATGATCCAAAGAAAAAAGAAACCAGAATTATGTGAGAGCTGCAGGTACTGAAGGCTTTGGACTCGCCCTCTGTAGAACAGATGCAGAGGATGTCGGAGAGGATCAAGGTATAAGAAATGGAGTTGGTGAGACTGGGCACTATGACATTGACACCCACCACAACGAAAACCACGAGCTCATTGATGTAGGTGCTTGCGCAGGAGAGCTGGAGGAGAGGAGGAATGTCACACATGTAATGATCGATGATGTTGCCATCACAGAAGGAGATTCTCAGCATGCACCCAGTGTGGGCCATGGTACCCACAAGCCCCATCGCGTATGCACCCACCATCTGCAAGAGGCAGACCTGATGGGACATGGAGACCTTGTAAAGCAGGGGCTTACAGAAAGCCACATATCGATCATAGGCCATTGACGTCAAAATACAGCACTTTTCAATAACAAAGAAGGAGAAGAAACAGCTGAACCATGCACTCTGCTTAAGAGATGACGTTTTGGTTTACAAAACTTATCAGCATTTTAGGGGTAATAACAGAGGAGTAGCAGAGATCAATGAAGGAAAAGTTGAAGAGAAAGTAGTACATGGGAGTGTGCAGGTGAGGGTTCAGACCAATCAGAATAATCAAGCCAATGTTCCCCACCACCGTGACCAGATATATTCCTAAGAAAATGAAAAAGAGAGGCAGCTGGAGTTCTGGCTGTTGTGTTAAACCCAGCAGGATAAACTCAGTCACTGAAGAGTCGTTCCCTGGGGCCATTCTTCCCTAGGACATATCTGTGGGAACAGGACAAAGGGTAACATTAAAATGAGCACCCAGCTCTTTCCACTCAATCCCACTATAATGAGGTAGAGACCCAGAATAGGAGAATGAACCCAAGCCAACCCTCTGTGTGCCTTTGTTTGCTCCTTTGTGTAAAGGCTGAGGGAATTTTTAAAGATAATATATATCAAAAACACTAACCGGCAAGTTCTACAGGGATAAGATTCAGTAACCCTGTGACCACTCATGACTACAGCATCTCTGCTCCACTTCTGCTTTGATAGCTTACCAGGCCCGCCTAATGATCAATGATTGTCTCAGCAGAGAGAAGGTGTGTCATTTCAGGGAGTCCTTGGCTTTCTGAGATGAGGTTTGGAAGAATAACATGACAGATAAAATTCAACACTCACCCTTTTACATGGGGACCTCAATCCTGCTGGATTAACTGAGCTCAGAGAAATAAAGTAACTTCCATCCTCCCAGACTGTCAGACTTCCACAAGCTCTCAGAAAGGTCCTTATGCCTCTCCCTGCTGAATGCACCATAGACTCAGATCAAAGTTGCTAAGCTCAGAGAAAAGAATATAATTTCCATCCTCCCTGAATGTCACAAAGAGGACTTCCACACACTCTCAGAAAGGTCTCAACGTCTCTCCCTGACTGCATAGACTCAGATCAAAAGGCAGATTTGGGTCAATACAGGAAGTTTTCAAATGCCAAAATCAAGGTCACCTCACTATGAGAGGCCATTAGGAACCATTTGAGACTTTTTACTTCTTTTTTGACACAGGAAATCTAAGTGCAAGCTTAGAAAGAGTAATATGGCAATGGCTGGCAGAATGGACTGGCATAAGAGAGACCGGAGACAAGGTGACTCGCAAGAGGCAATTACGATAGTCAATGAATGATAAAAATGCCCTGAATTAACAGTGCTACTGTGAGCAATTCCAAGAAACAAACACATGCAAGAGACACTGAAAAGAAAGAGTCATCAGAACTTCTCACAAAGGGGATCGAAGTAGACCAAAAAAATCCCAAAGATATTAGCCTAGGTGCTTGGTTAAATTATGGTGTTAACTACAAACAGAATTCAGAAAGAATGGAAATATAAACAATATGCATTCAGTTTTGAACATGGTGATCTTGAGTTGCCAGCTGGACAAGCAAGTAGAAGTATACAACCTAAATAAGGCTAAATGATGCTCAAGAGGAAGACCAGAATCTGAGAAAAAGATTTGGGGACCATTTCCACAGAGGTTAAAGCCATGGAATCAGGTGAACTCAATGAGAAAGAATAAAAAGAGAGCAGAGAGGCAAGAAAAACATGTGGGAAATCCGTCATATGGGTTTTACATGTAGGATAGTTGAAAACCTAATCATTACAAAAATGAGTCCCAATTATTATCATCAGACCCTTAGAAATTACAAGGGGACTAAAAATTCCTTAGGGCAAACTTGAAATGTGTCTCACAAGATAGACATTCTTGGGCTTAGCCTTAATGAGGACCTTAGAGATTCATTAATACTATTTTATTTCCTGGA
Source organism: Physeter macrocephalus (assembly GCF_002837175.3). Taxonomy (NCBI): domain Eukaryota; kingdom Metazoa; phylum Chordata; class Mammalia; order Artiodactyla; family Physeteridae; genus Physeter; species Physeter macrocephalus. The sequence goes on along the minus strand of NC_041229.1, from coordinate 9,189,949 downwards.
AATGTTAAGAACTCTTATTTAGGTGATGCAGGAACCAGAAACACTCCCTTTAAGTTTATATTACATCAAATCACATTACAAGAAAAGTTTATGGCAAGGTACTAAATTAGAATTAAAGGTCATTCTTTCACTTTTAACACAACCAGTGTAAATACAGGCAGAGAATGAGTGTAGAGATACTCTGAGCTTATTCTTACATTGCAAAACTAACTCATTACCCTCCTTTCTTCTACCCACATGATGGTCACAGTAGCCTGATTTAGTTATAATGAAATGTGTCAAATGGTTATCCTTTTCACTGAGATATACCATGGTATCTTTTATTAATTCCTGGCTCCTTTTTAAGTAACTCAAGCCTGGTATATTCTAATTTATCAAAGTCAGTGGTAATTTAAGTTTTATACCATATTATATTATCATAAAGATGCAAAAAATGTAAACATTTTTTAACTAAATAGAATTTTAATTTGCAGTATTATGTCACACTGAGCTAAGCTGCTGCAAGCATCTGGAATCACTGGCTAATATATTTTTAAATGTAAATATATAATGGAAAGAAAGTTAAATCTGCAAGTGTCAGGAAGAAAATGGGAAGGCAAAATCTAATTCAGCAGATCTGGGGTGGGGTCCTAGATTCTGGTCCTGATTCTGGTTTTTTTTGTTTGTTTGTTTGTTTTGTTTTTTAAACAAAAGTCAGTAGAAGTGAAGTGATCCATGCAAGATTTGACTGTTAGTGACAGAACCTGAGGTAAACCCAGGTCTTCTGACAGGAAGTTCAATGGATAACAGGATGGTAGAGTTGAAAGAAGAAGCCTCTACTCTTTTTAAAAATTATGTATTTATTTATTTATTTATTTTTATTTTTGGCTGTGTTGTGTCTTCGTTTCTGTGCGAGGGCTTTCTCTAGTTGCGGCAAGCGGGGGCCACTCTTCATCGTGGCCTCTCTTGTTGCGGAGCACAGGCTCCAGACGCGCAGGCTCAGTAGTTGTGGCTCACAGGCCTAGTTGCTCTGCGGCATGCGGGATCTTCCCAGACCAGGGCTCAAATCCGTGTCCCCTGCATTGGCAGGCAGATTCTCAACCACTGCGCCACCAGGGAGCCCTGTTTGTTTGATTTTGAAAGGTGTAAAGTCTGTATCTAAATTCATGTTTTTGCAAATGGGCATCTGATTTTTCTAGCATCATTTGTGAAGAAGACTACCATTATTCCATTGATTGCCTTTGCTCTTTTGTCAAAGATCAGTTGACTATATTTTGTAGGTCAACATCAGGTTCTCTCTTCCGATCCATTGTCTTTTCTTTCATCACTACCACACTGACTTGATTACTGTAGTTTTATAGTGAGTCCTGAAGTTGGACAGTATCTGTCCTACAACTTTGTTCTCCTTCAGTATTGTATTTGATATTTGGGGTCTTTTCCCTTTCCATATATACTTTAGAATCAGTTTGTTGATATCCACAAAAACTTGCTGGGATTTTGATTGGGATCACATTGACGATACAGACGAAGTTAAGAAGAATTGACATCTTAACATAATTGAGTCTTCTAATCCACAAACATGGAGTATCTTTCCATTTATTTAGATTTTTTATTACTTTTATTAGAGTTTTGTAGTTTTCCACATATAGATCCTTTATATATTTTGTTAGACTTATAAGTAAGTATTTCTTCTTTTTGGAGGGTAGGGGTGGGATGACAGTATTAATAGTATTGAGTTTTTCATTACAGATTCCAATCATCCAGTGCCTGGTATATAGGAAAGCTATTAACCTTTGTATGTTAACTTTGTATCCTGTGACTCTCCTCTAGCTACTTATTAGTTCCAAGAGGTTTTTTTGTTCATTTGTTTGTTTTGTAGTTGTTGCTGTCAATTTTGAGGGACTGACTACAGAGACAATCTTGTCATTTGAGAACACAGACAATTGTATTTCTTTTTTTCAATATGTATTTAAAAACGGTTTAAAGTTATCATTCCAAGAAGCAATACAGGCTCAAATATTAATAAATTTGAAAAAATGTATCTCAACATCCTTTGTCCTAAGGAAAATGCAAATTAAAATTAAATGAGATACCACTGCATACACACTAGAATGGCTAAAATTAATGACTGTCTATACCAAGTGAACATGTGGATGTGGAACACCTGGAACTTTCATACACTGCTGTTAGAAGAGTAAAATTATATAGGTACTTTGGAAAACAAATTGGTATTTTCTAATAAAGTTGCACCATATGTAGCATCTGATCCAGACATTCCATGGCTATCACATATACAGAGAAATTAGTGCATATGTCAAAAAAAAATACTTGACCAAGGATGTTCACTGAGGTTTCATTTCAATAGCCAAATTTCTATCAATAAGAGAATAGATAAGGAAATTGTAGAAAATACATTCAGTGAGATATTTATCATAAAACAATGTTCTGATACATGCACCAATATGGTTGAAATACAAAAATCATTATGTTGAACGAAGATGGCAGACTCAAAAGAGTATAAACAGTATGATTTTATTTATAAGATTTTAAAGAACAGGCAAAATTACTCTAAAGTGATAGAAATGAGAGCAATGGTTACCTCAACTGGTGCATGGGATTTGTCTATTGACTATAAAGTGACTTAAGGGAAATTTCTGGGGTCATGGAAATGTTCTGTATCTTTTTCTGGGTGGTGATTAAATGAGTTTATACTTAGGTAAAAAGTCATCAAGCTGTAGACCTCATATTTGTATATTTTACCATATGTAAACTAGGCCTCATAAAATATAATTTGAAATGTTTTTATAAAACTTTATAAGGAAAATTTATTTGTGTAAAAATTTATACAGCTCAATAGTATAAACAATATATTGTTCAGTAGATCTTTCAGGATTTACTGAAAACTAGTCTGTGTTTTTGTAACGCATCTCTAATATCTACTATCAGTATGGGCAGGCCAATCCACACCTTTCCATTACCAACCTTAGAGGCTTAATACTGGACCAGATGGGTCAGTAGTCTTACACAGGATTGGGCTTGGGTGTTTCCATAAAGAATATTCTGACTTATATTGAATCCATGTCTCCAACCTGGGGAAATTCAATGAAGTTGACATAAAGAAAGAAAACCGAGAAAAAAAATAATCAGATACAACTGGGACATTAATCACTTCCCATTTAAGCTTGTGCTCCATGAGCCCTGCCAATTATTACAGTGTGTTTGTGTTTCTATCACCAATAGTGACAGCCAAGCTTCAATCTCTTTTTTCCTTCTTATAAAAAATTTACAAATGAGTAATTTCAGTTTTAAAATATGGCAACATTTCATGTTTAAAATAACAGGAAATCCAACTAAAAACTAGCTTAAAACTTGGCATGCAAAAAGCAGGAAAATTCAATCCACAATGAGGAAAAACCTCAATCTGTAGAAACATACTGAAAATAACATATTTTAAAATTAGCAGACAAGAAAAGAGCTGTTATTAATATATTCTATATATTCAAGAAAAAAAATGTCAAGGCATGACAAGGCCCACATTGACTTCCTTGATCTGAAAAATACAATGTGTGAAATGAAAAATACACCAAATCCAAAAAAATACATAATCCAAAAATAATCATGAGAAAAACATTAGAAATCCCAAATGAGGGATATTCTACAAAATACCTGACTAATACTCTTCAAAACTGTCAAAGTTATCCAAAACATGGGAAGTCTGAGAAAATGTGACAGCCAAGAGGAACCCAATGAGACTGACTAATCAACGCAATGTGGTATCCCGAATGGGATCCTAGGATAGAAAAGAGACATTAGGTAAAAACTAAGAAAATCTGGATAAAGTATGGACTTTAACAATAATTATCAATATTGGTTCACTAACTGTGACATATGTGTCACACTCATGTAAGATAGCAAGAGGAACAAGATATGAAATATATAGTAACTCTCTGTATTATATTAACAATTCTTCTATAAATCTAAAATAATTCTAAAATAACAAATTTATGTAAAAATAAATGTGTTGAATGGAGTTAACACCACATTAGAAGAAATGATGCGTGAACTTAAAGAATAGCAATAGAAAGTAACCAAAATGATATCCAGAGACAACAAAAAAAGCCTAGAAAAGAATGAACAGAGCATCAGTGAGCCCTAAGACATCATATTATGTAATTGGAGTAACCTTATATGTATGTAATTGGAGTCCCAGACAGCAGAGAGGAGGAGTGGTAGAAAAATATTTGAAGACGTAACAGCTGAAAACATCACCTAAAGTATCACTATACAGTGAATGCCCCCTTACCACCTAATCTAATTTGAGAACAAAGTTGACTAAATAAGCTATTTAACAGCTGTCATTTCTGGTATTGTTGGGCTAGGCTATTGGGTCTACCACCCACTCAAAACAGCTAAAAATACTGACTAAAATATTCTACAATATTCTATTTTATGAACTGGTTTGTGATTACATAAATTTTGCATTATTTATTAAATTGCAAATGTATGTATTATGAAGTTTTCAGGATATATTTGATGGTAAAATCAGAAAAGTTGGTATATTCATTACCTATTATAATAATGTAAATTATTCAAACATCAAAAATATCTCTTAAATGAGATTTATCATTTTTTATTAAATAACATTCCCAAATAAAATATACTCATAATTCTAAATGAAAATTGGTACTTGCTTCTGGAATATAATTTCTTTGTTAACAGACTTTGTGCTTGAAATAGTTATTTGCAATTCTTGAGCAAGAATTTTTAATGACTATATCTCCAATTTCTTTTATAATCATCATCAATGAGAAATTTTGTATGCATAAGTGGTAGAGTTTAGATCATTCTTACCACCATTTAAAACTTTGCTGTTGAAATCATGTTTAAATAATGTGAGTTATTTTCTTTTTACTGACAAATTTAATGTTCAACAAATTTGGAACTAATTTCGCTTTTTCATTTCAAATATTTCAAAATAACAGAGAAACCCAATTTGCAGAAGGCTTGTGCATTCTTAGAGCAATCACACTTCAACTAGTTTAGATGCCATGAAAAGAATAAATTGGCTGGAGATGGACAGAAGTATGTGAAATGGGGAGCCAGAGACTAGGGCATCTGCCTGGAGCTGCGAACATCAGGACTCCTTGCCTGGCGTCCACCACAGGCCAAGCACTGTGCTCCTGGGCACCTGAAACAGACTCCCCCAGCAGCCCTGTGGGACTCTGGTCCACCACAGGCACTTCCCCTCTGCATGTGGCTGCTGTAGCTGGTGAGCAGGTGGTGGAGTGCCTTTTTGGTTGGGCTGTTGAAATACAGCAGTGAGTGCCTCACTTGGCTGACCATTCTTGACGCTGGCCAAAGTACGGTATATGCCATCACGTCAGACACATTCTATTCTTAGCCTTCCGAGAGCATCTGTCTAGGATCTACTCTAGGCTCGATGCCTTTAATGTGAATTCATCTGGGGATTCCGCATGAAGAAAACAAACTTTTTTCCCAATTAAAATTGTATTTATGAAGCATATACAGAAGGATAATAAAGCCATATCTACCCATATCTTCAAGAAATTCATCAAGTTATGGACATAATATTTCCAAATATCCTAAAGGTGTTTTAAAAATGCTTGATATATTGAAATAATTTTTACTTCAAATTCTATAATTATAGTTATTTTTAAAACACTACAATTGAATTTTTAATCAGTTTTATATGAGTTGTGATTTTAATAATTTTAAATGATCATTTTTGCCATGTTGATCAAAAGAATATAAAGTCAACTTGTAAAGTAAGTCTGTTGATTCACAGACCGAGCCAGGCATTTTACTGACTCATACTGCCAGGAGAGTGTGCTGGGAAACTGGATGCCACATTCAGACTACAAGGCATGTGTCATGCCTGCAACTATATTTTGTCTACATAAACCAACATAATCCCAAAAAGTGTGTGAAACTGGTAAGTCATGAATATACATGGCCTTTTATTTGGCTGGACAGGGCCAACCATTCATGGAGGTGTGTCTCTCTCCACTCGTTTTGTCTGCTTGGTTCTACTGCATTTTAACCTCAGATGAACTCTCCCCATGTAGTGAAAACAGTACTACTAGAATCCCTAGATTTAATCTTACCAATTCAGTAACTACAAGTAGAAAAATTTGTTTAAATAATTTTGGCAGAAAAGACTGTAGTCAAATGACTATTTCCAACTAATCACTGTCATCAGGGTTTGGCATGTGCTAATTAGACAGGATATGTCTTGTGAGATGGGCAAGTCAGTCCAACAAAATCACATAAAAGGTGTTCCCTGTTTCAAATTCCAGTCAAAAAATAGCATACTATGTATTTCCTATGGAGGATATTTTTAAAAGGTAATTGGATATATAGACATTGCAAGGAGGAAAGAGCAAAAGATGAAGCAGAGAAAACATAAAGACTAATAACCTATAAAAAATAGCTACCCAGAACTGATAGAACAAACAGAAAGAATAAGAAGAATAACCAGATTCTAGAATCTCAGAGGAGAAGTTCTGTAGGATTGGTGCTTGGATTAATGGAGGGTTTGGAGATGCCCCACAGCTGGTGCTTGGATCTCTGCAATAGAGGCTCCAAGAGGGTGCAAGGCCCAACATGGAGTGAGACCAAGAAGAAGGCCTGACAAGTGCTTGAGCCACTCAAGGGGCAAAGTCTGGGCAATAAAGTGAGGGAGGATACTACAGCTGTTAAGGAACTGTTGTCCAGCTATTCACTATACATAAGGGGGTGTACCAAGTTAGGCACATTTCCATGTGCTTATTGGCTATTTACATATGTTCGTTTGGGATGTGTCTTTCAAATCATTTGCCAATATATGATATCTTTTTATCACTGAGATACATTTTAATTAAGTTGTTATATATTCTGGATATAATACCTTTATCAAATATATGTTTTGCAAATATTCTTCCAGTCTGTGTCCTGCCTATAAATATTTTTTTGATAAACAGATGTTCTAATTTAAATGAAACATTTTCTCTTTTTTTTTCTTTTAGATTTAGTGCTTTCCAGAATATGTTTAAGAAATCTGTGCCTACACTAACATACTTTTCTATGTTTTCTTCTAGAAGGTTTATGTTAAAGTTTCATGTGTATAGTTTTGATCTATTTAAAATTAATTTTTGTGTATGATGTGAGGTAGAGATCAAAGTTCATTGTTTTCCTCATGAGTAGTTAGTATTTCCAGCATCAATTGCTTACAATGATTTTTCTTTACTTACAGATTTACACAGGTGCTCAGTTAAAAATCAATCAACTATATAAGTGAGGATCTGTTTCTGAATATTCTATTGTGTCCCATGGATTTATCTATATTTATAACAAAACCAATCTGTCTTGATTACCATATCCTAAAAGTAAGGTTTAAAATCAGTTAGTGTTAAGTCCTCTATGTCATTTTAGAGTTCTCCAAGAAACAGATGCTAAGAAATGATTAGACTTCCAAGACATTTATTGTGGTAAGTGCCTGTGAAGGATAAAATGGGAATGAGTGGGAGTCAGTGAGAAAGCCTTCAGACCAGGATGAAAGTGTGATACCTACGAAAGGAGAGAGAGAAGAAAGGATTGGGTAGGAAAACCTCAGACCACAGTGCAGTTCAAAAAAATCTCAAATAGGATGATAGGAAGTCCCTAAACAAAGACTGCCTATCAGAAGAGATCCACGTTACACAGAAATTGGCCAGGTCTGGTATGACCCACCATGCTAAGCCGTTGGCTGAGGCCATCTTAGAGTAAGCATGGACTCTGCCTGAACACTATGGTGGCTCCAAAGGATTATCGGCTATAGACAGTCAATGATGCTCCCCACAGGTGGCTCTACTGAAAGGGAGTTAGCAGCACCTCTCTATGGTTGCCACACTCTATTCCTCAAAAGAAATTATACCGCAAAGTTCTTTCTGACTTATTTTTTGTTACTGTCATTTATTACTATATTTTATTAATTATTATTTATAACATTAAATTTATTATTGTTATTATTCAAACAAGATAATCCAATTCAACAAGAATATTTTTGACCTACCACTATATTTGATACTCTAAATATATGAATGGGAAAAGCATTGGAGAAATAGGGAAATTATAGGGAGAAGCATCTAGGTAAATATATTTATTGTCTTACTGGTGAGACGAGGTTTAAGTAAGTTCAAAAAATGTTGCTAGGAATATGGTTTACTATATTAATACACAACTTTTTTCATGATACTTCACTGGATAAGTGAAACATGGCTAAAATGTTTCTCCTAACACCATGTGTAGCATTTTCCTAAAGTGATAAAAAACAAAATTGACAGTAAAACCATGTGGTTTTTTCAGAATATCTGGTGTCATTTTAGAGAGTAATAAACACAAATTTTATAATAAACCACCCATTATGCTTACTGGGATCCTGAGATACATATGTATTATTCTTCTAATCATCCTCTCTTAATGCCATGTTTGGCAATAAATGGTGGAATTATATGTATTCCCTTCAATATTAAAGGCATTTGCCTTACAGAGGTTCTCAGAAGCAGGCGGCATGTAAAACAGGTTTGGCAATTTTCAAAGGGAACAAAAAAAGTAATAATAATAAAAGGAAAAGTGGTATGAAAAATGGAACAAAATGATAACATCAGAAGGATCTGATCCTACTTTAAGCTATATATGCAATTTGCAATGAAGACATTTCTTTGAATCCTTCATCCTATACCAGGAACAGTATTGTTTTAAAAGACAATTATTCTGTAGTGTTTGGGCACTTCTGTGTCTAGAACAGCAAGCTCTAATTTTAACTTTATGTATTTATGAAACTCACCATATTTGTCCAGATTAGGAATAGCCCAGGAGACAAAGATAGTATGAAAAAAATCAGTTCATATTTTCCTTTTATAAAGATGCTACTAGTTATTTAGGAAACCGGTACAAGGTGCAAGAGATAAGTAGGAAAAGTGAGACAAGCTATAAGGAAAGTGATGAGACAAGTCTATTATACCACATATAACAATCTGTAGAAGAAACACAGTTATGAACAAATATCATCTTGAAAGACAATAAAAATTGAATGTCTTTACATTATTGTTGTTTGTAATTAGAACATGTTTCTCCTCTGGATTTTAAACAGGGATTTCCTCAGTGCAACTCTGACATCTTTGTTCCTCAAACTAAATCAGAGGACTGAGCATGGGTCCCACATTAGTATAAAAAACAGAAGAAACTTTTCCCTGCTCCATAGATCCAGGAGAAGACTATTTAAGGTACATGAATGCTGCTGAACCAAAAAAAAAAAGAGAAAGAGCAATGATGTGGGAGCTGCAGGTGCTGAAGGCTTTTGATCTTCCCTGAGCGGATTTGATATGAAGAATGCTAGTAAGGATGAAGATGTAAGAAACTAGGATGGTGAAACTGGGTACTGTGATATTAATACGCACAACAATGAGAACTACCACCTCACTGACATAAGTGCTGGTGCAAGAGACTTGGAGGAGTGGGAGGATGTCACACGAGTAATGGTTGATATTAACATTGCAGAAGGTTAGTCTAAGCATGCACCCTGTGTGGGCAGAGGCTCCAGTAAACCCCATCACATACGCAGCCAAAGAGCACCAAACAGACCTTATGGGATATGGTGACCTTATATAGCAATGGAGTACAGATGGCCACATAGCGATCACAGGCCATTGAAGTCAACATATAGCATTCAGAGATGACAAAAAAGAGAAAGAAAAACAGCTGAGTCATGCACCAAACATAGGAGATGATATTCTTCCTGAATACAAAGTTCATCAGCATCTGGGGGGTGAAAACAGAGGAGCAACAGAGATCAATGAAGGATGTTTGAAGACTAAATAGTACACGGGGGTGTGGAGGTGAGAATTTAGACCAATAAGAATGATCAAGTCCAGGTTGCCCACCATGGTGACAATGTAGATCATTAGAAACAGGTAAGAGAGGGGCTGCTGGAGCTCTGGGCGGTCTGTTAATCCAGCAAGAATAAATTCAGTCACTAAGGAGTCATTTCTAGCCAGCATTCTCAACTTTGGAAATCTGTGAGAATGGAAGAAAACTCCATCAATAGGGAACCCAGCTCTGTTCTTACAAACTCTCTTTTATATGAGCTTTATGAGAAAGAGACTCAGACTGGCAGAAATCACATAAGTCCTCCTTTGCTTCATAAGGTCTGAAGGTACACACCCCTCAACATTTAAATCACTGTCTTTCATTGCATGAACTGTATGTGACAAACAACTGCTCTATCTTACTAGAAGATAGAGGGATGGGGTAGCTGAGGAACAAGCCTACTTGCTGATGGGCTTCAGTGGTGGGAATGTATCCCCATTTCTCCCCCCATTCATCTGATTCATCACTTCCTAGTTCCTACTCATGTTTCCATTACCCAACTGGGTACCTCAGGTCCCCTGTTTTGACCATCAAGAAAGATAGGATCCCTACAGGGAAGAGACCATACAGATATTCTGCTACCAGGAAGTCTCTCATAGTCTCTAAGGTTTTCAGATACTTTACTATAAGAATCCAGGAAGTTAATAATTGATAACAGGTATTGAGGTGAACCTTGGTAACCTAAGTTTTATACTTAACCATACATTCCAGTGTTTCCACACATTCTCCTCCTCTGTTCTATCCTAGCTGGACAGCGAATGACTAAAGGAAGGTGGATGTGCTTTCCTAGGTTTTGTAGGATAGCATGAATGAGAAATATTAATTTGAGTGCTGATTGTTATTAAGTTTGTGAAAACATGTCAAGCTGTATACTTATTATGATATATCAACTTTCCTCTGTTTATACATTTCAATAAAAAAATTTTAGAAAAAAACACAAATCTCTTCTGATGTTGCTGTCTGGATTTGTCACTTGGAACTGCTACAGTTCTCCTGCTCCCAGAATGAAGGTGGAGTCAACACAGAGTGTATGCTGCGAACAATACAGGCAGTAGAGTCAGAGCTCCAGACTTTGGAGTTTCTTGTTATTCAATATAAATACTTCTTATTTTTCAGCAACAGAGGGAGTGAGCAAATATAGAAACTTGGTTAACTCACTCTCCATCGAGGGAACTCAGTGCTGGCCCTTTATGCGTGTTTTACCTCCGCTGTCCTGAAAGAAGAACTGGCCTTGGAGATATCAAAGCTGAGCAGATGTAGTCACAGAATCTTCCTCCTTCCCTGGAAAAGAGTCATAGCATAGATCTCACAGTATGAATGTTCCAAGAGTCAGTCTATGATTTAGATCAAACTTGTGGTTATAAATTTACTAAGAGATCATGAAGGGAAACCACAGGCTTCACATCTGAGCCACAACGTCATAGAGCACACAGCATTTGCTTAAGGCTTATAATTCTTTTGGACCTGATTAGAAATTCAGGTATAGGGGTCCCCCAGGACTTTCCCATCATGATACGCTCTGCAGGGGAGAAATGTGTCTGTGTTTACACCCTAATTGTTACAGTAAATGTTAATTTCCCATCAGGGATTATACATTCCCCAGAGCATAGGAGAAAGGATCTCTGCTGTCTCTTATAAAGATGCAAATAATTAATGTCATTGAAAATTCACTAATTATAATTCTAGGTAACATTAGTTTCAAGAATTTAAGTTCATAAAGATATATGACCATTTCAGAAAAGTATGAGTCTCTTTAAATAATCAGTGTTTATGCAAATTTTATAGACATAAACCAAAGGATCTTTTTAATTGATTTCAGAGATTATTGTTTAATAAAACACTATTTACTATAAAAATGATTCCATGGAAATTTAATTACCTTGAGTTGTTCTGATTCAATATGCTTTTAATAGATTAAAATCAAATCTATAAGAAAAATCACTGTAAATAAGCTTCTATTACAAGGAAATATGACTTTAAAATTCCTATGTATGTATTAGCTTATGATCATGCTTATGAGAAAAAAACTAAGTTAAAAAAATTTTAAACTATTATATATTCCCAGGAAATTTCAAAAATAATGGATAGAGTCCCCTGAAATCTACCCACCTTCCTACCATGGTGACATCTTTGACAACTGTAGTATAATAGCAAAACTACAGACATTATTCAGCTTTGAGCAATTTTATATGCAGTATGTGTTTCTGGTGTGTGTGTGTGTAGATCTATGTAATGTGATCACTTGCGTAGATTCATGTAACTACCACCATCATGATACAGAACTCTTCCACTAACATAAAGGAACTCCCTTACACTACCTCTTTATAGTGACACCTATCCCCTCCCACCTTCTTCTATCTTGCAGCAACCACTAACCTGTTCTTCATCTCTATAGTTGGGTCATTAGGAAGACAACGGATGAAACTATACAAAATATAACTTCTGAAATTGGCTTTTTTCACTAAGCATGATGCCCTTAAGTCCATCCCAGTTGTTGCTTGTATCAACAGTCTGCTCCTTTTATTGCTGAGTTATATTCCATTTTATACAACCCACATTCATTCAAACTTCTGTAGTAATTTTAAAACTACCAGGTTCTTGTTTAATGTAAAACTAAATCTGTTTTATTTATGGAAAATGTTTAAGGGGCAGGGGCTATAGATCACAGTTCAGACTGGCTCTTCTTATAATATTCTCTTTTTAATCAGTTTTATTGTGGCATAATCTGGATACAATAACATGCTCTCATTTTAAGAGTACAGTTCAGTGACTTTCAAAAATAATACAGTCATATAAAGACCACCATGGTCAAGATCTAGAGCATTTCCCACACCCCCAAAAGTATACTCATCTCCCTTTGCAATCCACCCCCTTTTTTTTTTATCATGAAAGGATGTTGAAATTTGTCAAATGCTTTCTCTGCATCTAGTGAAATAATTATATGATTTTTATCTTTCATTCTATTAATCTGGTATAGCACATTTATTGATTAGTGTATGTTGAACCATCCTTGCATCCCATGGTTAAATCTCGCTTGATCATGGTGTATGATCTTTTAATGTGCTGTTGAATTGGTATGCTAGAATTCTGTTGAGAATTTTTGCATCTATATTCATCAAAGACATTGGCCTGTAGTTTTCTTTTCTTATAGTGTCTTTACCTGACATTGGTGTGAAGGTAATTCTGGTTGTAAAATGAGTTTGAAAGCTGTTCTTTCTTCCATTTTTGGAAGAGTTTAAGAAGTTTTGGAATTTATTCTTGTTTAAATGTTTAGTAGAATTCACCAGTGAAACCATCTAGTTTTTGGTCCTGGGCTTTTCTTTGTTGGGAGGTTTTTGATTATTGATTCAATCTCCTTACCCATTATTGATCTGTTTTGATTTTTCTGTTTCTACATAATTCAGTCTTGGTAAATTGTTTGTTTCTAAGAATTTATCCATGTGTTCTACAGTATTCAATTTATTTGTGGATAATTGGTCATAGTAGTCTCTTATGATCTTTTGTATTATTGTGATATCACTGCCATCTTTGTCTCTTGTTACAGCTGTTAAAGTTTATCTTGTCTGATATAATTATATTTACCACTGTTGTTTTTTGGTTTCCACTTGCATAGAACACCTTTTTTTATCTCCTCACTTTCAGTCTGTGTGTGTCCTTAAAGCTGAAGTAAGTCTCTTATGGACAGCATATAATTGGGTCTTGTTTTTTGTTTTGTTTTGTTTTAATCCATTCAGCCACTCTTTTCTTTTTGACTGGAGAATTTATATCATTTACACTTAAAATAATGATTGATGGGTAAGGACTTACTAATTCCATCCTAATTGTGCTCTAGCTGTTTTGTAATTCCCTTGTTCTTTTCTTCCTCTCTTGCTGTCTTCTTTTGTGATTTAATGATTTTCTATAATGATATGTTTCTATTTCCCTTCTCTTTATCTTTTTATATTAATGTAGGCTTTTGCTTTGTGATTACCATGAGACTTACAAAAAATATCTTATAGATATAACTCTATTTTAAGGTGATAACAACTTAACTTTGATAACACAAAAAAACACTGCCCTTTTACTCCCTTCCCACATTGTATGTTTCTGATGTCACAATTTACCTCTTTTAATATTGTGCATCCATCAGCAAGTTATTGTAGTTATAGTTATTTTTAATAGTTTTGTTCTTTAGTTTTGTCAACCTTTACTAGAGTTGACTCGTTAACACACTACTGTCTTATAGTATTATATTCTGAATGTGACTATATACTTACCAGTGTACTGTATACTTTTTTACATTTCATGTTACTAATTAGTGTTCTTTTGTTTGAGCTTGAAGAACTCCGTTCAGCATCTCTTAGAGCAGGTCTAATGCTGATTAATTCTCTCAGCTTTTGTTTGTTTGGGAAAGTCTTTATCTCACCTTCATTGTCTACCCAGCTTCATTTAAAACCAGATTAGATGCTTGTGTATATTAGATTTATTTCTGGATGTACTATATCATTTTCATTAAAAATATTTGGGCACTGAAAAGAAAAAGACAGCTTTGCTGGGTAAAGTATTCTTGATTGGCAGGGCAGTTTTTTCTTTCAACAGTTTGAGTATATTATCTCACTCTCTCCTGGGCTGCAAGCTTTCTCCTGAGAAATCTACTGATAGTTTAATGGGGGTTCCCTTGTATTAGAATATTATTTTTCCTCTGGATGATCTTAAATTTTTGATTTTAGACAGCTTAATTATAATGTGTCTTGGAGAAGATCATTTTGAGTTGAAATATTGGGGTGACCTATTAACTTTATGAAGTTGGATGTCCAGGTATCTCCCCAGATCTGGGAAGTTCTTAGCCATTATTCCTTTAAACACGCTTTCCGCCCCTTTCTCCATCCTTCTCCTTCTGGGACTCCAATAGTGTCTACGGTGTTTCTCTTAATGGTATCCCACAGTTCATATAGGCTTTCTTCACTCTTTTTTTTTTTCTTTGTTCTCTACTGACTGCATAATTTCAAATGTCCTGTCTTCTACTTCATAGAATTGTCCTTTTGCTTGATCTAATCTGCTTCTGCTGTTCTTATCACATTTTTAAATTTCATTCATTGTATTATTCAGCTCCAGGATTTCTATTTGGTTCTTTTTTATGATTCTATTAAGCTTCTCATTTTGTTTGTCATGATTTCATTGAATTGTCTTTCTCTGTTTTCTTGTAGGTCACTGAGCTTCCTTAAAACTGTTATTTTGAATTCTTTATCAGGCAAACTGCAGATCTCCATTTTTTTTTGGCTCTGATTCTGGAAAATTATTGTGCTCATTTGGTGATGTCATGCTACACTGATTTTTCAAATTCCTTGAAGACTTTGCTACTGTCTTCAAATCTGGAGAAGCAGTCACCTCCTCTGGTCTTTCTGACAGGCTTCAGGAGAGAATTACCTTCTGTCAGCCCTGCTAGTAATTCTGAGGCTTTCTCAGATCTTTTCTATGGTGCTCCACACTTCTTGTTTCAACTTATAGCAGAGTTCTTATGCTTGTATGCCTTCTTTCAACCCTGCAAAACTAGTTCAGTTACCGATAGCCTCCTTTTTGCTTTCCCTAGGGTGGTGCTGCATGCTCAAGTTTGTGGTTTCTCCCAGGCCTGCACAGTTGGGCCAGAATTTGAGTTGGTCTTATAATCAAAGACAGGGTATGTCCCACTACTAATTCTTTGTGAAAATTCACAACATCATCATATGTGCCTGTGTTTGTGTGTGTATTGTGTTTTATTGTTAACAAAATGTGCAGAATCTCACTTTAGGAGACATCTTATGCAGCATGGTGTGGGAGGATATACAGACAGGAGGCTCTTAGAGTCTTGGCTGGGGTCCCAGTCTTTGGCCTCTCCATGGGCAGAATGCCTTTTAGGGTTTTCCCTTAGCAACAGGCCTGGAATGGTCTGCTCAGAACAGTGACACACCAGGCCACATGAAGACAAACTAAGGAGCAAGCATGTTAAGGCCAAGAAATGCTCAAGTTCATCCAGCTCCCCAGTGACCTTTTCCACCTGAACAAAAGTCCCTGATGTCACCACTCCCTGGGCAGTGGCTTTGGTGGACAGAGAGCTAAAAGGGAGTGAAAGTGACAGTGTCCCCCAAGCCCCACCACCCTCCCTTCTCCATGCTGGGAGTCAGAACTGCTGCCTTTGCTCAGTGGCCTTGTTTCTTAAACTCTTTCTCTCTTGGGATTTCTTAGAATTAAAACAAAAACAAAACAACAACAACAAAAAAACCTATTTGTAATGAAATAGCAGAAACACTAATTTCACAGTGCTAACACTTACACGTTGGCGGGGGGACTGGCTTTTGGTACCAAAAGGTATCATTCCAAATCAAAGTTACTCTATGGAGGTGAAAAAATACAAGCAAGTTAAGAGGACAGATTTTGCAGGTTGGTAACAAAGAGGAAAGCCTCCAAGAACAGGGTAGAGATGGGGTCTGCTGGGCACCTGTAGAGCAAGGACCGCTCCCACCTCATGGGGTGCCAGGACCCCTCCAGAGCAGTAGGTTGGGGCTCAGCAGCCACCATACTCTGCCTTCACCTGTTCAAGAACAAGCGCTCCACATTCAGCCCCTTTCCGGGCATAGCTGGGGATGGTGCCTGTGAACACGTGTCTGTGGGGCATGCCAGGGACTCTTCATGAGGCTGGGGCATCATCCATCCAGACCAGGTTTTATCGTGCGCAAAGCCTAGTGCTCTCACTCCTCACCAGATGCTGGCCACAGCCTTGCTGGAGGAGGGGGCCAGGTCTGCTTCAAGGGCTTGTCCTATCGCACTTGCCAAGAAAGGCATTTTTTGAAGCTGGCTCCACCCCTCCCTCCCAAACTGCCTGCAACCAGCTCGCTTCCTCACAGCAAAAGGATGGGCCATCAAGAAAGGTGTCTGGAGGCAGGGAGGGAGGCAGTGAAGAAACCGGAATACAAGCAGGACAGGAAGTGCGCCCCCAGCTGCCTGAGATGCAGGTGGGAGAGAAAGGGTCTGAGGAGGACAGAGAGGATGGGGGCTGCCAGAGACAGCAAAGCAGCAGCAGAGTGAGGAAGCTGCAAAGTCGGGAAGTCGTGAGCAGAGGGGAACCCCAAGAATACGTAAGGCCCAAGACAGGAGGCCTCAAGAGAATGGGGAACTGAAGTACAAAAAGGTGACCCCTACAAATGGGGGACTGAGGCACAAAGCGATGGGACCCTGAAGTGAATGAGGGCCCAAAGGGGGCCTGAAGCCCAAAGAGACGGTGGAGGCAGATGCGTAAGAAGGGGAGGCTGAGAGCCCAGACACTGAGGTGTGAGAAGAGATGGGAGTTGGGGGAGCAAGGCCTGGGGCAGTGAGGGCCCAGAGCCCCAAGACCGGAGAGGCCGATGGGCGAGAGGCAGGGCATCCACCGGTGGGCCCCAAGGGGAGCCGCGCTCTGCCGTGTTCAGCGGCTTCCAGGCTGCTTCGGCACGAGGGCCAGGTGCCCTGTCTGACGGGCGGCAGTGACGCGGGAACCCCGGCCTGAGCGGCTGGCCAGGAGACGCGCTTCTTGTTTTAGAACATACCCAGGGTAATGGACAGGCACCTACTCAGCTTGCTGCCCCTGGTGTCCTTCTTGGCCAGGCCCTGGCCCCCCGGCCCCCTAGGGCCTTGCGCCTCCATTTTGCGGAAGACCCGAGGCGGCAGCGGGCGAGCTCTTCATGCGCATGCTCCTCACACGGCGCCACAGCCGCCGGCCCCTCCAAGGCGCGTGTGCAGCTCGGCAGGCCTGGGGTCCCCATGCTGCAGAGCAGAAGACGGACGAAGCTCTGTCTTTGTGGGACCGTCAGGGGCCAGGCCACGGGTGGCTGGTGGGCGGCCTAACTGGGGGCTGCAGTGGGCCGGGGCGTGGGCTGCCCGGTGCTTCTGGTGCTAGCCGCTGATTTGCCCCAGGGTGGCTTCCGTGCCGTCCATCTCGCGGTTGCTGCCGTAGGAGGCCTTGGCGGTGGCCCAGGCCACGTGTGCCCGCAGGCCCCACTCGTCTCCCGTGGCAGCCTCCGTGCGGTCACCCAGGCCCAGCCGGCCGCCCGGGGCTCTCAGGCTGCCCGTTCTCTAGCGGCCGCTTACTTCGGGGCCCAGCAGATGCCGGAGACCAGGGAGCCCTGGCGCAGGACCTCGCAGGGGCCGCTAGCCGCCTCCTGCGCCCGCCGGGTCTTCAGAGACTCTCCGGAGAAGGTAAGAGTGAGGCTGAGGCTGCGCCTGCGCTCGGGCACAGGGCACAGGGCCTCCGGGCCGCCCCTGGGCTCCGGGAGGCTGCGGTGGAGCTAACCTTGGCCCGCGCGTCGCGTCGAGTGGCGGCTGTGGGAGGAGTCGCGCGGGTGGAGCCGGCCGCTCCCGCTGCTGCGGCGCTCGCTCCCCAGATCAGTATTATTCTTCATAAGCAAATCAGCCGGGAAAAGGCATTTGAGTATAACAAACTTTCTTTTATCTACAATTTATTATTATTCCGTCAACCCCAGTACACATGGAGTAGGGTTTCAGAGTTGGAAACACATAGCCCTGTGAGAAACAAATTCAGCAACTAGAGTACAGTGTTTATACACAGTTAGAAGAGCCAGTCAGAATTTGGCCTTGGGAGGAGTCCTGTGTAAAATATCACAGACTCCCATTGTTCTTACATAAACTTCAACACTTTCTGAAGCGTCAACATTTCTCAGATTGTTGTGTGCGTTGGTTGATTTCCAGAGTGTTGAAATCATTGTGTTTGTCAGTTTTGGCCAAGTTTATAGATGTTCTTGTGGAGAAGATTTGCTGACCTCACTCAACCATAAGTTCCACTGAAGAAGGTCCTTTTGATTTGACTTACCCATATTTTTCAGGAAATATAAACTATGTTTGTAACTTCTAATAATTTTTGGTGGAAAAATCCAAAGTTGTAGCAAATTAGTTTATGTTACATGAAACAGGACTTACTGGGAAAACCAATAGTGACATTGTTTGCCAAAGAAGAAGCTAGAATATTCCCTTTTGAGAAGTGAGGTACAAAGATTACACAAATTTCAATGATTAACTGAGAATTAAAACACCCTGAAATCTTGTACTGCAAAGTTTATTTATATTTCTAACTTAGAATTTAACCCATTTGACAGATACGTGTTTTGCCAGTTAGATCATACTTTGGCTGATACATGTGGGGGAGAAATACTGTATCAGGGTTTATGTGCACAAACAATAGAAAGTGACTCTAATTCAATGCTGTATGTCAATTATACCTCAATAAAACTAGAAAAAAATGACTCTAGCTCTTTTAAATAGAAAAGAGTTAATATAAAGAAGATTGGGAATTCAGACAATTGGTTTGAAGTTCTAAAACCAGGGTTGGAGAACAGGCAGATGTGGCAGGTATCTGCATCTATAGGGCATCTTATAGACAGCTTGGTAGACAGAAGTTCTGCAAGGGTGGGGCAGGCCAAAAGGACTGGCAGCTGTGCTACCACTGACAAAGGATGCTCACCCAATTCTGAGCAGTTGGCAACACCCACATCATGTAGTATAGTTGTGATATGTTATTCTCTCAGTGTCAGGAGAGCAGAGCAGGTCAATGATTCTGCTAGTCTGAGGTTTTGACTTGAGGCAAAGCATTTAAGGGAACGGGCCGTCAAGTCAGACTTTCTGAAATTTAAACCCAGACGGATTCTTCACTTTCTAATTGTGAAATTTTAGACAATTTATGTGACCTCTTTCACCCTTGGTATCCTAATCTGTGAGATGAGAATAATTGTCTTTTGGCTTAAATGACTTACTACATGTAAAATGTTAGAACACTGCCTGGAACATAGAGTCTGATAAGTTTTTGTTCTTCTTCTCCTCATTCATATTCACCTGAATGTACAGCCTGAACCTGTTCCCTACCTGCCTCCTGGACAGTTCTGTTTTATGTCTGTTTATGTTCCTCAAGTTAAAGTGCCCCAAACTGCAGTCAACATTTACTTGGCGATTCTTAGCACTGCTCCTCCTCTGGTCATCAATTTCTAAGCTTTTTTCACTACCACCTAGGCAACAAACAAATTGTAAACATCTTCTCACTCAACTTCTTCATCCAGTCTCCAAGTCCCAGAGAACTTATCTCCTTGAAATCCTGGTCTGGCCTTCCCTCTCAATTATACTGATTTGATAAGCTTCTCCTCATCTCATGTTTAGATTACTCTAATAGTTTCCAGTGTGAGTTCCTGTGGAATCTTACCTCCCTCTCACCACACACACACACACACACACACACGCCTCTCTTTCTTGCAATATGGTTATAAATGTAAATTGTTAGATAAATATTGGCAGTTAGATTATTAAACACTATTTATAGATAGTACATAAAATGCTATTTTTGCTTTCATTTCCTTTTTTGTTTTCCTTGAAGTGAATATTTTTAGGTGCTTTCATTTGCTTAATATTCTATGGATCTCTGTGATTTATCCCTAACCTCGTGCCCATTTGTACAGATCTCCTCTCAGTATATACAGCTGTAGCTATATGATGTTAGCTGGTATTCTAAAAGTGTTATCTTCTTTAAGATGTCTTTCCAATAAATTTATGATCTACTCCAGTGACGACAGGATGCCCTCTTACTTTGTTGAAGATTAAACATCTTGAGATCCCCCTTCACCATCTTTCTGGGGATACTCTTCACCTCTTACCTATGTTAGGTCCCTATACCTATGTTAGGTCCCCTATTCTCTGGATCCTATATCTTCCTGTTTCTTGGTTTCCTTCTTCATTTTTTTAAATGAATTTTATTTTTTAGAACAGTTTTAGATTTATAGAAAAATTGAGAACACAGTACAGAGAATTACCATATACCCCACATTCTGTTTCCCCTATTATTAACATCTTACAGTACATTTGTTACAATTAATAAACCAATATTGTTATGTTATCAATAACTAAAATCCATACTTTATACAGATTTCCTTAGTATTTACCTAATGTCCTTTTTTTTAAACATCTTTATTGGAGTATAATTGCTTTACAATGGTGTGTTAGTTTCTGCTTTATAACAAAATGAATCAGTTATATATATACATATGTTCCCATATCTCTTCCCTCTTGCATCTCTCTCCCTCCCACCTCCCTATCCCACCCCTCTAGGTGGTCACAAAGCACTGAGCTGATCTCCCTGTGCTATGCGGCTGCTTCCCACTAGCTATATATTTTACGTTTGGTAGTGTATATATGTCCATGCCACTCTTTCACTTTGTCACAGCTTACCCTTCTCCCTCCCCATATCCTCAAGTCCATTCTCTAGTAGGTCTGTGCTCAATTTCGTTTCTTTTTATGGCTGAGTAATATTCCATTGTATATATGTACCACATCTTCTTTATCCATTCCTCTGTCAGTGGACATTTAGGTTGCTTCCATGTCTTGGCTATTGTAAATAGTGTTGCAGTGAACATTGGGGTGCGTGTATTTTTTCGAAGTATGGTTTTCTCTGGATATGTGCCCCAGGTGTTATTTTTGAGAAGACTTTCAGGAAGCCAGAAAAAATGACAGCTGCCTAGATCTGCACCTCCCAATATTTCTGGTAAAAGCAATACAGAAGAATAAGATGAACAAATAAAAATCCGTAAAAACAATATCCACAGCATAATTCAAAGACAAAAAAATGCCTGAACTTCAAAGTAACTATAAATTAAGAAAGAAAAACTCCAAATCCCAGGAAGCAATCTCTCTCACTCCTGCTCTAGAGACCTCAAGCTTTTGCAATGAGCAAGAGCAGGTGGAAAAAGCTTAGGTAAGAGAGAAGAGTTGTGATTGTGATGGATCTAATTTGATCCGAAACTACGGTTAGAAAGAGTTAAGTTCACACTAAATGTGAAAAAGAAGAATCTGTCTCGAGAGATGAGAGTGAGATATACAGGAAGGGAAGGGAAAGGATATGCAATTTGAAGTGTCACCTCTTGGTACCTTGAGAGAAGAAAAAAAATTAAAATTATAAAAGTACTATGTGTGGAGTAAAGAAATAATAGACACTAATAACAGAGAGGTCAAATACAGAATAAAATTTGTGTTGTAACGGTTTTAAAAGTAAAATCTTAAAGACTAGAACAAGGAAAAGAAGAAAAATAGGCAAAATCAAGCAAGTAGTGAGATTCTTCACTGGGTTGGTCTCTCTCCAGTCCCTTCCTGAGAATGATATTCTCTTGAAATCTCACCCAGAGTTAAGCAGTTGAGGGTGAGATCATTTTCTTGGCATCAGTCATGTTTGAAAGATGCATCTCTTTTAACAGAATACTGAAATTAAAAGTACAGGCATTGAGCAGCATATATTGAGTCTTTTCCTTTCTCTTTATTTCTTCTCCTCATTTTGGACTATAAAAGCTCAAAATACCTGTTGGGTAGTCTTGGGTGAAGGGTGATAATGTTGATGCCTGCTACATGTTGACACTGGAAGTTACAAAAGTAGGTGCCTAGATAAGAGCTACTCAATTTCATGTGATCTGAGTATATGGAAAAGGGAGGTGGAGCCCCACAGAACAAGCTAGTCCTATATGGTCTCCTGGTAAGCCATTTTCCCCTTGAGTTATACCCCGACTCTTAGTAAGGTCCATTTTGAAATTTCAGCTAAAATAAGATCAAGCAAAGGAGTGATCTTTTCATTGCATGAGTCAGAGTAATAAAGGTGGAGATACATATTCATGAGGAACAGAGTAGAGTCTTCTGGTCTACACAAGGAGAAAGTCTGTCTGAGAAAAAAGCCACGTAGAAACAAGCATATTCAAGTCATTGAAAGAAAGAGACACAACCCTCTGGATTCCTTGGATCCATTCAAATCTGAAGCAAAATGCATCCCTGGACTTGCCAGTTAGGTGAACTTTTTTGTCTCAATATCATTTCACTTAAAATGAAAAGTAATTATTTATTATAATGAAAAGGTTTTTAATTAATACATGTCACTACTGTACCTTGTACAAATTTCTATGATAGTAATTACTCCCTTCCTTCTGTATAGCATTGTAAGAGAAATTAATTTTATATTAAGAAAGATCTGTGTTTAAATTCTGGCTCTGCCATTAGTTGTTACGAATTTGGCAAATTTTTTTTTCACGTCAGCTTTGGTTTCTTCATATGTAAAAACAGAAATACTTTTCTCAGATAGTTCTGAAGATTTTAAAGGATAAGTTAATGAAAGTTTAGTATTGTAGCTAGAGCCAGATATCTATAAATTGTGCAGTTCTCACTTTCTTTTGTTGCTTCTCTAATTAGAATGAGAGAACCAAGGGGCAGGATCTGCATCTTATTCCTTTTTGTATTCAGAGTACCTTGCAGCTTAAATCCACCAAGACCATTATTTACTCTAGAGAAAACAGGGTTGTGAAGGAAAAGTAATCAGCGTATTTTACTCCTTAGATGTGCAAAACATTTACATCCTCATAATCATGTAAACACTGAATATTAATGGAACTTTAAAAATTAACTGTACTGGGAAGATGAAGACATTAGGAAGTATATTTGCGGTGGTAGAAGGTGAAAATTGGCTAGATTTAGTTTCCCAGACTTAAAGTCAATTGACAAGACATAATAGTGAAAAATCAAGAAACAACCGCATGTTATTTAGAAATATAAAGACCAAAACAAAAAATGAAAAAATAGAAAGAAAGACCTGTTAATAGCAGCATGAATAAAAATAAATAAGATTGACTTCTTGCCCTCTAGGAGTTTACAGTTTAAATGAAGGTACCCATGTAAACTCACTGTATATAAATGGGAGAAGATAAATGCAGAAGATGCTTCAGCAGCACACAGAGAAGGCACTTTAGGTTCCGGGAGTAGAGACAGGAGAAGAGGTCAGAATAGATGTTCTATCAGAAATGATGACAGAACAAGTCTCGGAGAATGAGTAAGTGGTATCCAAGTGAGAACAAGGGAGAAGGCATTTCAGGCAGATGAAATGACATGAAGCCAAGAAATCATCAAAATGCATGAGAAGTACTACTAGAGAGTAAAATTCAAGAAGTAGACACATGGGAGAAAAGGCTGTGGACACCAAATTTGGGGAGCAGACCCTAGAAGGCTCTTTCTGAGGAATTTGCACCTGTGTTGAGAAAGAAGCTAAACAAGGGAATACAGCATTTTCACAAGTAATTCCATATAAAATGTGTGAAGAATAGATTTCCAGAGAAGAATAGATGTGGCAGGCAAAATTCTGAAACATGACCCGCCCCCCAATGTCTTTTCCTCTTGTATAATCCCCTCTTATTTGAATGTGGAAGGAACCATATATATAACGATATATCACTTTAGGGATTATGCATGTTATATGGTACAGTTGACCTTAAATTAGGGAGATTATCAGGGCAGGCCTAATGTAATCACATGAGCATATTAAAACCAGAGAGTTTTTCTCAAGCTAGTGGCAGAAGGGGAAGTCGGAGAGATTCAAAGCACAGCAAGGATTCTCCATTTACCGCCAGGTTGAAGACAAGAGGGCCACATGATGAGGAATGTAGGCAACCTCTGGAAGCTGAGACTGACCCCCAGCTGAGGATCCCAGCCAGCAAGGGAATGGAGCTCTCAGTTCTTCAACTACCGGAACTGAGTTTGGAAAGATTCTTCCCCCAGAGCCTCCAGAAGGGAATGCAGCCCTGCCCACACCCTGATTTCGGCCTGGGCAGAGAATCCAGCCATGTCATTCCATACCAGACTTCTAATTTACAGAATTATGACTAATAAGTGGGTGTTCTTTTAAGTCACTAAGTTTATGATAATTTATTACACATCAATACATTCTTAATGTGAACTGATAGTTGGAGAAGAACATTGAGTCCCAAATGTACCAATATCAACTTACTAACAAAAGATGTAAACACAGGCTCAGTAATTTCTTCCCTAAGGAGCCTGATCAAACTGTGATCCTAAATGAGGCTCATTTTCCAAGCTTCCAAACAAGTTGCTGAGATCCACAGAGAATAAGATGCATTCACACTATTAGCCCGCTGATGGTTTGGAGACATAAGGCTGATGCATTTGCCTTGCCCTGAAGACATATGCGAATCTACAGACAAAAGGGATGTTGCCTCCTCCTTTGTCAAAACCTCTGTCTCCTTTGGGCCAGTGAAGGGTAAAGAGCACATAAGGCCTGGTAGTAGTGAAGTCTCCAGGTCGAAGGAAGTTGGGTGGCGAGTCTTCTCTGTTCTGATGTTTTCATTCCCACCACTACAGCAGTGGAGAGATGTGGGAGGCCACCTGCCCTTCTTAAACAATCCATTGTGATTTTGAGGTAACATTGGATAAAGGGAATGGGTGGGAGGAATGCAGGATCGTAGGGAACACTCTCAGTACTTTTGCTAAGCCTGGTGCTGAGTTTCTGAAAGGTAGGAGGAAGAGAATAGGTGGGGCAGTGGGCACAGTGGGATCACAGTGACCTCACTGTCCCAAGCTTCAGGAATTTCCATAGGAAGGAGTCCCGGGTACCACTCTGAACTCCTTTCCTCTCTTGCTGTATGGCCTTGGCCAGCCTACTCATCTCTTCAAGATACTGTTTCCTTATCTCTCAGATGTGGACATCACTTTGGACCCCTGCTGAAAGACTTTTTCCTGGATCGTGTCAGCCCAAGGGAGGTGAGGAGTTGCAGCTGAGATTTGAAAACATGGAAGGAAAGGACAGATGAGAAAAGAAAGTTGAAAGATATGGAGTTGTCACTCTGGCTCTTCTAGAGTGCTGTCCCAACAATCACACTTGAGCCCCCATGGAACAAGTTCTCGGTCTAGAAAGAAAGGATTTCAGTCTCTTCTTGATGTGACATTGTTTTCTCATTTCCTCACAGATCACACCCCTGCCGATAATGTCTGTGGAAAATGACTCAGTTCATCCTGGTAGGACTTGCAGACCAAAATCAACTCCAGATACCCCTCTTCTTCCTCTTCTTATTGAACTATATGGTCACTGTGGTAGGGAATTTGAGCTTAATTAATCAGATATGCCTGAACTTTCATCTTCACACTCCCATGTATTTTTTGGTCTTCAACCTATCCTTCATAGATCTCTGCCACTCCTTGGTCATTACGCCTAAACTGCTGATGAGCTTTGTGTCAGAGAACATCATCTCCTTTGCAGGATGCATGCCTCTGCTGGGTTTTTCTTTTCTGTTTCTTTGTCCATTCTGAATGCTATGTGTTGACAGCCATGGCCTATGATCGCTATGTGTCCATCTGTAAGCCCATTTTGTGCACAGTCACCATGTCCCCTCAGGTCTCTTCTTTGCTGATGTTTGGTTCATATGTAATGGCGTTTGCCGGTGCCATGGCCCACACAGGGCACATGGTCAGATTATCCCTTTGTGATTCCAGCATCATCAACCATTACATGTGTGACATCTTCCCCCTCCTCCAGCTGTCCTGCAGCAGCACTGATGCCAGTGAGCTGGTGGATTCCATTATTGTGAGCACAGTTGTAATAATATGTAGCTTCATTATTTTTGTTTCTTATGCTTTGATCCTCTTCAATATCCTCCACATCTCATCAGCTCAGGGTTGGTCCAAAGCCCTCAGTACTTGTGGCTCCCACATAATAACTGTTTGCCCTCTTCTATGGTTCTGGGTTGTTCACACATCTCAGCACCTTTTCTGATGGTTCTGTGGGCCAGGAGAAGTTCTTCTCAGTATTTCATACCAATATAGTCCCCATGTTGAACCCCCTCATCTATAGTCTAAAGAACAAGGATGTCAAACTTGCTCTGAAGAAAACCCTAAAGAGAGTTGCGAACTAAGCAGAACCAATATTGCTGGGTTGTTGGGTGTGTGTGTGTGTGTGTGTGTGTGTGTGTGTGTGTGTGTGTGAATGTGTTTTCCCATAATTTTCTTCAGAACAATGTTTTTGCCTTAGATCCTTTTTTCTGACTAATCATGCCATTTAAACATGCAAATATTATTGAGTCTCATGATTGTTCTCAGTTCCATGCTTACTCACTGAATGAGCTTTATTCTTAACAGTGGGCTCCAGAGACTCAGCTTGATTCCTACTCCTTTTCACACCACCTGCCACTTTGCCTCTTTCCGTGTACTTTTCATACATAAGCATGAATGTGGTCTGATGCGGCCACCCCTCTTTGTTTTCCCTAAAAACAATGTTAATGTAGCCCTTTCTGTTTTTTAACCATTTGAGGAGTTCCTTCTGTGTAAGTTATAAATTTTCTAGAATTTCAGTTCTCTTTTAGTCATGGTTTCTATAGTACTGCATTTCCAAACTCAGCAAAGCTTCAATAGTATCTATGAGATATTTATGCTTAGTTAACAGGGATCACAAGTATTAGCTTATAAATATGGAATGGGTTAATACCAATTAGAAACTGAGAGAAATGAACCTAGTTACTTTAAATCAATTTAGTCTGACTTGTTGTAATAGCATCAGGGGTGTGATATATATGTATATATACATGTATCAGATATGTACATAATGGATACATGTATTATGTACATATCTGATACATTATATATGTATATATAATGTATCAGATATGTACATAATATGTAATGTACATGTACATAATTTTGTTTACATCTCTGCCTAATCAAATAGAATTTGACCACCTAGTGTTTACTCCTTTCTCCTACATGGTTAGACTAGAATCTGGTAAAATAAATATTCATGAAATTAATAGTTTGAACTTGTTTGATACAGATTTTTTCTCTAAAGCAAACTAAAAGTTTTTGTTAGTAAAAACTTCCTTTTTTTCCGAAAATGAGTTTTCTTAAAATTTATGGCCATAAATCTTCAAAACGGTGAAGAGTCTGGTTTGATACAATAGAAGGAAATGCCGTTCTTTTTCCAGTTTGAAGTACAACCTTCTGCATTTCCGATAAGGCAGGTCTAGTGGTGATGGAATCCCTCAGCTTTTGGGTTTTCCTGGGTCTGTTATAACATAGGTATCTTTCAAATTGACTGTTTCAGGTAACCAGCACTCCTGTTTGCAAACTAACATGTTCCTCCTGAAGAATTTGGATCCCTTTTGGAAAAAAGAAGAACTGTTTGGTTTGGTTACAAAATAAATTAGGAAAAGCATGCAATTTTACCTTCAGAAACTAAGATAAAATAGGAATGTGTTGTACTACTTATTATATACATGAAATTTAAAATCGGTCTCCAAAATGTAACCTATGCATGTGTTAGTAGAAGATAATAAAACCAAGTAAATAAATTAGGTGTGCCTGCAAAGTGGCTGTGGCATTTTTAGAACCCCAAAATGCATCATGGTAGGTAAAATTTTGTTTCTAAGGGTGCCAGCAGAAATATAACAGACATATCCCTGCTATTGTGCACAGTCCTCATGCTTGGCTTGAACCGTGGTTAAAATGGATTGCATTTCAGTTTCCTCAGTGGGATTGACAGTTGCCTTGCCCTAAATTTTAGGCTACTAGAATGCTAGGTCTCAGATACCACACTGAGAAAACTACCCTTCATGATTGGTATGTTACCTTCAAGTCTTTTCTCTTTACATCTGCAGATATATTTAGGGGGAAGTTGGAGTGATATTACACATAAATTGATGCAATCTTTTTCCCAGTTTTACTGAGATAAAACTGACAAATAAAAATTGTATGTATTTAAGGTATAAAACATGATTATATACACACACACACACACACGCACACACACACACACACACACATTGCGAAATGATTACCACAGTCAAGTTAGTTAACCCATCCATCAGCTCACATAGTTACCACTTTTTGTGTGTGGTGAAAACACTTAAGATCTACTCCCTTAGTAAATTTAAAGTATAAATCCCCAGAACTTATTCCTATCATAATCGAAAGCTTGTACCCTTTGACCAACATCTTGCCATTCCTTACACCCCTTATTCCCTGGCCACCACCATTCTACTCTCTGCTTCTATGAGTTTGACATTTTTTAGATTCCACATATAAGTGAGATCATGCAGTATTTGTCTTTCTGTGTCTGGCTTATTTCACTTGGCACCGTGTTCTCAGGGTCCATCCATGTTGTTGCAAATGGCAGGATTTCCTTCTTTCATGGATGAATAATATTCCAACGTGTGTGTGCGTGTGTATGTGTGTGTGTGTGTGTGTGTGTGTGTGTGTATCACATATTCTTTATCCATTCATCCATTGATGGACATTTTCGTTGTTTCCATATCTTGGCTATTGTAAATAATGTTGCAGTGAATATAGAATTACAGATATTTCTTCAAAATCTTGATTTCATTTCCTTTGGATATATACCTAGAAGTGGAATTGCTGGATCATATGGCAGTTCTACTTTTAATTTTTTGAGGAGCCGCCATACTGTTTTCCACAGTGGCTGAACCAATTTACATTCCCATTAGCAGTGTACAAGGATTCCCTTTTCTCTGCATCCTCACTAACACTTGCTATTGCTTGTCTTTTTGGTAAAAGCCATCTTAACAGGTGTGAGGTGATATCTCATTGTGATTTTGATTTTCGTTTCCCTGATAATTAGTGATAGTGAGCACTTTTTCGTATACCTATTGGCCATTTGTATGTCTTCTTTGGAAAAATATCTATTCAGTTCTTTTGTCCATTTTTTAATCAGGTTTGTTTTGTTTTGTTTTGTTTTGTTTTTTGCTATGGAGTTGTAGGAGTCCCTTGTATATTTAAACCCTTATCAGATATATGGTTTGCAAATCTTTTTTCCCATTCTGTAGGATGCCTTTTCATTATGTGGATTATGTCCTTTGCTCCTTCTCTCTGTTTTTTGATCCCTTTCTGTCATGAGCATTTTCCTGTGTCAGTAAAGATTTCCTTCTATGAAAGCACTGTTCCTGATGCCATACTCTCTCATGCCTTTTAGACTTCTTACTGATATTTCTTCTTAGGATGGTATTTCATCTGGAAAGTTTACTTTTACTGCGTTCTTTTACCACCACCACCATCTCTGTCTAGATTTTTCTCCTTTCCTATATGTATATATAGAATTAATAACTCATTATATAGGGAAATATGGCTTCTTAGTATTGGGGTCCTTTTTAATTATTTAGTTTTTGAGTCCATAATGCATTCACATGGTTCAAAATTCAAAAGCTACAGAAAGGGTATACAATGAAAAGTTTCCCTTACACTCCACGTCCCCCCAGTTACCCGGTTGTTCTCCCAGGAGGCGGCCAGTCCTATCAGTTACTGTCAATGCTGTCAGTGACATTTTATTCACATATAATAAAGTTCATATATATTAGCCCACTGATTTTACAGAAATGGTAGCATTCTGTGTGCACACTGGTTTAACCTGCTTTTTATCTTGTATATACCATTTCTTGAGACACAGCTAGAGAACGAGTAAGACTTAGGATCCAGGAAAGAGTAAATTCAGAAGACTAGTGAAGTCCCAGGATGACAGCTGTGCAGCTAGCCTAAAAGCAACCAGTCCAGACTGGAACAGTGGTTTAGGAGGGTTTTTTCCACTTAACAATACATTTTGGAGATCATGTCATATATATAAAGATAGTCATATATGATATATGTCTTATATATATAAAGATAGTTTTTAGTACACTTACATAAAATTTTTGTACAAATGCCCAAAAAAGTATTTGATCAGTCTCTTTTTGATGGATAACTAGGTTAATCCCAGTTTTTTGTTATTATGAAAAAAGGTTAAAATTAGTAAACCAGTACATAAATCATTAGGCATGTGTATAAGTTTTTAGAGTGCATTTATTAAGCCCAAGGATATGTATATATGTAAATTTGATGAATATTGTCCAGTTGCCCTAATAGAACCTATTTCTTTGATTCATGTAAGTTTAAATTACCTCTCAGTCCAAATCCATCCTTCTGTACTTTTTTTCATGATACTGGGGCTAAGCCTCTGGAGCTTATATTTCTACTTTGCCAGCTGGCTTACTATTCGGTTCCACCAGTATTCAGTGCTGATGCCAGAAATAAAAAGCATCTTAAAAATATGAAAACAAATTGAAACAGGTTACAGGAAGATGACCTGAATTGTCTTGGCATCAATTTAATCACATGCAAGGAAAAAACAACAAGTGCTCCACTCCCAAATGTCATATTGGATATTATGTAAATAAACAACTAACCAGAGTTGAAAATACAAGTTCACTCTTTCAGTAGATATGAAAAAAACAAATGTGTGGGCATGTATCTTGGAGGATAATCTTCCATTCAGTGTCATGTTGATGAGGTTGAGTGCCCAACTTCCCACTGGAGAATCCATGTAGGAGAGAAACACCTCCCCCATGTCCCTAGGCTCACAGAAAAGAGGCACATTGACCTAGACGCAGCCAATTGCATGCTTCCACTGGAGAAATTAATCTCATGGGAATGATGTGAACACAGTGAGACAGTTGGGAACCACTTTGGTGGCTGCAGCATGTCCAGGGGCCGTGCCAGTTGTATGGAGCAGGGGTGTGACATTGTAGCAAGACTGTTCCTGCTGAAATACGCCCTGCTCTTGGTCTCTGGGTTGCCTCAATTCTGCCTTTTCTCCAAGTATAGCTTTACAGGCTCACACCAAGTGCCTGCATCCCCAATATTCTTTCTGTAAATTACTAGAGTGACTTGTTTATCAACATAAATCCTGAGATAGGATTTTCCCCTGCATCCATGTATGCCAAATCATGGACAAACTGGCCAAAGATATGTATATGAAAAGTTAAACATTGTGAAAACTGGTTTTAGGGTGTTTTGATTCATAATTAATGATTGAAAGTGGTAGTTTTTGTAACCTCCTCTGTACCTCACTTATCAAAAGAGAAAAATTCTAGCTTCCTACTCTGGCAAGTAATGTCATTATTGGCTTTGCCAATAATGAGTCCTCTTTCATATAACATCAACCTCATCTGCTATGATTTGGGGTTTTTGCCTCTAGAAACTGTTAGAGATAAGTTACGCACAAATTTTCCTTCTATTAAAAAGTATGAGGAAGACAGGATCAAAAAGACTTAGTTCACCTGAATTGTCTAATTTAAGCTACTTTTAAGTCACATTCTCAAGATATTTGGTGATAATACCGTGGCACTTTGGTGCCCAGCTAAATTCAGCATAATGTTAATTTAACTCACTGTGGGCTCTAGAACCCACAATATTTATTCAGGATTAAATGTGGAACAGAAGAGAATAAACAAGACAGCAAGTACCAGATAATGCTCATTGTCTCTCAGCTCCACACTCTTCTCTCCTATGTATTTCCAAGGTTAGAAACCTGTTGCCTACGTATCAAAAACACCCCTGACATCTTGATACAATGGCAAATAATTTAAACATGTCCCTTGTCCTGGAATAACTGAAAGTCTGTGGTGGAATCTGACAAATATTTATACTTACAGTGAGGATAATAGGTACATTTGTATCCAAGCATATAAGATTGATTTAAGAGGCTGGGAGACTTAATGGAGAAAGTAATGTTTCGATGGAGAACAGAAGAAGGCTATGAGTTACCTGAACAGAAGTAGAAGTGTGTATTGTCAGATGAGAAGTGTGGGAGCACAATAGGGAGAGTGAGGAAAATTCAACAAGGAAAAGCATGAAGAAAGGGCCCAAGATGGCAGAGCGTGAGGCACTTCAGGGAGAGCATAAGCATGCAGTGGAATTTATTTGGCAATTACAAATTAGGATTGTAAGGGATTACAACAAAATGCTAACAGCAGTACATTTTGGATGATGTCTAAGGTGTGGCATAGAATTTAGGGTGAGGATCTACTCAGTCCCCGCAGGGGCTCGAATATAATCAGGTGTCCAAAAGTAAGGTTGGGCACCAATAGAAGAAGCTAGGGGAGATTGCAGCAGGCCAAAGAGGATGAAGGCTCACAGAGCTTTAGCATATGCCCACCAAATATTTTTAGGAATAGGGCTGATATCTCTGATTGATGGGCATAGATACCCATATTTCCCATTTTGGTTACTTTCAGCTCAGAAAGGAATATAGATTAACCAACAGAACACAGACTTCAGAACTTGAGACTGTGTATTACTGGGGAAGCATAGAAAGACGCCTCCCTCTCCAAGGTAACCAGTCTGAGAAGCTCTTGCTGTTTTCTACATACCTCTGTTATTTAGAAGTAGAACACTAAATGAATTCACTGCTCTGATCTTTCTTTCAGTGAAGACTCTCCTAAATTGCCTGAAGAAATAATTAGGGGTAATACTCATTGATTCATTCATTCAATCATTCTACAAAAAATTTTGAACACCTATCATAGTAGGTGCTACGTGTAGGATATAATACAGAACAAAACAGAGTTCCCTACATTCATGAACTCACACTATGGTAAGGAACTGTAGTTATGAAATATCCTATTTTCCTAATTTTTATGATTGAATATCAAACAGAAAATAGGTCAAAATGTGATTAAGAAAAATCAACCCATGAAGGGAGTAATTTGGTTTCACTCAGAGAAAAATGGCCCTTTTTCATTTGTGATTAATATTGTTCCTTTTCAAAGGAGAGAAGTTTTTTTGGTGTCACCCCATCTTTCCCAAGTATCATCAGAATTACAGTTGTAATTAACAAATGAAACACACCAAATAATTTATTTCATTATGAAAGCTAATGATAATGGGTGTTTGCTAATGAAAATGTTCATGATGGGATTTACTGTGACTCACAGAGTCTCCTAATAACAGTAGAAGAGGAAAAGTAAACTCTTAGCTAAGATCACTGAGAAAACCTGCCTGGAAGATTTTGATCTTCCAACACCTGTTTCTAAAACTTTCTTTTCTATGTGGGATGGACAGAGTTGGAGGTTAAGACAGAAACCCAATAATGTTAAACTTGTTTAGTTGGCTAAAAGACCAACTAAAGATTTGGGGAAAACCTTTATGATCTAGGGCTAGGCCTAGATTTTTAAGACTTGACATCAAAAGCACAGTCTAGGGCTTCCCTGGTGGCGCAGTGGTTGAGAGTCCGCCTGCCAATGCAGGGGACACGGGTTCGTGCCCCGGTCTGGGAAGATCCCACGTGCCGCGGAGCAGCTGGGCCCGTGGGCCATGGCCGCTGAGCCTGCGCGTCTGGAGCCCTGTGCTCCGCAACGGGAGAGGCCACAACAGCGAGAGGCCCGCGTACCGCAAAAAAAAAAAAAAAAAAAAGAGCACAGTCTATAAAAGGAAAAATTTGTAAATTTAGACTCACCAAAATTAAATGTTTTGGCTCTGTCAAATACCCTGTTAAAAGGATAAAAAGACACAGAGATAGGGAGAAAATATTTGCAAGCATATATCTCACAGACGTATCAAGATTATATAAAGAACTCTCAAAAACTTAAAAGTAAAAAAAAAGAAACAAGTAGAAAATGAGAAAAAGACATGAGTAGACATTTCACTAAAGAGGACATGCAGGTGGCAAATGAGCACATGCAAAGATGTTCAACATTATCAGGGAAACATAATTAAAACCACAATGAAACAACATTACATATTTATCAGAATGGCTAAAATAAAAGTCACAGCACCAAATGCTGACAATGATATAGAAAAACTGGATCAGTCATAAATTCCTGGTGAGAATATAAAATAATCACTCTGGAAAACAGTTTGTTAGTTTCTTCTAAAACTGAACACATGATTACCTAGCAATTAGAACCTTGGGCATATATCCCAAAGCAAGGAAAATTTTCTTCACACAAAAACGTGGATGAACTATTGATACAGGCAACAACCTAGATGAATTTCAAGGGAATTATGCTGAGTGAAAAGAGTCAATCCCAAAATGTTATATATTGTATCGTTCCATTTTTATAATATTAATTAAATGAAAGAGTAATACTGGTAGCAGATTAATGGCTTAAGGATTAGAGTTTAAGGCTGGGAATGAAGTTTAAGGAGGAAGATAAACATCATAAGTTAAGAACATCACAAGGGATCTTTGTGGGGATAAAACTGCTCTGTATATTGGCTGTGGTATCGAATACACAAACCTACGTATGTGACAAAAATTGTACAGAATTAAACACACACACAGGGACTTCCCTGATGGTGCAGAGGTTAAGAATCCACCTGTCAATGCAGGGGACACGGGTTCAATCCCTGGTCTGAGAAGATCCCACATGCTGCGGAGCAACTAAGCCCACGCACCGCAAATACTGAGCCTGCGCTCTAGAGCCGGCAAGCCACAACTACTGAAGCCTGCATGCCCTAGATTCTGTGCTCTGCAACAAGAGAAGCCACCGCAATAAGAAGCCCACACACCACAATGAAGAGCAGCCCCCACTTGCTGCAACTGGAGAAAGCCCGCGCGCAGCAAGGAAGACCCAACGTAGCCAAACACACACACACACACACACGCACACACACACGCATACATGAATGAATAAAAGTAAAACTGGAAAAATCTGAATAAGATCAACGCATTGTATCAGTGTCAATATCCTGGTTGTGCTATTATACTATAGTCTTAAGATGTTACCATTGGGGGAAATTGAATAGAGGATACATGGGATCCCTGCATTATTTTTATAACTGCATGTTAATCTACTATTTAAAAGGTTTAATTTTAAAAAAGATAAAAGATACAGGCTTTTATCTCAGAAACAGAGAAATTAAGGCATTTAAGGGAATTTAAAAAATTGTATTCTCCTTGAAACTAAAATCTTAGGATATTGCCCATTTAGATGAATTTTATTGTTATCGTGAATTTAACTTGAGATGAACAATATCAATGTAATCAACCTTGTATGTACTAGAACAGCTTTCTTAAGCTTTAGTGTGTCCTTAGCACATATTGTTATGGGGCATCCTATGTGCATGTTGCTCCTACCTGAATACATTTCCCCACTAATAAAGCCACCCAGCACACCAAGGGATTCCAAAGATTCAAAATGGGCCCACTAGAAGTGTGTGTTTTTCATCTCACATCAGTACAGGTTGATGAAAATAAAGTTACATTCAAACAACTTAGGCTCAGTATTCAGAATCAAAGAGTTGATACTATATCCCTGATCCCTACATGCTTTTATGACTCATTCTCCTTGTGTGTATGAGGTTGCCCATGCCCAACACAGCCAAAATCCACCTTTCTTCCCTACCCCTTCCACTACTTCTGCATCCAAATAACTTTTTAGTTATTCTTCACCTGGACTGTCCTTCCAGAAATTTCTCTGCAATTCTCTCCATTCCCAAAAGCATCCATACTCTTCCTTTCCAGGGAAGATTTCTACCAGCTTTATAGCAACTAAAGCTTCATACAATCCTGAACATAAAGGAGAAAGGAAGACCAAGGCTTCAAAATATTCAGTTTCTGGGCTGCTTAAAGATTTAGGAACTCCATCATCTCCATATCACATATCACACATCACATATCACAGTGATTCGTGATATGACTCACTCAAGTGAATCACAGATGTTTTAAATCTGTGATTCACTTGGATTTTTATTGTTTAGATTAAGCCTACAATTTCATCTAAAACTCAGTAAAGATTGTGTTATTTACCAAAGCAAGTAAAATTAGTACTTATTTAGCAGGAGTTCAGATGAACCCAGAGGATATTCATAATGTCTGATGAAGTTGTGGATTTCATTAATTCATGAAGTGAGATGATCTGATTTGGCTCCATATTTATTTGTTGGGATGAATGCTTCATGAGAACTAGAACCATATCTGCATAGCTCAGTGCTGTGTCCCCAGTGCCAAATGAAGGGCCCAGTACATTATAGATGCTCATTTAAATGCTTCTTACAGGGATATGTGAAAAAGGATAAAAGCAATGAAAGTGGCCACCATCCAGAGCAGCAGATGTGTGTGGAAGGTGGGAAACGAGGGACCAAGGAAGAGGAATTCTGTGTCAGGGCCTGGTAACAGCCTTGGAGAATGTGGCTGTACTCCTATGGGCTGGTCTCTGAGCTGTGGCAAGAGAGGGCAGCAGGCACATCTGACAGAAACTCAGGGGCAGGAGCAGCTGATCTTCTGCTCTGCAGAGCAATGTATCCTCCAGTCTTGGGGTACAGGGAAGGTTGCAGAAGGGAGTAGTGTGCTGCCAGTGAGACGACTGGTTCCTGAGCACAAGCTCTTTCTGGAGATTCCCAGAAATTCTTGAGGAAATTTCACAGGAGTTGAATTCCTGCATTAGCTAGTGGAAGTACAAGCAGACAAAAATGATCTATTTTAATGAATCATTAGTAGTTTTAAAATCTTAGAATTAGAGGTCATCTAGTGCAACCACCCCCATCCATGGTGAAATACCTTTTAAGACATTTCTGGCAAATGATCATTCAGTTTCTTCCCAGTTATGTCTAGTCATGATCGCTTGGAGAAGAGCCATCTCAGATTATAGATATCATGAATCTGACAAAATCCCAGACTCTATTAAATGGGTATAAATTACCTGCAAAACACACAGACCCTTTAAAATGTTGCAAAGCAGTAAAACAATAATTGCTTTTAATTTGCAGAATATTAAGTTCCTGTGGGGAGCAGGATTATAATTTAAAACTTCGTGACGCTCTTCTTGCCCTCTAGAAATTAATTAACTTGGAGAGGAGACAAATCATCCAATCACATTGCTATTAGAGGACCAGTATGTGTAGGATTTTGAAATACCTATATTTGTTTTACAAAAAGTTGTGTAAATTTTAATTATGATAGTTATAAGCTTCTTAATGTGATTTTTAAATACAAAAAAAGAAAAAGCCAGGTCAGTACAAGAATGGAGACACAACTCACAAGATAAACTTTTAAACACTGAACCAAGTAATTCGTTTAAGCAGCCACCAGGTTGTGCTGGTGACTCAGTGAAGTTGTTTCAAAAAAAGTGAATTTAGTTTAAAATTTATATTTTGCATATTTTTAGGCCCCTAAATGTATAACCAGAGATTTTACATAACTCATTATATAAAATTTTCGATTCATTGTTAAAACACATAAACTTTTAAAAAAGATGGGTTTTAGAGCAAAATTTAAATTAAGCAGGTTGAATATATTCAATTTGCAAATCTTATTGGATGCTTACTACGTTATGTGGTGAAGAAAGAATGGATGAGACATGGTAATCGCAATATAAATAACATACACAAATATAAACTAATTATTCCAGTTTAACAAATAAGTTGAATCTAAGCTCCGAGTATTTTTTGTTTTGTTTTGTTTACTGCTCTATCCCCCAAACCTGGAATATAGTAGGAATACAATAAAAAGTTGAGTGAAAGAAAGATTTTATAAGTTAATGATTATATAATGTATATTTATAGAAAGTGTCATGAACATAAAATCTAGTTTTAAATGCTCACCAATATAACTTATGATCTAAATTTATTCCTATAAAACAGTGTGTTTAACCATCTTAAAACCATTTGATAAACATTTAAATTTTACAGATCCCAAGGCTCTGATATATACCTCCAAGGAGTAATTTTATTTGCCATTCTTTAGGATAAATGGTGTTAAGAAGATAAATTCTTTTAGGTAGTCTCACCAGAGTATTTTATATCACTAAATTGCATTATGACATTATTTGTACTTAATTTACTTTCAAATATACAAAATCATGTGACAATAAATTTTTTTTTAACTATACACAATGTCCCTAAAGATTCTGACATAGTCCCAGAATGAGGTTGATCCATCCTCCAGTCTCGTTAGAGTTTTTGTTGAAAACAAAGTAAGGTTAAATGTTCCCTTGTAGCTGACTTTCTTCATCCAGCCCTAGAGACAAACTTTTTAAGAATATGTGCAAGTGTCTATTTTGGACTCTTAAACCAAAGTAAACTATATCTCACAGGGATTTGGGACACCAACACTGTGTCCATTCTCTCTTTCATGCTGATTTGCAACCATTTCTCCAGATTGTCACGCTCTCTGTTCCTCTCATATTTCTCTATTTCATATTCCTGTTTCTTTACATTCCTTTCTAGAAAGCAATGTGTATTTGTGCAAAAAAGCGTAGGAGTTGGAGTCCAATAAAGTGGAGTTTAAAAATAGGATCCACCACATTCTCCTGACCTTCAGCAGATTCTTAACTCTGGAATTCAGTTTACTCCTCTATAAAAGATGATAGCCAGGAGAATACACATTATTTGTACCTTCTAAGAAGCTAAAGGCAAGTGGGAGTTGCATGGAAAGGTACAGCCCACTGCTAGGAAGTTTCTCTGCCACATTTCTTTCCTTTTTCAAAGAGAAATAAAAGATCTTCTTTTTTTTAAAGTTATTTATTTATTTATTTATTTATTTTTTGTGGTACGCGGGCCTCTCACTGTTGTGGCCTCTCCCACTGCGGAGCACAGGCTCCGGACGCGCAGGCTTAGCGGCCATGGCCCAGGGGCCCAGCCGCTCCGTGGCATGTGGGATCCTCCCGGACCGGGGCACGAACCCGTGTCCCCTGCATCGGCAGGCGGACTCTCAACCACTGCACCACCAGGGAAGCCCAAAAGATCTTCATTTGCACTAGGGAGCAGTTTTGCACAGTTAAGAAAGCAAAGAAACTTCATGCTGCAGATAGCCCTTTGGCCCTTAG
Organism: Physeter macrocephalus; assembly: GCF_002837175.3. Classification (NCBI taxonomy): domain Eukaryota; kingdom Metazoa; phylum Chordata; class Mammalia; order Artiodactyla; family Physeteridae; genus Physeter; species Physeter macrocephalus. Next base: position 9,150,683 of record NC_041229.1, on the reverse strand, counting down.
CTAAGGACAATATACTGTGGTTTTTGCTCTTAAAATTGTGAAACCCAGAATATTTGTCCAGAACTTGGAAACAGCTAGAAAATAAAAGGAGCTATAAATACAAATGAATAAGACAGTGAAATGTTACATTTTACCTAATATAGCATGAGTTACTCAGGGCCAGGAAAGAAATATGACAAATGAAATGTCTCTGTGAATTTAGTCCAAAGAGGGCAGGCAGTTTGATGAGTGTTATATATAGCTAGAAATAAAAGTAAATGGAATAAGTCCAATAGGGTTTTTAGTTCTAGCTGAGAGAGAGAGAGACAGAGAGAGAGAGAGAGAGAGAGAGAGAGAGAGAGAGATCCAAACTTCAAACTGGCTCTATCAAGACCTATTTTATGAGGTGAATTTAGTCACAATTGTATGATGAATTGATATCTTCTCAGCATCTATGGAGATGATCATATGATTTTTCTCTTTAGCCCTATTAATAAATAAATTATATTAGTAGATTTCCTAATATTGAACCATCCATGCAGCCATGTAATAAACCCTACTTAGATATGGTGCGCTACTGTTTTTTTCTGCTGCTGAAGTATCTGCTAATATTTTATTTAGGATTTTTGTATTGATTTCGTAAATGAGGTTGTTCCTTTTTTGTATGCAATCTTGTGGATTTTGGCATCAGTGTTATACTTACCTCATAAAAATAATTTTGGAGTTTTTCTTCTTTTTTTAGGCTTTAGATCAGTTTAAATAGTATTGGAATTATTTGTTCTTTGGTAGAGTTCTTCTGTGAAACCATTTGGGACTGGTATATAACCCTTGACAACTTTATTTCATGGAATTGGACTCTTAAGGTTTTCTACACATTACAGCATTAGTTTTACTGAATCACATTTTCCTAGAAAATGGACTATTTCATCCAAGCTTTTTAATCCATTTGAATAGAGCAAAACAAAGTAGTTTGAAGTTTTTTATTTCCTCCATTTCTAATTCTCCCATATTTCTTAAATTTAGTATTTGTTCCCCTTCCTTTTTTTTCTGAGTTTAGAACAGATAGTAGTTGATCTATTTATTTATTAATTCTACTATTTTCTGTTTTCTAATTCAGTATTTTTTATTTTAACTTTATTAATTCCTACCCTCTGTTTTCATTTTCTTGGTTTTATTATGTGTTTTCCTGATTTATTAAGTGCTTAATTTATTTTCATTGTCCTCTTTATTGATACAGTATTTAATGTTATATGTTATATTTCTGCTTTAGCAGTACACATATCCCATGAGTTGTGAAATGTTGCATTTTCATATCCATTTTCTAGATGTTTTGTAATTTTGCAGTTTTCTCTCACCTGTAAGTACTTTTAAAGTTAGTTTTTATTATTTAGATAATAGAGGACTTTATTTTCTTAATTACTTACATAATTAAGTTTTAGTTTTATTACACAGTGATCAGAGTACATTGTGCTATTTCTAATATATAACATTTATTGAGGTTTGCTTTTATGACCTAATAGCTATTCAATTTATGTGACTGTCTTGACCTCTTAATAAGAAGATGTGTTTCTTGTTTCTAGGAAACAGAACTAGACACACACACACACACATACACACACACACGTACAGATGATTTATATACAGTATATCATGTAAATGATATATATAAATTATATTTTTCTGATTCTTATATTTAGACAGGATTTTCTATGTCTTTTTCTGTTTTTTCAGTAACCTTGTTTTATCATGAACTGAGAAAGGTGATTTAAAGTTTCCTTCCATTAGTGTGTTTATGTCTTCTTATAGGTCCTGCTGTTTTACTATTTAGGGCATAGAGAGTCACAACTCTCACATATACATTGTAAAATTTACCCTGTAACATTATAGTTTTCTTGCTTAACAGTTTTGGCCTGACTTCCATTCTAGTTGATACCCATATTATTGATACTTGTTCATTTGTTTGCATTTACTTAGTATGTCTTTGGCCACTATTTTATTATCAATCTTTCTGAATCACTTGGTTTTAGATAGGTTTTTGTATGTAACATGGATTTGTATTTTGCTTTATGATCCAGTCTAATCCTTTTTCAACTAGTAAAGGGGTTAGGACTTTTACATTTATTTATATATGTTTGCTTTAGTTCTATCATAGTATTTTATGTTATGACTTCTCATTTTATATTTATATTATTTTAAGTCACTAACTACATGATTTGCCTTTCTTCCTCCTTATGTATGTGAAATTTGGTTTGTATTTTTGTAATGGTGCATGCTTTTATAATAACTTTATAAAATACCCTTACTGTGTCTATTATCACTATAATTTAATGATACAACTAATACATTTCCTCTTCTTATCCTCTCTGCTCCCTTTTCTCCACCATCAAGTTTTAGCCAAAAATAATTCTTCCTTAGTGTCTATTTTACACTATTAAATATACTTATTCTTTTATTAATTGTCAGCTTGTAAGTACTCTTGTCCCTCCTCCAAGGAGATGTCAAATTGTTCTAAGTAGGCAAATGTCCTAATTCGGATTCTCAGTTTTCAGAAAGTAGTATCAATCAAACCCTCCTCAGCTTATTTATTAATTAGGGCATGTGGTTGTACATATTAATGGAAGAAAGACAGTTTGAAGTCCTAATGATCCCATTAAGTGAAATCTTGAACTCTTCACCTGTGACTTAGTGAGAATTTAGTGAGTATCTGTTGAACCCATAAATGGTTGGGTGAATCTTAAAAGATAAGCAAGTCTTCTTGCTGGTCTGTGAAATTATGGATTTCCTAGCCTAATTTTTCGTGTCATATTTCTCTGTTAGCTGTCAACGAGCCCCGCTGTCCATGGCCCTATTTAAGTTGCATTTTTAAAATAAATTTATTTATTTATTTTATTATTTTATTTTTGGCTGTGTTGGGTCTTCATTGCTGCGTGCAGGCTTTCTCTAGTTGTGGTGAGTGGGGGCTACTCTTTGTTGTGGTACGCAGGCTTCTCTTTGCGGTGGCTTCTCATGTTGCAGAGCATGGGCTCGAGGTGCACAGGCTTCAGTAGTTGTGGTTTGCGGGCTCTAGAGCGCAGGCTCAGTAGTTGTGGCACGAGGTCTCAGTTGCTCCACGGCCTGTGGGATCTTCCCCGACCAGGGCTCAAACCCATGTCCCCTGCATTGGCAGGCGGATTCTTAACCACTGTGCCACCAGGGAAGCCCTTGAATTGCATTTTTGTGTGCCTTCAGTAACTTTGTTCTTTGTATGGTTCCTAATGGCAGCAGAATATATGCTACCCAAAATATACCATGCTGGTATAAAGATTTTGAACTGAAGGCTATTTAGAAAAAGTAGATATAAGAAAATCTCTCCCTATTTGCCTAAAAGCAGCACATAAATGTGTAGAGGTGTTCCTCTCCCTTTTCTACCAGAAGGGACAGAAGTTAGGGACAGAAGTTAATCACTGGAGACAACTCTAGACCCTTCTAAACCCAGAGACCTCACCAGCAGAACCTACATTAAAAAACATTACTAATTAGACCTTATCCTCCATTAGTTTTCCCCATATATTTACTTTCCCACAGTTTACCACCCCAGAAGCTCAAAACCCTTTTCCTCTGTCTTGTAACTTCTCTACAAATTTATTCTTTGTTAAGATGCTATTTAAGCCCAAGTTCTAACCACCCCTTGGAGTTACTCATCCCTGAGTAATATGTACAACACGCATGTTAATACACTTCTGTTTGTTTTTCTGTTGTTAATCTCTCTGTCATCATTCTAATTTTAGGGCCCTAGTCAATGAACCTAAGATGGATGGAGGAAAGTTTATTTTTCTCTCCTACCATTTCTAATAACCACCTACAAATCAAGAGGGAGTGTCTCAAAGCATAAGAAAATAAGAGCTTCAATTACCAGAAGTCCCTTTATACTAAAAAGACAAAGATAACTGTAATGTGAGAGATTTAGCAATATTAATAACTCTCTCTCTCCCTTACACTTGAAACCAAGTATAACTAAGTAAGGAAGCCATAATAGGGATGGAAGGTGCTCACTTCTGAACTGCTCCCTCCTGGCAAGTGGAACCAATTCTGTCCTTTGGTACACATTGCTGATTGCCTACCCAATAGCCATTTACTCTTTCTTAATTAATAACAAAATCCTAAAGTTTTTCCTGGATGGCAATTTTCTGAAGTTGAATGCCAAGTTTCCCAGTCTCCCTTGTAAGTAGGGGTGGCTAGTGACATGTCAGTGAAAGTCACTCATTGAATAGGCAAAGCACCCTTTGCCCTCCTTTGCCCCTTTGTCTTCTTGCTGGTTGGCTGTGGACAAAACCATATGAGGTCTAGCAGCCATATGGAAGCCATGATGCATCCATGAGAATGAAGTCACTGCTAAGAAGAGAAGAAAGGGAGAGACACTGAGTTCTTGGTGACTCTGCCATATCAGCCCTGGACTTCCTACTTCTAGATGCCTTTTATGTTAGAGAAAAATAAACCTTCATGTGTTTAAGCCACTGCAGTCAGACTTATGTTATTAGCAGCTGTAGCAGTTAGTAAATGATGGATTTCATTTATGGAAGTGTGAGGGACAGAGGGTGATGTTTGTCAGTCTAACACGTGGGCTAATGCTTAGCACTGAACAGGCATCACTGCCCCACAGCCTAGAGCAGTGCCTTTCACTCCCAAGCTCCACTGGAAAGTTCTTCGCGGACTTGGTGTCTGTCACTTACCTCTGTGCTCTCCTACCTGTTTAGAATGTAGGAGAATGTGTAGATATCAAGAGCAGTTTATTCTTTTCTATTCTCCAAAACTACGTCACCACCAAATTATTACATAATTCTGTTTGGTATCTGACAATACTTTCATATTTCTAATTATAACTAATTGTAGGTTATAAACGTAGATCCAAACCAGAGTTATGGATTTAGGAGTCAAACATGTGATTGTTGGAGCCGCGGGAGCTGGAGAGGCGTCCCGGGAAGAGCCAAAAGAAGTAGACCAAAGACTGAACCCAGAGGAATCCTGACTTTAATAATGCTTCCTAGAGATAAAATTTAACTTGCTGAAAGTCAAAATGTCATGGTGTCATGAGGTGACAGAATTTTGCTATTGTGGCAGAGGGACCCACTTTAGGACATCTGACACAGAGCATCAAATCATGTTTTTCACTTACTGTAAAGCAGAAGTCCCCAAACCTGTTCCTGTTTGTTGACCATTTATGAACCAGCAGTTCCTCAACACCAACCTAGAAGGGTATGCAAGATGACCTATCCTTAGTCTGTGAGAGAGGTGAAGGTCTTCATAATTTATGAAGTGTTGTCTTTTCTGTGGGAGAAATAAATGGCTCTTACTGGCTATTACAAGAACCAGGAAAAGAGCCTCTGAGTTTTTGTCATTTCAGATCTTCAGTGACAAAGGGTTCCAAGCCGGTGTCTCATTAAGTCATACTTATGCTTTCACCTCTAGTTACCCCAGTGCCAATATGGGATGAATGTAAATAAAGTTATTCTTAGGCTTTAATGAACTTATTTCATAATTATTCCTTTCCACTCACATCCTTATGATTTTGCTTTGTCCCTTATTTCCACTCATTTATACTAATAGTAATTTTTTCCTTTATGCATATCAAATTATATTTATCCTTATTGCTCCTTATTCTTGACTCTTACTAATATCCCCAGGTCTCCATATGCCTAGACCTAGATAGTCCTCTGGAGGATAGAGTTCAGCTAAGTCCAGAGGACTGACTAGCAGTGGTTCAGCATGGCATTAACACAATTCCAGTAAGTGAGTTAATATATGTAAGGCACCTTAAAACAGTGCCCAGACATAGAGTGCTCAATAAAGGTTAAGTATCATTTTTATCATAATCCAGATATAATCCAAGTATTGGATTTTTCTACCTTCAAAAATGCCATCCCTTTAGCATATTTGGAGAAAATAAGTTTTATTTCACGTCTTCTCCTTAGTCAGTTCCTTGCTGCAGGTTCTTCTCTGTGCTGTTCTCAGCCGCATCTCAGGATGCCTTGCTTCTGGCCATGACCTGGAACACTTGAACTACCTTTCTTCTCAGTACGATGCTGCCACTTCTAACAAGTGTCAGCAGAGAGATAAATGTGAGAAAGGTCTTACATCTCTGTTTCCTCGTTTCTCATACCAATGTACACTGTGCAGCTATCCAATTTTATAGGTGAGTTGGAAAAATATAAGCAAAGCAAAATATATAGACCGAGTACTTTATATGACTCTCCCGTATCCAGAAGTACCAAATGCTCTTTACAGATGATCTCATGGACACCCCAAGTTCTAGTCTTTACACAGAGAGGGTCCCATTCTTCTGACCCCGCCATGAGTCTCCATTCTCCCATCTTTCCATGTGGGTTGGTTTGGCCCTAAGTTCACCTTCCTGCCAACACACAGGGAAGTTTATGAGGGTGTACTCCTCAAAATCTGAGCTATCCATTATAGAATAGCAGAATCTTTAACAGAGTAGTACAGAGCAGTCTTTGGCACTCAAAATCAGGATTGCTTCCAAGTCTTCCTGCAAGTGGAAAGTGTAATGTGACTCCTCTTTCTTCCTGATTCTCTAATAGTTAACTATAGTACACACACATGTACATACACACAGTCTCAGAGACAGTAATATCTAAATCTATCGTAAATAATAAAAGAATTGTCCTAAATGCCTATAATATGCACAGTATCTCAGGCAGGATAGAGGTAGCAGTTAACATAATCTTGTAAATCCATGGAATTTCTCCCTTATTCTTTTGCTTTCAGCTAGAGCCCAGGGCCCAAGAATTTAGCTCAGTTATAAACCACCTACCCCATGGTTACCAATCCATGGCCTAAGAGTTTTGAAACTTTGAAAAGAAAGATTTTAGGTTTGATTTATCTTTACATTTCAGGCTATGTAAAGAACTCTTATGTGAGGCTTTCTCTTGTGTGTTCATGGATGTATATGAAATGGATGATTTACAATCTACCTAGCCAAGCAGCCTCTCTAAGAGTTGGGAGACTTACCTTACCTATGGCCCAAGGTATATCTACCTTTCTTCTTTGGTAAGCCTGCTCCCATAACTGAAGAAAAAATAAATTCACTCTCCTGGACCTTCATACCACCACCTGCCCCATCTCCCAGCCAGAAAAGTTGCTTCGACAAACCCATTTAGCCTACCGAGAAAAGGATGGAAGGCATAGAGCCTCATCATGCTCATCTCTTGGACCTAGTATAGAGTCCAGTAAACAATAGGCACTTAATAGATGCTAAATTGCATGCAGTGAACCGTATAAACCTCAAAAAGAGTATAAGCAAGGGATTTGCGATTTTTTTAAGTAGAGAGAACACCCCCCTTAAGGAAAAAAGATTAAAATTCCTACACCTGTAGATAAGAAGATTCTTGAGTATGATGCTTACCGGTAAACAACTGTTACAAACAGAACCATCAGAAGAGCACTCTCTTCAGGGTTTTTCCTCAGAGCAACGTTAACATCCTTATTCCTCAAACTGTAGATCAAAGGGTAAGCATGGGAACCACATTGGTGTAGAAGACTGAGGCAAATTTACTCTGGTCCATAGATCCAGGAAAAGAGGTTTTTAAAAAGGTGAATGCCCCTGACCCAAAGAACAGAGTCACAGCAACATGGGAGCCACATGTGCTAAAGGCTTTGGACCTGCCCTCAGTGGAAAGGAATACGGAGGATACTGGAGAGAATCAAAGCATAAGAGATGAATATACTGATAAGGGATATTGTGATGACCACTCCAACAATAAAAAACACCAGGTCATTGATGTGAATGCTGGTGCAGGAGAGCTGCAAGAGGGGGAGGACTTCACACAGATAATTGGTCAATGATGTTGGAATCACGGAAGGTCAGTCTCAGTATGCTTCTGGTGTGGGCCATGGCCCCAGAAAACCCTGTCACATACGAACCAAACATCATCAGAGAACAGACATGAGGCCACATGGTGACCGTGTACAGCAGAGGATTGCAGATAGCCACATAGCAATCATAAGCCATCGATACCAACACACAGCACTCAGAATTGACAAAGAAACAGAAGAAAAATAGTTGAGTCATGCATCCCACATAAGAAATGTTTTCTTACACAAAATCATTCAGCATTTTGGGGGTAAACACACAGGAAAAACAGAGATCTATAAAAGACAAGTTGAAGAGGAAAAAGCACATAGGAGTGTGAAGGCTAGAATTCAGCCCAGTTAAGGTGATCAAGCCCAAGTTGCCCACCACAGTAAACACATAGATCCCTAAGAACAGGAGGAAGAGGGGTAGCTGGAGCTCTGATTGTTCTGATAATCCCACAAGGATAAACTCAGTCACTGAGGAGCTGTTTCTCAGAGCCTTTCTCTTCTGGGGAGCTGTCTGTGGAAACAAGGGGCAAAATAAATAGACTGGTTATAGGCACAAGCATGGCTGATGGAAGAAAGTTCTAGAAGATGAGCCAGTGCATGGATGCCCTCCTTTGTGCCTTTCTTCTCTCATCTATGCCCCCACCTCAAGCTGTTGACAATGTGTCTGTGACTATATCTCAGCTCCCCTGGGTTGATCGTAAATCCAAGCTAGAGTCTGTTAGCATGGGCAGCAAGAGTTCTGTCCCCACTTGGGAAATGGGGAGATGGAGCCCCTGAATTGGCTGCCCAGCGACTTCAGAAAGACCTTCCAAGAGCCAGCAGGAGTACAACCTGAGCCCACTGCCTCAGGCTCAGAGACAGGCGCTCTCCTGTCCCCATTGTCTCCATTCATCCTGCCTCCCTCTCCCAACTAGATACGGGGTTCCCGCCATGGGGAGAAAGCCAAGAGTGTCCCCTGTGTTTGCACCTCCTACCTTCCTCCTCTCAGTCCCTTCACTGCATTTCACACCAGAGTCATTGTTAAGAGTAGGGAAGGGCTCAATACATTGCAGACCCCTTATTTGTGAGTTTAAAAGAAAGCCATCAGGAAAAATGGGAGTCAGACATTCACCTTCCTTCTCCTTGCCCCCCAAAGTCCTGGGCCCTATGCAACCTATTTTTCCATTATCTCAAAGGAGAAAATGGTGTTAGTGCATAAAGAAGACAGCCTCAAGTTTTAACTCTTCTGATTCCGTTGGTGCTGAGAATCAGAACTTTTACAGACCCCAGTCTCCAAGGTGCTCTAGGAACAGACCAAGATTTCTGTTTGTGGATTTTCCCAGATGGTATATACATCAACTTTAGGAGAAAAAAAACAGCAACGCTCATTTTCACCAGAACCCCAGCTGGCATATCATGAAGAACTTTATGCTACTTGATGATCTCAGGGATCCGATTAGATACAGTTTCAATCCCCTGGGAATTTCTCAGAGATATGTCCCTACAAGGAAGAAATTGTACTGTCTTTGTTTACTGTCTGGATGATGATGTTTACCTAGCATCTTGGGACTCAGGTGTTCTACTCAAACTTCTCCATATCTCCAAGGACTTCATGTTGTTTAGTGTTGAATTGGAGGGGGGACCCTCAGTTTTCCTCTCCTTCATTAAAGCTTGGCACTTACACTTGACATTAAGAGAGGATGATCCCAAACTAATTTTAGCCACTATTTCTAAATTTTCAAAGGGAGTTTTGGGAATAGGACAAAAAAAAAGTTAGGTCAGACTTGTAGGTGATACAGAAAGCACCTCAGACAAAATGTTTCTAGCACCATGAGCTTCTCAGAACAGTGGAGACACCCCCTGCCCCAACACCACCTACCCTCAGCTCAACTAAGTGCCATAGGCTGGCTTTTACTATATATGAGGAGATTAAAATATCACATCACATATGCAAAGAAGTACACACACACACACACACACACACACACACACACACACACACACACACACACCCCACTTTACAAAGTTACTCGATGGATGTGTGCAGGCTAAGGTATTAACAGGAGATGTACCTAAAGGTTTTAATCCTGTCATCCTTCAGATGACAAAATTGTTCTCCATGTGATCTGCTACATGAATATTCTAAGAAATATTCAAAGATATGTGAGCAACTACATTTGTAAGTTTCCACTGAAGCTGCCTAAAATAATCCCAGATTGCTTGGAACAGTCCTGATTTACATCCATTATCCCTGTATAATTATTAATAGCAAACCTTCTCACTCTCAAAAGTGTCTGGATTTGGATAACAAATTATATGGTCACCCTACTAAAAAGAGCATAAGCCGCTATTCAGGTCCTCTGGCTCCTGCTGTCTCCTAGACCCACTGACTACTATCCACTTTCTGACCAAGGGAGTCTCTCTGTCCTTCACCCTCCTTACCTTGAGAGTTCTCCTTCACTGAACCTACTCTTCCTGGCCAACCAGTACTATCTCGTCAGTAGATTTTGGTTTAAAAGTGGGAAGGGCATTAACTTCAGGCTGCTTCTGATTTATACCTAGCAAAAAAACCTAAAGCAAATAAAGTTAAAACCGTAGTTACCTGCCTAAAGTATGTGAAAGGGGAATAGGGGGAGAAGAATTACATAGGAACAAGGAATAAAGCATTGGTACAATTCTATATTGCAGTCATTGGTACCATGGTATAACATTGTTGTATATTGCTGTATATGGTACAATAAATTGATTAGTAGTATTTAACAAACTTGGACATATGCATACATTTTGACCCAGCAGTTATACTCCTAGATGTATACCGAATAAAAATAAGTATACACATGTATACCCTGAAAACATGCCAAAAAGGTTCATGAAAGTTAAACAGATAAATGTCACAAACCTATTATGGAACAAAAGAAGCCAAGGACAAAAGAAGGCATACTTTATGATTCTATTTATATGAAGTTCAAAGGCAAGGAAACTAATCTTTGATGTTAGAAGTCACATAACAGTTATTCATGGTTGGTCAGTTGGGGGCTAGTGACTGGAAAGGTCTATGAAGGGTGCTTCAGGGTTGCTGACAATGTCCTGTTTCTGATAGGGGTGCTGGTTACATGGATGTGTTCAGTTTGTGAAAATTCATCAAACTGTGTTCTTATGTTACCCTTCAATTAACAGTTTACTTAAAACATAAATGGAGAACAAAAACAAATGAATATCTTAATAAATCATCCTGCAGAATTACTTTAACACTAAAATTACTAAATATCTTTGAGGCATAATTCCTTAATTTATAAAATGGAGATTTACTAACCTACCAACTTTCAGTATGGTAACACATGCAAAAGTACCTTTTTTATTTCTCATCTATCTTATTTCCCTTAAAATAAAACCCCCGTTTGTTTCTCATATCAAAGGGAGGAAATCAAGAGGAAAAAGAATTAATGCATATGGAGCAACTGCAGAGCACCTGGCATTATGCTGGATGTTTTCTATGTATTATGTTTATAACAACTAGACAATGTGCATGTGTGGCAGATTATTCTTTCCAAAGATGGCCATTCCAGCACACACATACACATACGTACATACATACATACATGCATCTTACATCCCACATGCTCTTGGTACAATGAAACTAACACTCCTCCCATAAAGAGATGGTGTCTATGCTTTCTAACCTTGCATCTAGGCAGGGACTTGGGAATTCTCAAACCAAGAGTATGATAGAAGTGATGTTTTGTGACTCAGTCATGAAAGAATACAGCTTTCACTTTCTCTCTCTCTCCCTCCCTTCCTTTCTCCCTCCCTCTCTCTCTGTCTCCGTACTCTTATTCCTCTTTTGTCATCTCCAGCATCTCAGTCATATTGGAACACTGTGGCTTTGTCTCCAAAAACACCACAAAGCGGAAGGTTTATGGCAGTTTAGCCAATGTTGAGGAGGAGCAGAAGCCATCTAGGGGCCAGGACAGTTTCTAGTACAGGTCAGGATTACTTGGTCTAATTCCCCCTCACAACTCAGAGAATCTTTTTCCAGTTCCATATTTAGATGATGTTTTTGAGGTCTATTTTTATGAAGAAAATAGTTATTTCTTTCTAGTACATAATTTCTTACCCACTGCACTTCCCCCTCTTAAATAACAGGTTAGCAGATGTGTAGCAATGACCCAGCAATGGAAGAGTAAGAAAGAATTATCTCTGTTCATTAGAGTAGAAGTCAGTGAATTCATTTATTCATCATCCAATAAGTTTTTATTAAGGTTAGCTATTTCCAGCAATCTTGCAAACTTTATATTCAGAAAAAGCTCTCCTGATATAACAAAACCAAGAATTCAGAATAAAATATAAAAATCATCTATTTGTTAATTTTTGAACTGGCAGAAACTAAGTGAATTCCTATGAGAGCAAAAGAGAAAAAATAAGGAAGGAATAATCCAGAGGGATGCGCAAGCACTGGACCTGGGGTTTGCCCTTGGGGAACTAGTGATGCCTTGTGGCCCAGAGTCAGAGTTTAATTGGGTTGCCTATGCAGGACATAAGAGATAAAGCCTGGGAATCAAGCAGGTTGGGAGTTTGGAACCTATTGATGCATAATACTAGATCCCCAAAAGGAAACATCTTCCATGGCTTAATTAGAGGAAGAGAAAAGCTCACATAGGAAGAGGGCAGAGATATGTATCTGTCTTGGCCTTGGCTCTAGAAGGGCATAAAAAGAGATAAAATATCCCCTGAAAAGTTCTAACCACCTCTATGTTTTAGGTGGAAAATTCATATTACATATATAACCAAAAAAAAAAAAATCCTTCTTGGAAAAATACAGTTTAAATCAAGATAGCAAAGAATTTCCCCGGATAAATATCCAAGGATCATAAGCTCTTAATGAAAATCACTAAACAAACACAAAATAAGCCACCAGGATGAGAATCACCATAAATGAAAAATCACAATCTATACAACCAGATCTGCAAAATTATTAGGCTTATCAGGAACAGAATACAAAAAAAAATGTACTTGATGTATTTAAAGGAAAAAAAACAAATTGAAAGTATAATGAAGGAAAAATCAAAATTGACAAGGCATATTTTTTTAAAGACTCAGATAGAACTTTATTTATTTATTTGCCGCACTGTGCAGCTTGTGGGATCTTAGTTCCCTTCCCGAACCAGGGAATTCCCTCAAATAGAACTTTTAGAAATAAAAACATGATTGTTGAAATTAGCAACTCTGTGAATATGTTAAACAGCCTATTAGACACAGGTAAAGAGAAAATAAGTAACTTGGAGAGTAGAAATTATCCAGAAGTCAGCATCAGCTAGGGGGATGGGGAAATATCATTTAGAAGTATAACCCAAGAAATGTAGAAGTAAAGAAGGTCCGACAGATATATAGAGAGCATTTACCACATTCTAGGCCCTGTGTTTTGCACTAAAAATAAAGCAATAGCGGAAACAGGCGTACATAGTCCCTGTTCTTTCAAACATGTAATTTATATGGAGAAACCTAGAATAAACAGATACTTCTAATAATCAATTAGAACTACAGTAAGTGTGCTAGAAAGAAGTTATGGGGTGCTATGAACCCATTTAATGGAGGGTCAGGGAAGGCCTCCCTGAGGAAATGAAATTCAGGTTTAAAACCAAAAAGTAAGTAGGGATAAAAATAGTTGTTTGGGGCTTCCCTGGTGGCGCAGTGGTTGCGTGTCCGCCTGCCGATGCAGGGGAACCGGGTTTGTGCCCCGGTCTGGGA
>NC_041229.1:9124868-9137017 GCF_002837175.3 Physeter macrocephalus | reverse complement strand
GCCTGCGCGTCCGGAGCCTGTGCTCCGCAACGGCAGAGGCCACGGCAGAGGAAGGCCCGCATACCACAAAAAAAAAAAAAAAAAATAGTTGTTTGTTTGTGACTTTCCAGCATTGGCACTCCTTCTGCATTTGGGAATCCGCCCTTGTGTGAGCCTTGGATGGAGCCAGGACTTGGCCTCTTTCCTTGAAACCTCTCCAGAGAACATAAGACCTGAGCTCAGCTCAGATGTTCCCATGCAGGTCTCTGAGTCTGGGGCAAGTGACACAAGAAACAAGAACATCTTATATTTCTTTCTGGCACAAGGAAAGAAAAAAAAAATCGATCAGTCAATAACAAACATCAGGTGTTGGTGGTGCCAGCAGGAGCAGCCAGCTCAGCCTAACCAGATGGTTCTGAGGTGTAACTTGGCTGAGATTCTTGACTCCAAAAACTGGTTCCTCAGTCTGCTGTAAGATTCTGTGAACCACCCCATTTCTTGACAACTCCCTTTTTTGAAGAAGTTAACCAGAATCAATGTCTGCTGTCTGCAGTCAAGAACCCTGGCTGGTAGAATAGGGACTGGAGATTAAGGGGAATGTGGGCAGAGAGTGGATGCAGGGAAAGCATTCCAGGCTGTGGGGCAGCTTTCTCACATCCCTGTGATGAAGGCAGACACACCCGCCAAAATCACCTTCTTAAAAGGGTGTAACAAACTCTCAGAGATTTTCTTTATTTTGAATGATTTTTTCCCCTTCCAGGGAACTGTTGTGTGGACGTGGTTTAGAGGATAAAATGAACAAACATTCCAGATTCTGGAGACCATTCTTCATACTCCTGCCCAAAGTTTTTTAAACATTCAATTCTCCAATGACTCTTCTTTTCTTTAATAAGCTACTTTTCTAGCTAAACAGAAATGCATTTGATTAATTGTCTGACCAGCTTTTTTAATGCTCTGTGGGCCATAACAACAACAACAAATGGTAATAAGGATTGTGTTTAACATCTAAGAAAGCTAATGACACAAAAATTATTTTTATTAATGATTAAATTGCTAGTGTGTGTTTATATTTGTCATTGTTATTATAAGGTTCTGTTTTTCATGGGCTCTATATACACTTTGTTGTCTTTGCAATTCCTTATAAAATCAATACATGGAATAGCTTTCTGCGCACCTTGTAAAACTTGGAAAATAATTTACTCTTAAAAATCATTTATATAGTATTATGGAAAGTGTATCTTTGATTTTGCAACAGATCTTTATTCGGAAACAGTCTCCAATTATTACATTGTTATTATGGAAACACACAGTCTACTTTATGATGTGGTTTTAGAAATGCATTGCTATTAGTCTTGAATGATAAGTAGAAGTTTACCAGCAGAGAATATCAGGAGGATGTTCTGAGCAAAGGGAATCACAAAAGGAAATATTAAAGGTCATATGGCGGGGGGAAAGCACTGCAAATTTGGGGAATGGAAAATGACACAGACTTGAATCATATACATAGCAGAGAGGCGTGGGAGGTAGCTGGGGTAGATTAATGATGCTAGTAAATTATATCCTTCTTCCCTCTCTGAGTCCAGAATCAATTGAGAAATTAGATACAGAAGTCAGGAAAAATAAATGTCAGCTTTATTGCTGATAAGGTTGATTGCAAGACCCAGCTTGGTTGTACATCTACATCCAAGGACCTTATAGCTCCCTCATTGCACACCATAGACTAAATGTATGAATCCAGGTCTAAACTGAGCTGGACAACTGTTGCTGTTCTCGACAAAGAAACAGAGTTGCAGATGGAACAGATGAGTGGAGATCCTGAGAATGTGCCTGTCCTAACGAGAAATGAGAGAGGCTGTAGGAATGGAGCTGAGCCACACTAAGCCACATTATAAGTTAACTCTCCCAATTTCTGATCAGTCCTGTAAACCAGCGGTCCCCAACCTTTTTGGACCAGGGACCAGTTTCATGGAAGACAATTTTTCCATGGACAGGGCTGGGGTGGAGGGTTCGGGGGGATGGGGATACGGTTCAGGCGGTAATGTGAGCGATGGCGGGGGTGGTTCAGGCGGTAATGCCAGTGATGGAGGGGATGGTTCAGGCGGTAATGCCAGTGCTGGTGGGGATGGTTCAAGCGGTAATGCCAGTGATGGAGGGGATGGTTCAGGCGGTAATGCGAGCGATGGAGAGGATGGTTCAGGCGGTAATGCGAGCGATGGAGAGGATGGTTCAGGCGGTAATGCCAGTGCTGGTGGGGATGGTTCAAGCGGTAATGCCAGTGATGGAGGGGATGGTTCAGGCGGTAATGCGAGCGATGGGGAGCGTCAGGTGAAGCTTTGCTCGTGTACCACTCATTTCCAGCTGTGCAGCCCGGTTCCTAACAGGCCACGGACCACTGGTGGTCCGTGGCCCGGGGGTTGGGGACCCCTGCTATAAACCATCCTCTCCTTTGGGGTGAAGTGGGGAGAATAAGGGAGAAGAGAAAGGGTTGCTTCTTCATTTACCTGCCTGGGACATAGAAGCTTCTCCCCCACTAGGGAAAGTAAAGCATAAATGAAGCTAGAATCGCATTTGGAGCCCAAAGTGGTTAGCACCAGAGTCTGGACTTCACTGTAGTTGATGGAGCAAAATGGGGGCGCCTTGACATCTCCATACTTGTCTTTGAATTTTGGTAAAGGGCGAAGGAGAAGGATGGGGCTGGAGACCAGGAAACCTGAACTAAGGTGGTGGGAGGGATGTGCAGAATGTCACACAAGAGAATAAATCAAAGAGAAAGCTACTCTTAGAAAAGGAATTTAGGATCCTCAGATGAACACATCACTGTTAAAAAGTTCTTTGAAAAGAAGGAAACAATGTCGTCCTTCTGTGCAGCCAACAGAAACATTTCACATCATTCCACTGACCTTACAGCTTCAAACATAATGAGTACAGCTGTTAAAAATCATGATTTTCATATATATTTAATCACACAGAAGGCTGTTTACAATGTGTTACAGAATGAAAAATAGTTATAAAATCACAATATGATCACATCTGTTTTTGTGTGTTTGTATATGTTTATGTGTGTATTGTCTTTGCAAACCAATTTAAGCCATCACGACTACACACACACAAATATTCTGAAAAAATATACACCCAAATCCTAAGAGTAGTTAGTTATCTCTAGGTGGCAAGATCATAGATTTTTTAATCTTTTGCTTACCTATACATTTACATATTCTTACAACACTCAAGCATTGCTTTTGCAAATTTAAGAAGAATTATTTTTAAAAATTAAAAACAAAACACTGTATAATTTAGTATTTTAAGATCTCACTAAGGATTCATTCAACATTTATTTAGCACCTTCTGTATCTGTCAGGCATTAAGCTCTCTGCATGTGTTAGATCACCTAGCTGAGGTTGGGAATATAACCTCAAATAAACATTTTCTGAATATATTACTTCATAATCCATATTACCATAGTCCAGGAGGTCTCACATGTTTATATTACTAACCCTAGTAGATCAGTGCAGTGAGTAAGGAGAAGAGTCTTTAGTGTGTCTCCCTTGACATTTCTTTTTGGCAAATTGTTTTCAAATGAGAGTGAATTATGGACTTGTTCAGCTCAAAGGCAGCAAGACCTTGGTCTTGGCACGAGATGCATATACGTGCATCACTATTTCTTACACATGCAGATTGAGCCTCTGGAAGGCAGTGAGTGGAAGGAGTGTGGACACCAGAGTCAGACAGTCTAAAGTCAGTTCTTTACTCCACCGCTTACTGTCTATTCAATCTTAGGCAAGTTCCTTAACGTCTTTAAGCCTCAGTTTACCCATGTATAAAGCAGAGAGAATTATCTCATACAGTCGTAGGGAAGACTAAATGAGAACTTACATAAAATGTTATTATTACTGTTTGAAGAACATGAGTTCCTTGAATGTGAAAATATTGTCCACCTTCATTCTCAGATCACAGTCATTGCAAGATACATGAATGAAGGAGGCAAATGGGACAAGGAGTCATATCTTTAAGGAGGCCAGACTGAATGGCATCTACAACCAAATGTGTGGACAAGCGTCTCGGGGCTTCTTTCCTCCCGCTCCAGGCCTAATTCTTCCTTTCATGTAGTCTCACAAGTCACTGATGGGAACCTAGGAAACTGTCATGTGAGCAGGTAAAAAGTGGTGAGACGTGACACTTCGGAGTCATCGGGTTTGGGACACAGAGCACTGGCCTGTTGACAGAAAGCAAGTCTCACTTATACATAGACAGGTATCCTCAAAGAGCAAACATGTAAATGAGTACTTTACAAACGCGAATATTCTCCCATTAAATACCTGCTTGCAGAATTACCTGAAATACAGCTCATTTCACCTAATAGTCATACCTCAGATTTAAACACCATTTTTCTTTATGTAGAACCAGTGCGGGGGCAAAGAAAGTACAGGATGAGCCTGATTGTTTTGCCAGAAAGTAATAAAGTGCTCAAAATCTAATGGAGATATATTAAAAGGACATAAGATCCAGTGTGAGGAGGGTCACACTGGACAAATCGTGGACAAATTGAGCATCAAAGTAAATAATGACAATAATGAATCATAACTCAGGTAAAATTAGAATGTTTGAGTCCACAATGATATAAATGAATGAATGAATAAATATAAAGGAAATAAAGGTTCTTCCTGAGAAAATGCAAGCTAACAAGTAACAAAGGTTTGTTGGAGTTAGACAGTCTCCATTTTACAGCCATCAGAGTAATAGATTCAGGCAAGCATCATCAATGGATGCTAAAACTAGGGTGTGAAAGATTGAAAAGGAACATGACATTGCATAGTTTCAAAATGTCTCCCCACAATTTACTTTTAATTACAAAGGAAAAAGTGGTAACCTTCCCCAATAAATTACTAAGGAACTTGCAAAGTTTCAAAAACTCTTGTTTTATCAAATGTCCCCAGAAGCAATTCTGAGAGAACATAGAATATATTCATTTGTGAGAGTGAAGAAAAAGGAAGCTTTGCTCTGAGGAAATGGTGCTTTGCAAGGTCAGCAAAGAAGAACCAGGTTATGGTCTTGGTGACTTTTTTCCAAGTGTATTTATCTTTTTTTTTTTTTTTTTTTTTTTTTTGCGGTACGCGGGCCTCTCGCTGCTGTGGCCTCTCCCGTTGCGGAGCACAGGCTCCGGACGCGCAGGCCCAGCGGCCATGGCTCACGGGCCCAGCCGCTCCGCGGCACGTGGGATCCTCCCGGACCGGGGCACGAACCCGCACGCCCTGCATCGGCAGACGGGCCCTCAACCACTGCGCCACCAGGGAAGCCCTAGTATTTATCTTTTGAACACAATCATTCGACCTTACAGTCTCTGTTACTCTGGGGGAAATGGGAGTGTCATAACCCATTTGGGAGTGTCATGAATGATTCACTTCCCTGGTGGCGCAGTGTTTGAGAGTCCACCTGCCGATGCGGGGGACGCGGGTTCGTGCCCCGGTCCGGGAGGATCCCACATGCCGCGGAGCGGCTGGGCCCGTGAGCCATGGCCGCCGGGCCTGCGCGTCCAGAGGCTCAAAAAAAAAAAAAAGTCACTTCTTTATTGTACAAATTTTTCTTCAGTATGCTGTCTCTGGGATATTAGTTAAAATGGGGAGTACAAAATGAATGCCCAACGGTTGGTATTTTATAAAATTTCCCTCAAAGCCCTATGTTCAATTGGATAGTGATTTAGAGTTTACTATGATACAGTACATTTTATATAACACAATACATTTATATAACACAGTACATTTTACTCTTAAGAGAAGTGTAAAGTTGTGGTTTACAGATCATGAGAGGGTCTGGCTCCTGCTGCAGACGCCAGGTGGCATGTGCCTAAAATTGGGGATCAGGACTAAACATAAGAATAATACAATCAAGGCATCAGTGATGGGATATTAGGGACCAAGCATGTGTTTATCTGTGTGCTGGAAGAGAAGAATGTGTTGCCAGAAGACAGAACAGGGAAGCCCCTTTAGTAAGTCAGCTGCTAAAACTGCCAGATGCTCCAGTCTTGCATCCAAATACATTTGTTAAATCCCCACTCTGCATGTGCCGGGCACTGTGCTTGGTGTGGGACTGTCTCAAAAGGGACACCAGGGACTCTGCTCACACAAAACCTACAGTCTTATTTGTGGTCGGGGTGGATACAGAAAAGAAAGTGAGCAAGGACCCTACACTGTGACCAGCACTTGATAAATTGACTGCAGTGTTCTGCTGTGAGAGCACAGAGCAGAGGTGCAGAAACGAATGGGGTGGGGGGGGGATAGGAGAAAGATATTCCAGAAAGACACCTCACAATAGATTATCACAGACATAAAGGCTCCAGAGTACGTTCCCTTCCTAGAATTAAAAAGATTACCAGCAATATGATTAAGCCAAGAAAGAGCCATTTAAGAAATAAAAGGAGTATATAAGGAAGGAAAAGAAGAATGGAGAAAACATTTTCAGTTTTGCTTCCTCTTTTCTTACCCATCCCGATACCACAAGTTGTTTATGAAGTAGAGAAAAAAAAAGATGTAAAAGGAAGAGACAATAATACAAACACCACCACCACCAAAATTAAAGACGATAAATTTTCATGAGTGCTGCCCTTAACCAGTACAGAGTCTGGCCAAAGTAGACAGTCCAGATATGTTTACGCTGCTAGTGAGAGTGCAAGTTGAGGTAAACTTTCAAGAAGGGATTTTGCAATAAAATTCAAGAATCTTATATAATTCAGTAAGTCCTTGTCTAGGAATATATTCTGATTGGGTGGGGGGAGACTCAAAGATTTACTGAATGTTGTTAATCAAGCATTATTTATAATTCAGAAATATTAAAATAGTATACAGCAGTAGAAAATTGCTCATTGGATATACTACATCCATATGGTAGAATTTTACACAATTATGAAAATCAAATTGGAGGCAAGAGATCAGAAAAAACAAAATTCTTGCTGTGAGCTCTGTCTTGGGGCACACACTTTTGTAACCAGGGTTGGTGCTTCCTTGTTTTCACAGTGTTCCTTTCTCTCTCCCTTTTTTGGGCTACCCATGACCCTTCATATACATCTTTTCTGCTTTTCTATTAATTTATTTATCCAATAATAATTCCTTATTCCCTCCTCTTCTAATTAATTTTCATCAGTTTAAAGCAACTGCTCATAGACTTTGAAAACAAAGGCAACATTGTGTGTATGTATGTGCAGGTACCGACTATACGTGCAAAGACTCTAAAAATATAGAATAAGCAACAGTGATGGACCCAAGGGAGGGTACAAAAGGACCAGAAAATTGGAGTGAAGTGGACGTCCTTTCACTGATTATTTTTTGGTAATAATTTTAATTATCATGAACATGTACTGCCCATTTAATATACAAATAAACATATATAGTAAATAGATTATAGAAATAATCTGATAGAGCATAATTGTTTTTCATATAAGCAGACATGAGCCCAGAAAGATGAAGCAGTTGTCCCAAGGTCACACAATAAATTAGTGGAAGTGCTGACACTAGGAGAAGATCTGGCAGGAATGGAGATTAAATTTGCTGAGCACTTGCCATTTAATTTTCTTAATAATCCTGTGAAAACATTTGCTCAGAGACATCAGGTAACTTGGTGAAGGTCACATAGCTACTGAGTAAAAGCAAGGGTTCAAATCTGATTCTACCCTCCAATTCCCTAGTCTATACTTTTTCTAGGTCTTTATGCTACTCTCCTCCTCTCCCCTGTCCCAGTCATCCAGATTCCATACTGTCCATCCATCTTTTCTATGCTGTCTAAAGCACAGTTCTCGCATTCCACTCTCATTCTTTTGAACTCAGCCTTATTGATCTGTACAGTCCAAAGGGCAAAACTGTATATCCATCCACACTTCATTTTTCCAAATAGAAGAGACTTTTCCTAAAGAGACTCTCATAAATCAAAGGTATTTTCACAGCATTTCACATATTATTGCTTCACCAAAAAAATATTTACCACTTACAATTTTCTTTTAAAACAAAAGGCAACCCTGCCTCCCTTTACATAGTACCATTAGGCTGTGGGTCTACAAACTTAAGCTGTACAACTCTTCCATCCTTTACTGGAAGTTGTGTCAGCTAGGGTCCCCACAGAAAACAGATGATCCACTGAAACAAAATGATTGAAAAAGATAACAAGGGAACTATTTGGAGGGGTGTAAACAGAAAGGTGATTGAGAGAAACCACAAAGGGATGATCGAGCTCCCAAGACTAGCAACAGGCAGGAGACATTGCCACCCCTTGGCATGAAGAGACAAAGGAGGGAGCATTTACTGTAACCAGGTAGGAAACAGGGCATTCAGTTCCTGACACTGTAGCCCAGCTGGAAGGAATTCCAGGAAATAAATATCACAAATATCATGCTCCTCTCACCTTCTGATTTCGTCTGCTGATGCCAACCCAACCAGAAACCAGGGGCCAGGGAGCCCCTTGACAGGATCCTCTCGGGGCTTGGAGTAAAGTAGAAAGGGCAGAAGGTTAATCTGGAGAGGCACACAGAAAACAGAAGCGGTACCGTAACAGTCAGTGGCCGTTTCCTCTGTGACTGGCTGCTGTGTGGTGCTAACCAGATTACTGACTTACAACGCTAGGTTTTCTATGGTTCTGAAATAGTCTCCAGATCCTTAGCTGACCACCCTGAGTGGCAGACTTCTCTACTCTTGCTTTAAAAGCACAACTTGAAAACAGGGAAATGATTGTGTTTGAAATAATTCCCAAATCCTGTCCTTCGTAACAGGAAGGACATGTTCTCTGAGGTCTTCCATCCAGCCTGGCCAAATCCCTTAAAGTCCAAGTCCCAGAAGCTCCACATCACTGTCTCAGGAGGTACCATGCTTGCTGCTCTCCAGGTCCTAGCACACTTCCCCCACACAGTCTGCAAAATTCTTCAAGAATTTGTCTGGTCATTTAGCCAAGACCATCTCAACAAAATGTTATACCTCCTACCTTCATGCAAAAATGTGATATTTAAAATTAGCCCTTGAAAAGTTGCCTGAAATTTCTGTAGACAGAACCAGACTTTCATGTCCTAGACCAGCTCACATTTGAAATGAAACCTTCCAGGGCTGAGGGAGGAAGAAAGTGAACAGCGATGGAAGGAAATCAGTATTAGAAATCAAGAGCCTGGATTCTAGTCACAGTTCTGCTGCTGAGTAACTGCATAACTAATGGACCTTGGTGAAGGTACATAAGCCTGTATCTATTCTCAGAAATATGATAGAACTTAACTAAATGATCCTAAACATCCACGAAATGTGAGTATCCTCTAGTTTTAAGAATCTTAATTTAAAGGGCTCTTAAAATGGGAAGGACAAACTTGTTTGAGAAAGAGTAAAAATTTCCTCCATGTAACCAGTGGAACGTGAACCGTCTATGGAAGGAAAAATGTCCCTTTCCTAAGCATTGCCTCTTTCTCAGGAGAATGACTTTTTGCTCAAAGTTTTCTTCAGAGCAATTTTGACGCCCTTATTCCTCAGGCTATAGATTAATGGGTTGAACATGGGCACCACAATGGTATAGAACAAGGAGGACACTTTCCCCAGGTTCGTGGGTAAAAGAGAAGATGGTTTGAGGTACATGAACGCCCCTGACCCAAAGAAAAGAGAAACCGCAATTTTGTGTGAGCTGCAAGTGCTGAAGGCTTTGGACCTGCCCTTGGTGGAGCTGATGTGGAGGATACTGGAGAGGATGAGGGCATAAGAAATGAAGATGGTAGCTGTGGGCACACAAATATCAATACCCACAACAACAAAAACTACTGGCTTATTTACATACATGCTGGTGCAAGAGCGCCCAAGAAGGGGGAGGATGTCACACATGAAGTGGTCAACAAGATTGTTGGCATAGAAGGTCAGTCTCCCCATGCATGCTGTGTGGGCCATGGCCCTAGCAAACCCCATCACGTAGACACCCAGCAAAATAGGTAAGCAGACCTGGGGCGACATGGTGGCCGTGTACACCAGCAGGTTACACATGGTGACATAGCGGTCATATGCCATCACTGACAGGATGAAAGACTGAGACAACAAAGAAAAGAAAGAAGAAGAGCTGAGTCATACACCCTGCATAGGAGATGGTGTTCTTCGTTGAGACAAAACTCATCAGCATTTTGGGGGTGATAACAGTGGAATAGCAGAAATCTGTGAAGGACAAGTTACAGAGGAAAAAGTACATGGGGGTGTGCAGGTGAGAGTTGAGTCCAATCAGGGTTATCAAACTCAGGTTCCCTACCACAGTGACCATGTTGAAACCTAGAAACAGGAAGAAGAGGGGGATCTGGAGTTCCTGCTGGTTGGTTAAGCCTTTGAGGATAAACTCTGTCACAGAAGAGTTCTCAGCTACTGTTCTCATTTAAGGCACTCTGGGGGAAAAGAGTCACTTAGAGAGAGAGGGGGAGAGAGCACCGCTGCCCTCCCTGTCACCTCCCAGTTCTATAGAATTAGATCCACACTTGGATATTTTGGACTTCAGCAGAAAGGCCTTTCCAGAAGCTATGGGTCTGTTCCCATGACCCCCTAGTGACTCTGCCTCTGGAGCACCATTGGGGTACACATCTGCCTCCAAGAGGAGGGCCACTGCTGCTGGGAAGAAGGGACCCAAGGATGCACTGAGGAGTCTCCCGGATCTTTACTTCAGTCCATTTATTGTGTCATTCCAACTCCAGTGTCTGCTCAAGTTTACAGTAACTGGGGTCAGTCTCTGGGAAGAGTCCTCTGAGAGGATGGAGCCAGCCCAGCTGTGCTAGTGTCCACCTCATGGTCAACTTGGACAGACCAGAAAAGGAAGGTGGTCCTTCCCAAAACCTTTACTACCTGAGGGTGGGGACTTAGGAAAAGTTCAGCCCAGATGCTATCACTCACCTCTTTCAGTCTGCAGCTTTAGCCCTATCCCTGTCAGTCCAACTCTTGCCCTCGATTGTTCAGACAGACAAATGGCTCTGGTGCTAACACAGGTGAAGGAACTAAGCGTGGCCCCTTTAGTCCCTGTTGTATTGGGGGGGATCAGAACTTGGACTGCCTTTGAATTCTTTCTGAACTAAAGAACTTGATATCTGATTGAGGCTTTGCCCCGAGGCTTTTTTCCAGCTTGCAGAAGGGAGACAGCATCCTCGCCTGTAATCAGTGCCAGGCGGTGACAGGAGACTGAGCAGTTTTATTCTGGTTTTAGAGATCTAGGGACCTGATTAGAGGTAGAAAGCCAGAGGTCCCCCCCGGGCCACAGCCCTAAAAATTAACTCTAAAAAGAAGGAACTTTTGCTTATACCCTGGATAATATTTGAATGGGATTTTAGAAACATTATTTGTTCAGTTAACAGCTACTCAGTGAAATGCAAAAATAATAATTTACCATTTATTGAGCACTTATTATATACATATACCCAGCAGTCTTCCTCTCCTAGCACTTGTATGCTGAACCCAGCATGCAAGGATCCAAAGCATTTTACATATAATACTTTATTTTAATTCTCCCCCAAATCCTACGAACTAAGTTTTATCACTCCAGTTTTAGAGATGAAGTATTTTACTAAATGTTACAAAGATCATATGAAATCTAGGTCCATCTAACTCCAAATCTGGTATTTTTAACAATTGCATTTAATATCTCCCTGTGGGAGATAACTAAATGTATAAAGTCTTATCTTCAAGGCTCTGACATTCTCTTGGAAAAGATAAGATAGAATATATCTTACTAAATATGCAGAAAAAGTAATAAGATCCAGAAAAAATTATTTATTAAAAATAAAATGCATCTCTTCAATAAGCGGTTCTGGGAAAACTGGACAGCTATGTGTAAACGAATGAAATTAGAACATTCCTTAACACCATACACAAAAATAAACTCAAAATGGATTAAAGACCTAAATGTAAGGCTGGATACTATAAAACTCTTAGAGGAAAACATAGGCAGAACACTCTTTGACATAATTTCGATCCACCTCCTAGAGTAATGAAAACAAAAACAAAAATAAACAAATGGGACCTAATTAAACTTAAAAGCTTTTGCACAGCAAAGAAACCATAAACAAAACCAAAAGATAGCCCTCATAATGGAAGAAAATATTTGCAAACAAAGCAACTGACAAGGGATTAATCTCCAAAATATACAAACAGCTCATGCAGCTCAATATCAAAAAAACAACCCAATCAAAAAAATGGGTG
>NC_041229.1:9116064-9124734 GCF_002837175.3 Physeter macrocephalus | reverse complement strand
ATTTTGGAGATTAATCCTTTGTCAGTTGCTTCGTTTGCAAATATTTTCTCCCATTCTGAGGGTTGTTGTTTCATCTTGTTTATGGTTTCCTTTGCTGTGAAAAAAGCTTTTAAGTTTCATTAGGTCCCATTTGTTTATTTTTGTTTTATTTCCATTTCTCTAGGAGGTGAGTCAAAAAGGATTTTGCTCTGATTTATGTCATAGAGTAATGAAAACAAAAACAAAAATAAACAAATGGGACCTAATTAAACTTAAAAGCTTTTGCACAGCAAAGAAACCATAAACAAAACCAAAAGATAGCCCTCATAATGGAAGAAAATATTTGCAAACAAAGCAACTGACAAGGGATTAATCTCCAAAATATACAAACAGCTCATGCAGCTCAATATCAAAAAAACAACCCAATCAAAAAAATGGGTGGAAGATCTAAATAGACATTTCTCCAAAGAAGACATACAAATGGCCAAAAAGCACATGGAATTGGTAGAGCCACTATGGAGAACAGTATGGAGGTTCCTTAAAAAACTAAAAATAGAGCTACCGTATGATCCAGCAGTTCCACTCCTGGGCATATATACAGAGACAACCATAATTTGAAAAGATACATGGGCCACAATGTTTGTTGCAGCACTATTTATAATAGCCAGGACATGGAAGCAACCTAAATTTCCATCAACAGATGAATGGATAAAGAAGATGTGGTACATATATACAATGGAATATTACCCAGCCATAAAAAAGAATGAAATAATGCCATTTGCAGGAACATGGATGGACCTAGAGATTGTCATACTGAGTGAAGTAAGTCAAAGACAAAGACAAGTATATGATGTCACTTATGTGTGGAATCTAAAAAAAGGGTACAAATGAACTTATCTACAAAGCAGAAATAGAGTTACAGATGTAGAAAACAAACTTATGGTTACCAGGGGGTAAGGGGGGGGATAAATTGGGACATTGGGATTGACATATACACACTACTATATATAAAATAGATAACTAATAAGGACCTACTGTATAGCACGGGGAACTCTGCTCAATACTCTGTAATGGCCTATATGGGAAAAGAATCTAAAAAAAAGTGGATATATGTATAATTGATTCACTTTGCTGTACAGCAGAAACTAACACAACATTGTAAATCAACTATACTCCAATAAAAATTTAAAATAAAATAAAATGCTATGCAAGTTTAGAGGAGGGCTTTCCACATACCACCACTTACATTTCAGTTTATCACAGGAATTGCACAGTATCTAGTCCAGGAAAAACAAACCTTCCATCTCTTAGAATTTGAACCTGACAGTAAAGAACAATCCCCATCAGTTAAGAACAGTTGTTTTCCAAAATTGCTAAATTGTTGGTATTCTCCTTGATATCCCCTGTCCTCCATCGTCGTCTCAGCTCTCTTTCAGCCTCCTGGTACCCTCAGACTGACCCTGAGGCCTTGTGTCTTGATCCCCCTTTCATCCCACTGAACTTACCAACATTTGTTTCCCTGTTTTGCTTGCTTTGCTCTTTTCCTAACTCCCCCTCTCTCATGACAAAATTATCCCTCTATGTCCCAGACTCTTAGAATCTTCTTGAGCTCAGTGACAGCTAATTGGGGGCCTCATAGATTTGAAGCAATACTAAAAATCATCTACTCCTGTGATTCACAAACCTAGCTGTACAATTGAATTATGTAAGTATATGCTTATTAAAAGTAGGTACCCTGCTGCTCTAATCCAGACATATAAATCAGAATTTCCAGGAGGGGGACTTTATAATTTGTTTTCTCTTCTAAATCTCCCCTGGTGATCTGAATATTAAGCCAGGTTTGGGATACTCTGATCTAATACTCCCACCCCATATCTTCCAGATAGGAAAATTCAGGCCCAACGAATCACAGAGCTGGTTGGTGGTAGAGTCTGGAATAAAACATGGGTCTCTAACCTCTGCAGTTGAAGAGAGTCTTGAGCTTATCCAGAAGAAGCCCACTTGGTCTTTAGCTTGACTGAAATGCAGAGTACAAGTAAAGGACATAATTGGACATCAGACCTGGAATAGCACCCCAGGGTCATACTAGGGAGAGACTTGAATGTCATGATAGGAAAAGTGTATGCAGTGTGAATCCATGGAACATTTTGAACAGGAGAGTGAATGACATGATCAGATGTGCTGAGAAAGACCAGTTAGTCTCATGGGCTATTGGGTGTCAATGACTTGATGCCACAGTCCCTCCAGGCATTATGTTTCATCTTGTATTCCAGACAAGATGCCTTAACTCAAAGCACAGCAATGAGATAAGGGACAAGGGATTGACTTTCAGAATAAATAACAGGTAAATGGAACAAAAGGCCTTTCTAAGTTTACATTACAAATCATATAATGTGGGTCTTGCCTTATATCTGTGGTATCCTCTACCTTCCACTCTGAACATTTTCACAAGGCCCTGAGTTCAGGTGCCATCACCAGGCTCTCTGTGTTGGACACCTTTTATGCCTCATTTCATATTACTCAGCCTATGCTTTCAGCTTCTACTGTTGCTCTGGCAGCTGGCTGCATGCAGTTGTAGCCAAACAAGAGTTTCTCAGCTACACCACTACATACGCACTGCTTTTTGTGCTAGGATGTCTCTGCCACCACCTGCGGAACATCTGTGGGAATCTGCTCAGCCATTCTGGTGCATGTGCAAACCTGGAAGTGTAAAGGAGTTAACACGCCCTAGAGCCAGTGAATAAATGCTCCCCTCTTGTGTGTCTCTAGTGGTTCATTATTCATAGTATCTCAAAGGGCCTCAGAGAGATTGATCCTCAATTTCCCATTAGGGTAAACAGCCCAATAACCCACCCTTGGATTGGTTTTCTATCCTGTCCTGTTTCACTTTTCCTTTATCCTGAGATCGTTTCCAAAAATAAGCTACCTGCACACAGATCCTTGCCTCCAGCATGGCTTTTTGTGGAAACCCCAGCTAAGGTATTCCTAAAACAGTATTTGGAGCAGGTCTGACCAAAGTGTTCCTCATTCCACCTGGGAGAAGCAGCCTCCCCCAAAGCTGTTTGATTCCAGGCAGAAAACTAAATGTGAATCATGAATTTGTTGAGTACCTGAAATTCCATTTTGCAGAAAGTTTGGAGTATGTTCTATGAAAATGCCAAAAAGCCAGAAGGAGTAGGATCTCAAATCATCATCAGGTCACAGCCTAATGGAGATTAGCAAAAAAATCCTATAGTGCCTTGTCCTGAGATCTGCTGCAGCTCTCCTCCCAACATATCTTTGTTTTTGTGAACATCCATATCCCTCCAGGAACATGAAGGATGGGCACTAGGTTTATTCAATGTATCTTTAAATCGAACATAGAACCTGGCTTGCAGCAACTCACAACATGTTCATTAATCTCAGATTCCCAGTCTCTTCATCTGCAGAATGAGGGTAATGATAATAATTCACAGGGTTGTTGTGAGAGTTAAATCAAATAATGGAAGACTTTCGCAAAGAGGCGGACACATAGAAAAGGCTTTATAAATGTTATAAGAAATATACATAAAATATGTATAATTTAGAAAGGAATAAGGAAGGGAAAAAGCTCATTAAGAGGTAGATGAACCTGAAAGGGGCAAGAGGAGTTCATACAGGATGGAAGAGGAAGAGAGCTGACAGAAATGAGAGGAGCTCTGAAATAATATTTTTTTTCTTCAAAATTTTATGTAAGGCCCATCTTTCCAACACAACTTAATCCACAGACAGGCTCAAGGTCCTTGAATATTTCACCTGTCCCTACTTCCTGTCCAAAACCAATGCTTTATTTTCAAATAACCACACTCTACCGTACCACAAAGACCAAATCACAAAGTCAGGTGAGCTTTGCTTTACAGTCTCCAATCTTCTCTTTCTGTACCCACTTCTAGTCTCGGTAAAAATTCCTTTTCCCCAGACACTCACGGTCCTAAGCTTTCTTTACCTTCAATTCTGTGTCAGAACCAACTCTCTAGAAAGATCTCACAGATGCATCAACAGTCGACTAAAGCTTATGGGAGATCACAAACATTCCACACCCTCTTCTAGGTGTTATTTTTAATGAAGACCAAATCTTTAACCAAAAGAACACATCTCTAATTACGAACTTTCAGACAGTGCTCAATTGGTGAGAGGTACATTTTGGTCAGAATGAGGCATTTGGAGTCATCATGCACTGGGTTTATAATGAGAACCTCATTGGTAGCTGTCTGTCCTCCACTTGGCAAGCCAATTATAATCCCTGTGTCAGTCCTTTGTATGTGCGTGTGTGGGTGTCATGTGTGAGTGTTGTGTGACACTTGCACATACCCGGTGCTCGCCAGTCCTCCATACGGGGAATATATTTTGCTCACAGCTCAATAACAAGAGGCCTCAACCATGAATCTTAACACTTAGAAATTGGCCACTGCCTTGGTGATTACAAGAAATTCCAATCCTTACTCTCACCCCCACTGTAGTCAACTCACAGTTAAAGAAAATAAATCATTATTACAAACCTGAAATGACCCTCCCAGGAAAGGGGCACCTTGGGGCACAGGAAGCAAAGAGGACCCAAGCTTCATTAAAAGTTGACTTCTCTAGGAGCCTTAGCGGATTCTTGTTTGGATAATAGAACAACCAAGGCAAGATTTCTCTGGATTTATGTCACTTCAGAGCCCGTTGCCATGGGAACTACATTTCAAAATCTTCTCAACTGGGGCTTTACTAAAGTCATGTTCCCTGAAGAGCAGATGAAGCCCAAGCAGGAAACAGTGTAGGAAGAACTATTCTTAACTGTATTCCTTTTGTTGCAGAACTGCCCTCTTTCCTAAACTTGAATCTCTCTATGGTGCTGCTTTACTTTATTTATTTCCACTTTTTCTATCTTTTTAAAATTATGATCTATTTGTGTCATTCCATGTGTGACACATGTAAATTCAATACAACGGCTCTCATGCACATGAATTAACCCTCAGATTTCTGGTGGCACGAGGTTGGCCCCAAGTGTATTGACCATCACTACCCACCAGAGGCGGCCAAGTGCAAGTTACAGTTTCATAAGAAAAGGCACAGAACCTGACCAAAGGGAAAAGATGGCAGCTGGCAGGTCTTTATTTGAAATAGCCTCAGTTAGCTCCTGAGAAAACAAATATCAGGAATTATGTGGCTCTGCATTATATTCAATCTCAATATACTCTTATTAAACATTTTCAACTCCTTAACATGCAAATCTGTGCATAAATGGTATATGTATTTAACATAGAATCCTAGAATAAGAAAAGGGAACTTGGAGGTCTATATTGGGGGTAATTAACATGTATTGAACACCTGTGTACCAAGCACTCTGCTAGTAATTTTACATACATTATGTCATTTATAGAAAATGAATAATCTACCCAAAGTGCAGATTTGGCATGCTTAAAAATATCATCCAATGGATTATAGAGTACAAGAATACTAATACTAGTACTAATATTTTATATCTTTAAGTGCTTACTATGTGCCAAAAACTATGCTAAGTGCTTTACACATATTAACTCACTTAATGTTTTTAAAAATCCTCTAAAGTAGGTACTGTTGCTCTGCTCAGCACAAGAACGTTTCCTTGACTCAGAGGAATCAGACTTGGTTATCTCTTAGGACAACCTGGTCTCCTTAAGCCTCCAGGTGTTTGTAGTGATGGAGGAATTAACAGATTAATTAGCTAGAATTAATGATCATAGGAGAAGAGTGGAGAGGAAAGATCAAGTATCAAAGGTGACTGAGATTTCAATCGCAGGACAATGAAAAAAGGAAGTAAAGATGGCAAAGACCTAGATTTAGACCTGTCAAGTGCTGAAAGTACATCTAAGAGGAATGGTCAGGAAAAGCTGTGTGAGATGGGGGCATGAGGAGGAGGTCATCAAGATGTGCATTGGGAAATCACGTAAACAGGGGTGATCACAGAAACCACAAGTCAAGGATTAAGGATGAAACTTTTCAATACAAAGGGAGGAGGAAGTTATTAGTAAATGTGACAGAGAAGGCCAGTGTGTTGGCCCTGAGCAGCCTTTGTAGTCAGATGACTTGAGTCCTGATCACATTACTCACTGGCCAGGTAAGATTATAGTGTTTGCCCCTTAGGGACCCAGTCTATAAGCAGAGAGATTAACATCTAACATATGGGATTGTTGTGGGGAGCAGTTATCATAATTTTAATAAGTAATTTTGAATTAATGAAATATCTTAGGATCTGAATTGTTGCATATCTCTCTTTATCCACTTGGTCAAATTCTGCCTTTTACTTTTCATCCACTGTTTCAGGATTGAATTTCCCCAGCTCCAGCTATATCATAAGTTACTGCAAGGCAAGATGGTATGTCAAAATACCGTTTAATTTGCACACCCAGTATTGAACACAGTGACATATTGTTCATTAATATTTACTAAGTTCAATGGAAAGAAGTGTAAATGTGGTTCAATGAAGTCCAGATTTGAAAATTGATAAGTTCAGGGATACATTTATTTTTTTCAAATATTAAGGAATTTGTTAAGAGTTTTCCTTTAAATAGCTATGTGGTAAACCCATTTCCAAAAGATAAATAATGTAGATTTCACACAAGTGGTTTTAGTATATTTTTGACATTTTAAATCTGCTCATGTTGACACTGAATGGACAGTCATGTTAGATGGTGTGTACCTATTGGGTGTGACCTCCATAAACCAGGTATTTACAAAATAGAAAGAACCTCCTGATATTTTGAGGACTGGCAAAGGAGAGTTACTCAGTGACAGAAAGAGCTGCAAAGTCTTCCCAAGTCAGGAGCTGCCCAGAGCTCAGTTTCATCATAGCCCACAGTTTGGGGCTCTTAAAATAGGAATCCATTTTTAAGTGACATTTATCTCAGGAATATGTATGCTACTATAAAAAGCAGATCACACTAACACTAGCAATGTAAAATATATGATTTCAAGGTGTGTTAAGGGCACACCATGTTCCAAGATTGTGCTAGAGGGAGAAAAATGCAAGGCCATAGCATGGCCTTATTTAAAGGCAGTTTGATGGAGGGGAGGTTATTCTAGGCATTGGTGGGGATGTCTCAATTGATTTTTTAAAAATAAATCCTAAAAATTAAGATTCACTAATTTTGTAGAAAGCAACAGACTTTCTTTGTTGGACAGAGATGTCTCAGAAATCCTAATTGCAGGATGGTGAAGACGCTGCTATTTTTTAACATCTCTACTGGTCAGGAAGGCCACAAAACCTCTGTAAAATGTACTTTTCAAAGCTTTTTCTAGGGAACTTTTCTAAAGACTAGTTTTAATCAAGATGCAATGTGATGTAGGTGAAGGAACCAGGTTTAGGAGTCTAAAGATCTAGTTGTGTGGCCTTGGAAAAGTAAAAATGGTTTTCAGTCTGTGATTTCCTCTTCCGTAAACAGGAATATCAAACCTGCTTTATCTACCTCATGATGTTATCTACAGTACACCAGGTATATTCCTTCCCTGCTCATCATTAAATGAAGTTTCTCAAATTTCCAACCTCACCTTTCTTATCCGCCTGTCCCATACAATTTCCCAGAATAATTCCATCCACTCCTGTGGTTTAAATGTCATTAACTGATGTGTTAATTATGAATTAATTGCCTTAAGTATTTAATTGTTGAAAGGACTCACAACATTCAAACGTTTTACACTCACAGAACAGCTTTATCACAAGTACAGCAGCAGCACAAGAAGGGTATGCAATGAAAGAGGTCCAGATATTTTTGGCATGGGCTTCCTTGCTCTCCCACCACTGGATTATATAAGATGCACTTTGTCACTGGGTCTTGAATCACCACCAGCATATGTGGGAAGCTTCTTGGTACCGAGAAGTCCCAAGTCTGCTCCTTTTATAATGAACTGGTCTTGCAGACATAGTCTACCTATGAGACCAGCCTGAACCGTTGAGACCCCCAGCCTCTGCCAAAACCAAGTATTATTATTGCTATAATAATTTTATTAAATTATTATAATCCAATTATTATTACCAGACAGTGTTGGCAAGCTGGTACATCCTGCCCTAAAACGGTTCAGGAGCCCATGGTTATAAAACACTATTATCTTTAGAAAATATATTCCATAGCCTTGGCCACTGGTCAGTACCATGCCTCAGGGAGCTCTGAAGATAAACATGCAATCAATCCATACTGGCTAAAATGAACCCATGCTATAAAATTGATAGCTGCCAATTATATGTGTCTAGCTCAGACTTATACCCTCTACTATCAACAGCCTATCAGACATCCCCACTTGAATATCTCAAACACCTAAAACTCAGTCATGTGGAATAAATTTCTCTTCTCCCTAAAATGTTCTCTGCTCTTATGTTATTTAATGAAGGCAAAATACAAAATTAACAAAGAAAATTAACACAGTCTTCTTATTTGCTGACCTCTCCGTCCAGCCCCAAATCATAGATATTGATAATTGAGCTGAAACTTAACTTCTCAGTAAAGATTCAAAAAGCCTGTCACTAGCCAGGACATGGAAGCAACCTAAGTGTCCATTGACAGATGAATGGATAAAGAAGATGTGGCACATATATACAATGGAATATTACTGAGCCATAAAAAGAAACAAAATTGAGTTATTTGTAGTGAGGTGGATGGACCTAGAGTCTGTCATACAGAGTGAAGTAAGTCAGAAAGAGAAAAACAAATACCATAT
>NC_041229.1:9099128-9115854 GCF_002837175.3 Physeter macrocephalus | reverse complement strand
GAGATATGGGGATATATGTTTATGTATAGCTGATTCACTTTGTTATACAGCAGAAACTAACACACCATTGTAAAGCAATTATACTCCAATAAAGATGTTTAAAAAAAAAACTGTCATTTAGTAGTTAGTTACCATATGCAAAGCAAAACAAGCTATTTGGCATGGATAATCAGAGAGCTACATCTTTTTATTTCATTGTTAATACACAAAGTTAGCTCTCTGTATCCTCAGGTTCTGCATTTGTGGATTCAACCAGAGATTGAAAATATTCAAAAAAGAAAAAATTCCAGAAAGTTCCAAAAAGTTAAACTTGAATTTGCCTCATACCACCAACTATTTACATAACATTTACATTGTATTTACAACTATTTACATAGCATTTACGTTGTATTAGGTATTATAAGCAATCTTGAGATGATTTAGAATATACAAGTATATGGGAGGATGTGTGTAGGTTATATGCAAATACTACTCCATTTTATATAAGGGACTTGAGCATCCCCGAGTTTTGGCATTCACAGGGCGGGGGGCATCCTGGAACCAGTCCTGGAACCAGCAGATACTGAGGGATGACTGTATATACCCACATATATATGCATAACTTTGCATTAATGCATAAATGCAGACACATGATTTTTTGTGAATGTGTGCACTTGATATAAGGCCCAACGTTATGTGTTGCCTTGACATCTGAGGGAAACCAGGAGGGCCTCGAATGGCCTAATCATGAGTTCCCCACCCGACTCCAGTCCCACTGATGAGGTCTCCCAACCAAGCAACCCCCCCTTATCATGGGGTCCAGGCACAGTCCCTGCTTCTCCCTGAGTATCCTAGAGTTTCAGTGCCCTGTTAGCCTGAGAAAGTATTCAGATAAGCCAATTACCTTCTGCCCTGGGAACCAGGGGCACCTCATCCTCTCAATACTAGGAAGCCTGTCTCCCACAGCCCCTGGATGTCCTCTCTGTTTCTAGTGCAACCGTCTCGTGAACCTGCATGACCTGCAGTGTTCCCCCCACCCCAGGTTGGGAGTATACGTGAGTAGTAAACTTCTGTTAACCCATCTGTCCAATGCTGGGTGTTGTGTGTTCAGCCATCCCCATAACCATGGGTAGGGATCCCTCATCAATGGGGTGAATAGGAAATGAATAAAATAGTGCAGCCCTTTTGAAAACTCTTTTTGAGGCCAACCTGGCCACAGTACAGATATTATTGATGTGATGTCTAAAAAAAGGAAGTTTTTTGGGGACTTCCCTGGTGGTGCAGTGTTTAAGACTCTGTGCTCCCGATGCAGGGGGCCTGGGTTCAATCCCCGGTCAGGGAACTAGATCCCACATGCATGCCGCAACTGAGAATTCACATGCCGCAACTAAGGAGGCCACATGCTGCAACTAAGGGGGCCACATGCCAGCTGGCGAGCTGCAACTAAGACCCCATGCAAACAAATAAATAAATATTTTTTAAAAGTAAGTTTTTCTGTTATCTTCTTGGTGTTTGACTGCTTTTACTCCATTTAAGCTAATGCCTTCAGATTCTGCCTAGAATGAGGCTCAGTTATCAACAAACAATGCTTTCACCCCAATTTATGCCTCCTGTGTCAGCTTTTAATAACCTCTCCCCAGATTCGCAGAGGACCCAGCTATATTGGACTAAAAAGTTTCAGACCCAGGGAAAAACTAACGATAAATCCAAATGCCAAACCAATTAAATCAGAGGCTTGAGATGGGGCCCTGGCAGCAGTATTTTTTTTTAAAGCTCCTCGGGTGATGCCAAAGGGCAACCAAGGTTAAGGAGCACT
Organism: Physeter macrocephalus; assembly: GCF_002837175.3. Taxonomy (NCBI): domain Eukaryota; kingdom Metazoa; phylum Chordata; class Mammalia; order Artiodactyla; family Physeteridae; genus Physeter; species Physeter macrocephalus. The sequence goes on along the minus strand of NC_041229.1, from coordinate 9,114,059 downwards.
GTTGCAGGCGGCAAAAGCTCCAGGTCTTGGGCTTCATTTCGTCTCACCTTCATGATTTCAGAATCAAGAAGACCCTGGTTGGTTTGATAGAGAGGAGAAGTTCCTATAATCAGTGGTCTCGTTTCTGCTCAATAATTTCTAGGTTCTCCCTTCCAAAAATTCCTTTAATAATGGTAAAGAAAAATGTATCCCAAACATGGAGAAAATATAAGTAGATGATTGACTAATTCTTTGACATCGAGCTAGAGCATTTTCCAAAATACCTGCTTGACCCTAATCTGATACTCTTGGAGAACATCACAGTGTATTTGACTAACAATTCACAAATGATAAAGGGGCAGGCATTTTTATAATCCTTATAAGGTAAGATTTTTGCATAAATTGATGTCATCATAATTTGTATAGTTTAGTAAAGGAGTTAACCCTAAAGGGAATATGGTTTTACTAACCTGTAGGACATTAATCAGTCATATATCTAGCATGGCAGTCTTATTCCAGCATCTTTTTCCTAGCTATTTACATATATGTGTTTGATTTTATATATTGCTATATAAAATTGTATGTGTGTGTATAAGCTGTTCTTAGAAACAGCTTCTTTGTCTTCTTACTAGTTGCCTCATTAATAAATAAAATTAAATTTTGACATGTGCTAATAACAAGTAAATATTTGAGTCAAGCTTTTTCAAGTTAATAGCAATAATATGAATAGTTATTTCGTGGATGCTTAAGAGAAGCCAGACATTGTACTCAGTGTTTATATACTTTATCTCATTTAATTTTTTTTTTAACATCTTTATTGGAGTATAACTGTTTTACAATAGTGTGTTAGTTTCTCCTTTACAACAAAGTGAATCAGTTATACATATACATATGTTCCCATATCTCTTCCCTCTTGCGTCTCCCTCCCTCCCACCCTCCCTATCCCACCCCTCTCGTGGTCACAAAGCACAGAGGTGATCTCCCTGTGCTATGCGGCAGCTTCCCACTAGCTATCTAATTTACATTTGGTAGTGCAAATAAATTTATTTATTTATTTATGGCGGCATTGGGTCTTCGTTGCTGCATGCGGGCTTTCTCTAGTTGCAGTGAGCTGGGGCTACTCTTCATTGCAGTGTGCCAGCTTCTCACTGAGGTGGCTTCTCTTGTTGCGGAGCATGGGCTCTAGGCACGCAGGCTTCAGTAGTTGTGGCACGTGGGCTCAGTAGTTGTGGCTCACGGGCTTTAGAGCACAGGCTCAGTAGTTGTGGCACGCGGGCTTAGTTGCTCCGTAGCATGTGGGATCTTCCCAGACCAGGGCTCAAACCCATGTGCCCTGCATTGGCAGACAGACTCTTAAGCACTGAGCCACCAGGGAAGCCCTCATTTAATGCTTAATGAAATAGTTTCTGTTATTATACTAATTTTACAAATGAGCTGAAATTTATGGAAGTTAATAATTTTCTAGAATTCACAAAAGTGAGAGGTCTAGGAAGCTAATTCAGATTGTCATACTCTAGTAATGAAATTCTTAGCCAAAGACAATCTATTTTCTCTGAGTTTGTAATCTCTCTGTACCTGGCCTAATAGTTTTGCATAAACATACACTTCAAATTTCAATATCTCCCCCAAAATAACTTCCTTAGATCCCCTCCTTCCAGTATCTGCCCCCAACTCCCTCTCTTTAGAGGGAACTTCTTTCATATGACCAAGGAAGGATATAGTCCTGATTAAATAATCCATATTTTCCTGCCCCTAAGGATGTATTTCTAATACTTCTGCGTCCGCTATCACCCTGCCCCTGTAAGTTCAAAACCCACATTTAAAGCACGAGCTGGCAGTTGTACCCCACCGTATAGTTTAAAACCCACTTAATACCGTATCTTAATCAATCCTTGCAATTCTGGGAGAACGTACTATTTTCCTGTTTTACAGAAAAGAAAACTGGGGCATATATAACCTCTGTAACCCCAGTGGAGGTCTTTTGCCTAAAAATTTCAAAATTTATGATCTTTCTAATATTCTGTCATGCAATTCATCCCCTAACTTTTTCAGAAGACCTTTGGGTCTAAAAGGAAATTCTAACAGTGAGATTGAAACATTTTGGAAAAAGATCAGGCTCAGGGAGACAAAACGTGCTGGGGGATGAATCAGAGCCCAGAGCCAACGTCCCTGGGACAAAGTGTACTATGAGGGGGAGCAATCCTAGATGAGTTTGGATCTCCAGTTGCATCCCAGACAACAAAATGAAGGCCTTCAATGCGTTTAAAAAATCAAACCAAATCCCACAGCAATTAAATGGGTGGTCTGGCCCCACAGCACTCCCTCCCCTCCACTCACCTCATTAATGAGAGAGCAGCATAAAGCCACAGGGCTCCACCTACTCGGAGAGAGCAGCCTGGCACCAGGCCCAGGTGAAGTCCCAACCTCTGCATCTTCCACCAGCAAGGACCCAGTCAAGGTCAAGCCTCCCTGTAATTACCACCATCCTGGCCCATGGCATGCCGTGTTATTTAGAGAATCATCTCTTGCTCCTAGCACAGATACTCCCAATACTGGAACTGCAGACACTCTCTGCTCAGAGCCAGCTGCCTGAAGCCATTGTGTCCTCACCCTGCCCATCCTGGGATTCCATCCTGACAGCTCTGTATACCCACACTTAGTAACACCGTATCACATATACAACTGCAGAGCACATAGATGCTTCCAGGCATCCCACTGCCTCCACAGGGGCCCCACCCTAAGGGACTGGGCCCAATGCATCCCTTGGATCTGATGGTCAAGTTCATAGCTGTAGGCTTCCCACTGTTGCTGATGTTGGCATTTTCCCAAGTGTTCTCCTTACTGCCATGGTCCACTTTTGAATTGTAGCCCATAGTTTGAAAAACCCTAGTCTGAAGCATGCATGTCCTTTGGAGACCAAAAGAGAAAAGACAAAAAATGTAAGAAAGTTATTATTATATTATCACCTCTATAAGTATTATCAGCACCATAATTTTTCAATCAAAAACCTAGAAACAAGCTATTTTATCTTCAGGTTAGTTTTTATTGGGAAATAAAATTTCTAATTATGTAGTTCTTACTTTTGGGGCACAGTATTTTTTCAGGGCTTAGAAGTCTCAAAAGTTCTTAGGCAAGACAGTTATCATCTCTGAACTGTCTTTCACTCCTTATCCCCCAAAGCTATTGATTACATATTGTTCGTGCCTAACACTTCCTGGTACATAGTATGCGCTAAATAAATGTTGCTTGTATTTCTTCTCTACTTTTCTTCCCACCTTTTATAAACCCCATCTAAATCATTATTACTTGTACTGTTTAGGCTCTTGATTTATTCAGCCACTCCACAATCCCTGTTAAAGAGAACATGGAAGAGCTGGGAGATCTGACCCTTTTTTTTTTCTTATGATGCTGTCTGTTTCTAAATTATTCATGGAGGGAGCCTCAAACTCACATTGCCTGTTTCTTCACCATAAAATGGGGAAAAGCATCAGTGTCTCTAATTTCTCTTTCTTGGGGAACGATGATGGGAAAACCAAAGCCAAGGGCATTCCCACTGTATTCACTCCTTTCCTCCAAGATCATTCCCAACCTATACCGCTCCTCTACATCTAAGCTCAAAGGTGAGGCAGTAAACCCTCTAAAAGATGTCACCTATCCCAGGAAGTGGATATCAGCATCACCCGCAGGAGCGCTGGTACCAAAATGCAGCTTAGCAAACACAGCCAGCTGCTGGCCTGTCTGGGTCCAGTAGCCGTTTGGAAAGAGAACTCCCAGACTAGAAGCCTGAATCAGTGTATTCAGCTGGCCCAGGGCAAACAAAAGAGTGAATGTTGTCCCCTTTCCTACCATGGCACAGCAAGGCCCAACCAGAAGACTTGGGCACAGGAGATGGACAGTACCTGCCAAATGCAAAAATCTGGAAAGAGGCTAAGAAGTAACCCCCAGAGAATTCCTTGTGTCTCAGTTCTCATCCTTTATCGCAGCAGAGGGCTGCCTGAACAGTATTCCTGTTCCAGGGCTTCCTATGGGGGCTTCTTTCCCAGTAACTTCAGTAACCAGTAGGGTGCCTTTGTGGTCAGCCCATGTGGGAACTGCCCAGCTCACCACAAACACGAGACTTGCCAAGACAAGATGACAAGTCCCATTTTCCTGGGTTCGATTCACAGCCCACCTCTAGATACCTTCTGCTGCTTGAGACAGCAATGGCAGCATCACATTCCCTGTTTCATCTGAGTTTCTTTTATTCATGTTATAGTCCTTCTTCAAATGCTGGGTGATCCTTGGCTGTTCTCTTGAAACTAAGAATATCCTAAGTGTCCTAAGGACACTCAGTGGGTTTGGGCCACACTTGGAAACTAGAGGACTTCACTCTTCAGTGGGTCACGTGGGCTATTTTATTGGAGAAACCCTAACTTCAATATCTATAGGTCTTTCCTCATAGGCTGGTCAGTTTCACCAGAAAGGAGACCCCAGTCTCCTAATTTAAGAGTGGAGAGAGAGTGGCCTTAATAACAATGCTGCCAACATTCAGAGAGTTTGGTGATTAAGTCCAAAAATTTCACCCCTGTCTTTTCAGTTCAGTCCCCTGCCCATGGCTGTGCCTGGTGTCCAGGGTCCAGGGTACCCCTGGTTCAAACTCTCCAAAGAGTAAACCTTAAGATTTCTGCCAGGCCAGGGAAGGACAGGAAAATTGCAAAACTGTACCTGTGAGAGGGGAAGGGAATAAGAAAGAAAAAGCATGTATTATGTTAACAGTTATTCTGACATATTAGTGTGAGTAGTGTCAACTAAAACAATGTTCACAACCTAAAAGTTGAGAGTTATGTTTTATTCAGACATACTGAGGACTTCAAGCCCAGGAGGCAGCGTCTCAGGTAAGCCTGAGAAAACTGCTCCGAGGAGGTGAGGGGGAGCAGGATATATAGGAGTTTGGCAACAAAGGGCAGGCAGTAGGAACAAAAGATTATTGTTAGTAAAAGAAAACTAGATACCTCAAGTTGAGGAATTTAGCCCTTTTCTGTGGATGGGAAGATGCAAGAGTCTGGGCTCACTGGAATCATTCCTTTGATATGCACCTCAGCTATCTGGGACCAGTATCCTGTGTTTTCACATCCTGAATTTCCTCAGGGCTCACCGTGGGGAGTGGCTGCAGGCTGATGGCTGCTAGATGGCAGGTATTGTTTTCCTCCCTGAGTTCCCTCAGGGCTCACCAGCTCACCCGTGGTGGCTGCAATCACTGTTGACTGTGACATCCTTTGTTTACTGATATGGCAGGAAATATTTTATTTCTCAGTAGCAAGTTGCTTAAAGGCTCTAAACTCCAGTTACCTCATCTGTGAAATGGGTTAATAAAACCTACCTTCACCATTGTGCAGCTCAGGAAGTGGGTCTCTTTTTTATCCCTATGCAGTGTATAGATTTTCAAGAACAAATTTCACTAAATTGTATGTGGGATATGAAGCCTCACATTTCCGTTTGAAAGGAAGAAAATGGCGGTGGGGGGGGAGGAGTTTCTAGCACTATGCAAAATGCTTTTCATAAATTATGTACATTAACATTAGTAGCAGCCTTGTGAGACTAGTATTATTTCTATTTTACAGGTAACTAAACAGTGTTTAATGAAGGGAAATAATTGGCTCAAATATACTTCGTTAGTAAAAGATAGAGCAGAGCTGCAAACCCATGCCTGCCATATCTCAGGTTATGCTCTCACCAGTGCACCGTGCTACAGTATAACCAAACGTTTACATTATAACTCTGATTAGAAATTTGTAGTTACAAATTAGGTGGGCTTTAGGTAAGAATCAATTCTTTAATTCTCAGAAAAATTGAGGCCATATACCAATCTCGTTCAGTGCAAAGTATATGGGATATATGGCTAGTTGGAGCTGGTTCAAACTCTAGCTCCTTCATTTATTTCGAGAACAGAAATGAACTCTGCAAAGTAGTAGGATTTGTTTTGCAGGTTAAAGGCATTGGCAGTGCTGGTCTCCCAAGGGAGAAGTCGATACTCAAACAAAAGCCAACTCTGAGAAAGATAGTCCTAAGTGCAGTGAGGAAGGGGAAGTCAGTCTCCCACTATGTCTGAACATTAAGACATAGACATTATGCACATAAGACTTTAAATGCTGAGGGTGGAAGGTGGCTTCTTCCACAGGAGATGGAATGAGACTAACCCCTGGGGGGCACACACTGAAGATGAGTAACATGTAAGACACATTTCTCCACAAAAGTATTTTTGTGTGTGTATACATATGTATGTACATTTTTTTTTCTTATGTATTAATATATATTATACAGATAAAAAAGAATCTTAAGTGTCACTGAATTTTTCCATATGATAGATCTATATACATACAATGCAGGTACTCCCTAGCCTTCAGGACAACCATTTTGGAAGTCTCATTTGAAAGTCAATGGCCTAGGGACTTCCCTGGTGGTCCAGTGGGTAAGACTCCACACTCTCAATGCAGGGGACCCAGGTTCAGTCCCTAGTCGGGCAACTAGATTCTGCATGCATGCTGCAACTAAAAAAAAAAAAAAAAAAGATCCCACATGCCACAACAAAGATCCTTCATGCTGCCAACTAAGACCCAGCACAGACAAAGATGAAAAAATAAATATTACAAAAGTAAATGAAATATAAAAAAAAAATTTGAAAGTCAATGGCCTGGCCTTTATGCAGCCCTTTTTTCCGGGACAGCCTGTGAGGCCTGCATGCTGGGCAGTGTTGTTGGCCTCAGGTAGAAGACCTAAGGGCAAGAGGAGAAGGAATCTCCAGTGAAGAGTCTGGGTCACTTGGTCCAATAACTCCTCTGTGCTCAGAGAATCTCCTAACAGTTTCAATTTTGAATGTTCTAAGGTTAACTTTTAGAAGAATAGCATTCTCTTTTAGCATGAAGACTCTTCTACTCAGCGTGTTTTTCATTCTCCTTTGAGTTTCAGCAAACGTAAAGCAATAACCAAGGGAACACACGAGACAAAAGTAATTATCTTGGTTCCTTAGGGTATAAAATAAAACTCCTTTCTTTCATTCCGTAATTTATTGTCTATCACTCTATTCATTTATAAAATCTAAAAATATGTAAAGGCAACGATGTTTGGCTATATTACTGTTTGAAATTCAAAAACAGTCCTTCCAGTTCAGCATGCATTAAAATGCTGGATTTTTTTTTTAAAAAGAACAATTTTGGTGCCTGACTTAGCTGTCAGGAAAGTAAAGAAGTTCCTGGGAGGGGCAGAAAATATAAGAAGATGGGAATAAAATGAAGTAGGTGAGCTTGCTCTTATCCTGGGGAAACTGGCCTTCCCTACAGAAGGGGAGAAGCACATCATATGCTCAGCTTGGTCTCCCAGTCCTAGCAGTTAGGAGCATTCCTCCCCCTTGAGGAAGAATGAGGAAGGAAATTCCTCCCACTCTATCCTCCTGGGGCATGGAAAGATAGGTGCCCAATTAGACCAAAGAAGATCTGCCCATTCACAGGAATTATTTGCACAAAGCCATATTTCCTTTCATGGATAAGCATATAAATACATGTACCACATATGCACATAATGACATGCTAAATACTTGCTTCCAAAGTTCCATAAATAGAAGTCAAATATCTTTAATACGAAACACTTTTAAAGTCAAAGAAGTATGTAAAAAAAAGTTAAAAACACAAATTCTCATGCATTATTTCCCCCTCATATTTTCTGTTTTCCTGTATTAATTAATACTGTGCCATGATCTGGGAGCCCAGGGTATTCAGTTACAGTTTTTTGATAAAGGAATAAAATATTTCTGAACAATTATCATAACTGTGCAAGAACAGTTCAGAGAGACATTAGCTCTATTTGGGGGCTGTTGTTTAAGGAGCCTGCTCTGCCACAGCATAAATAACTTCAAGAAGAGAAAGGGTAGAGCCTGCTCTGAAGATATTCACCAGCACTTCCTACTTAGGACAACATTCCTGAATTCAGAGTGTGCACAAGGCCCTCTGCCATTCTTTGTGTGGGCAGGTAGGGGAAAGAGATATGTAACTGCCGATTGTATCTCTGTTTCACCTTGTGCCTCTATCCTACAGCCTGGTGAGGCAGGTAAGTATACCAGCGCTGGCCAGATGAGGGCTTAGAAAACCTCTGATCATCTGGTTCGCCAACTAGGTGCTTAAGGCCCATAAACCAGAGCAAAGCCATATAGTTTACAAGATTGTAGGTAGGAGGTAGGAAAACCACAGGGATAATGCAGGAGCTGGTACCACCTGTAGGCCTGAAGTGGCAAGGAGAGCAAGCTGTGTGGGGAGGACAGCTCTACCTGAGTGTGACTCTTGGTGGATGGATGCAGCCCACAGCACTCCCACAGGGGAAGGCCGGAGGTATAAATACCCTGTCCTCACTCTTCCTTTCCCCGCATTGCTTGCTGCAGAGGATAAAAGAGTCTGCTAATACAGTCCATATCAGTCAGACTCCCAGAGGACAGAGCAGGATGGACAAGTGTAAAGAATGGATTTGGATGGAGCAAAAGGAGGATAATCAGCATAGTCATAAACACAGCCCTAAAAATGAGACCCAAAATGGATAGAAAGAGTAAAATGATAAAATGTAGGCTACCCAAATATCTTGGGCGTATCAAACAGGAGGCTGGGAGCAGCAAGAAGACAGCCACGTTCTCCAGGGGAGTGAGGTATGTTGAAAACTGCCAGGTTTTGTCAGAATTGGAATACAGCCAGCATAAGTGAGAAGGAATCAGTGGTTCCAGATCTAAATGCCTTGGGAAAAGCAAAGTTAGCAGAAACCAAGATACTTACCAGTAACAGCAAAACAGCCCTGTTGCGTTGCATTACAAAAGGGAGCAGTTGATTCCACAACCAAAACCTCACCCAACATAAGAACCTTAGAACATAGAGAAATACATCAGAAAGAGGAAAAGCTCAAGAGACAAATGGACAATTCAGTTGTGAGGTGTTTTTAGTTTTCTTTTTTTTTTTTTTTTTTTCACTAATATGACAGCAGTAACATAAAGACATGTCTGTCTGTTGGGGAGTATACTACATACTGTCAGTGCTTCACCCATATCTCTCAGATCCCTTTATCAATTTTTTATGCATCCCAGCTTCAAATAAGCTTTCACAAAATTCCAACACCTGTCCCTGCTTCTCTATGCCAGAAAGCTTGGCTCAGGATGCTGGAGACTGGTTTGCCTACTCAGGAGAGAGAAGTTCCTGAGAATGTGCGTTCCTTTGAAGGCAACCCAGAATGAATGATTGATTAGTGTGAAAGCATAAATACTCCAGCTCCCTAAGTGTTAATGAAGACCGCTCCAAGATGTAAGGTAAACTGAAAGATCATGGCAGTGAGCGCTGACAAAAACATTTAAGTAGAATCTGTGCTTCTTACAAAACACTGCCCTAAACGAGGCTAAATTTCTGACAGTGTACATTGCATATCATACTTAGACCTGAGTCACTTGATCTAGGAAAAGACCCTTCTTATCCAGAGTTAGAGGAGGCTGAGGGTCAGCCTGTACCCAGACAAACCAGCAAGAACAGAGAGCAATTGCTGTGGGAAAAGTGCACCATTCACCTCTGTTTTAAAATGCTGTCTGTTCTTTTCAAGTGTGTATAAAATCATAGGTCTGGAAATCAGACATGACCTTTTAAAAAATAATCTTCTCAATCTCCTGGAGTCTTCTTTTTTTACCTCCACTAAATAGTTATTAAGCATCTATCGTATGCCAGTTACTCTCCTCAGCAACGTTGAGATAACCAGACAGACACCACAGACGCTGCCCTCACTGAATTTATATTCTGTGTGAGGGTCAGCCATGCATAAATAGGCAACTGCTTTATGTGCAGTAAATGTTCTAACAGGTTAAGTGAAGGGTGCTGTGGGAGCGCATATAGAGGTACCTAGTCTTAATGGGAAAAGGAAGAAATGGGTATTTATGTTACAAATCTCTAAAAAATTTATTATAACTGACAAAGTGTCTTATGTGCTTCACAAAGCCCTATATTCCTGCCCTCCAATTTGAAGGATGCCAAAACTGGTAAAATTAATGAGATGAAGTCTTAGTGGATAAGGTTTATGTATCCAGAGAGAAAAACAAGAAGAAAAGATAGATGTACAGTGCCCTTTCACTGTCATCCTACTAAGAGAGGCAAGTAAAGAGAAGAAAATAATGTAAACTATGTTTAAATAATCAGGGTGATTACTTTTTATGAGCTACCATATAGCCTTACTAGTACAATGTGTCTGGCAAAGAGTAGACATTTCATAAAGGTATTAATCTATTGTTGGGAGTTTAAATTGAAATGAATTCACTGGGAAAGAAATATCAAATTCAAAACATCATGCCGTGTGATGCTACAGTTTCCTGTGGAGAATCTATCCTGAGGAAATCGCCATAAATCTAGCCAGAGATTTTTTACACAAAGATGATAGTCACAGTATTATTTATACTAATAAAATATTGGGGGATTTGAAACAGGACAAAAATGTTAAAAAGTATGATACAGTCATATGATGAAATCATATGTAGCAAAACTATAATTTAAAGAATAATAACAATGAAAAACTCTTGACAATAACACGTGGAAACATTTTGTAACATAAAATGTAAAGTATAATCCTACTGAAAGAAAATGCTTCAAAATGAGAACCTTTCCTGATCTTTGCTTAGTAGTCAGTCGTAAGGGTAAATTTCTTTCTTAACAATTTTCTTAATTTCCAAATTCCTAAAAAAGTTTGTATTACTTCAAGACTCAGAAAATGATCATAACTTATTTTTTTCATTAATAGACTTTTTTTAACAGTTTTAGGCTTACAGAAAATTGAACAGATAGTTCAGAGAGATTCCATATACCCTTCTTCCTCATTCACAGTTTTCTCTATTAACAACTTGCCATTAGTGAGGTGTACACTTATTACAGTATATGAGCCAACATTAATACACTATTATTAAGTAAAGTCCATAGTTTACATTAGGTTTCATTCTTTCTGTTGTACGGTTCTCTGGGCTTTGATAAATGCGTAATGTCATGTATCTACCATTACAGTATCATCAGAGTAGCTTCACTGCCCTAAGATTATTCTGTGCTCCACCTACTCATCCCTCTCGCCTTCCCCCATGGCAGCCACTGATCTTTTTGCTGTTTCTATAGTTTTTCCTTTTCCAGAATGATTTACCATTGGAGTCATTCAATATGTAGCCTGTTCATATTGGCTTCTTTCACCAAGCAATATGCATTAAAGGTCCCGCAATGTCTTTTCATGACTTGATAGCTCATTTCTTTTTATAACCACATAATATCCATTGTATGGATGTACCATTGTTTGTTTATGCATTTGTCTTTTGAAGGACATCTTGGTTGATTCCTTCAACCCAAGGGGTTTTTTTGCAATTATGAATATAGCTGCTATAAACATTCTTATGCAGGATTTTATGTAGACATAAATTTCCAACTCATGGGTAAATAACTAAAGTGTGATTACTGAATCAAATGGAAAGATTGCCAAAGTAGCTGTACCATTTTGCACTCCCACTAGCAATGAATGAAAGTTCTTCTAGGTCCCCATCCTCACTAGCATATGGTATTGTCAGGTTTTTTTGGATTTTAGCCATTCTAATAGGTGTGTAGTAGTATCTCAGTGTCATTTTAATTTGCTATTCCTTAATGATGTATAATGTTGAACAACTTTTCAAACAGTTTTTTTCTGTGTGTATATCTTCTTGGGTGAGGTGTCTGCTCAGAATTTTGCCCATTTTAAAAAATCGGGTTGTTTGTTTCCTTATTGTTGACTTTTAAGATTTCTTTGTATATTTTGTGTATAAGTACTTTATTAGATGTGTGGTTTGCAAATATTTTTTCTTAGTCTGTGACTTGTCTGGTTTTTATTTAAGTGTCTTTTGAAAAGCAGTTTTTAATTTTAATGAAATCCAGTGTATCAATTTTTTCTTTCATAGATTGTGCTTTTGGTGTTTGTTTTTTGTTGTTGTTGTTGTTGTTTTGTTTTTTGCGGTACGCGGGCCTCTCACTGTTGTGGCCTCTCCCATTGCAGAGCACAGGCTCCAGACGAGCAGGCTCAGCGGCCATGGCTTATGGGCCCAGCCACTCCGTGGCATGTGGGATCTTCCCGGACTGGGGCACGAACCTGTGTCCCCTGCATCAGCAGGCGGACTCTCAACCACTGCGCCACCAGGGAAGCCCTACTTTTGGTGTTTTATCTAAAAACTCTTTGACTAAACCTAAGGCCACTTAGAATTTCTCTGTATTATCTTCTATAATAAGATGTACAGTTTTGCATTTCACATTTAGGTCTATGATCCATTTTGAGTTAATTTTTGTGAGAGGTGTAAGGTCGGTGTCTAGATTCAGTTTTTCTCATGTGGATGTGAATACCATTTGTTGAAAAGAATGCTTTCACCATTGAATTGCCTTTTGTCAAAAGAGCCATTGACTATATTTGTGTAGATCTATTTCTGGGCTCTCTAGTGTGTTCCATTGATCTATTTGTCTATACTTTCATCAGTAGCATTCTGTCTTAAGTGTTATAGCTTTATAGTAAGTCCTGAAGTTGGGTAGGGTCAGTCTTCTGACTTCCCTCTTCTTCAGTATTGTGTTTGCTATTCTGAGTCTTTTCCCTTTCCATACAAACTTTAGAATCAGCTTGTTGTTATCCACAGAATAAGTTGCTGGGATTTGGGTTGTGATTGTATTGAATCTATAGATCAACTTGGGAAGAATTGACATCTTAATGATGTTTAGTCTTCCTATACATGAAGATAGTGTATCTCCATTTATTTACATCTTCTTTCTGATTTCAAAATCAGAGTTTTGTATTTTTCCTTATGGAGATCTTATACATATTTTATTAGATTTATTCCTAAGCACTTTTTTGCTTTGATGCTAATGTAAATGATATTGTGTTTTTAATTTTAAGTCACAGTGGTTCATTACTGGTATATATGAAATCAATTTACTTTTGTATCTTAACCTTGTATCCTGCAACCTTGTTATAATTGCTATATAGTTCCAGGAGTTTTTAATGTCAGTACACTGGGATTTTCTACATGGACAATCATGTCAGCCACAAACAAAGAGTTTCGTTTCTTCCTTACCAACCTGTATACTTTTTTTTTTTCTTGTCTTGTTGCGCTAGCTAGGACTTCCAGCATAATGCTGAATAGAATTGGTGAGAAGAGACATCTTTGCTTTGTTCCAGTCTTAGGGGGAAAGCATTTAGTTTCTCACCATTAAATATTATGGTTAGCTGTAGGTTTTTTGTAGCGGTTCTTCATCAAGTTGAGGAAGTTTTCCTTTATCCCTAGTTTGATGGGCATTTTTATCATGAATTGGTGTAGGATTTTGTCAAATGCTTTTTGTGCATCTATTGATGAGATCATATGATTTTTCTTCTTTATCCTGTTGATGTGATGGATTACATCATTTGATTTTTGAATGTTGATCATTCTTGTATATCTTAAATAAATACAACTTGGTCATTGTAATTATTTTTACACATTGTTGGATTCAAGTTACTAACATTTTGTTGAGGAGTTTTACATTTATAATAAAGAGAGATTGATCTGTAGGTTTCCTTTCTCATAATGTCTTTGTCTGGTTTTTGTGTTAGGGAAATGCTGGCCTCATAGAAAAAGTTGCAAAGTGTTTTCTCTTAATCTATTTTCTGGGAGATAGAATTCACCAGTGAAACCATTTGGGCCTGATAATTTCTGTTTTTGAAGGTTATTAATTGTTGATTCAATTTCCTTAATAGATAAAGGCCTATTCAGGTTATCTGTTTCTCTGTGTGTGAATTTTGGTAGATTGTGTCTTTTAAGGAATTGGTCTATTTCATCCAAGTTATAAAATTTTCAGGCATAGAGTTCATGGGATTAATAGTTGGCCCCTCTTTTATTTCTGTTATTAGTGATTCTTGTCTTCTCTGTTTTCTTCTTGGTGAACCTGGCTAAAGGCTTATCAGTTTTATTGATCTTTTCAAAGAACCAACTTTTAGTTTTGTTGATTTTCTCTAATATTCCTCTGTTTTCAACTTCACTGACTTCTCTAATTTCTTTTCTTTTCTTTATTTTTTTTTTGAGCCATGCTGCGTGGCTTGTGGGATGTTAGTTCCCTGACTAGGGATTGAACCCAGGCCCTCGGCAGTGACAGCACAGAGTCCTAACCACTGGACCACCAGGGAATTCCCTGACTTCTCTAATTTTTATTATTTCCTTTCTTCTGTTTGCTGTAGGTTTGTATTGCTTTTCTTTTTCCTAGTTTCCTAAGGTGGAAGCTTGGATTATTGATTTTGGATCTTTCTTCTTTTATGATATATGTATTCACTACTATAAATTTCCTTCTTTACATTGCTTTTACTGCATCCCACAAATTTTAATAAGTTATATTATCATTTTTATTTAATTAAAAATATTTTTAAATTTTTCCTGAGACTTCTTTGACTCATGTGCTGTTTAGAAATGTGTTGTTTAATCTCAAAATATTTCTGAATGTTTCTCCTATTTTTGTATTGTTGATTTCTGTTGAATTCCATTGTGGTCTGAGAGCATATTTTGTGTGATTTCTATTTTTTAAAATTTGCTCAGGTGTGTTTCATGGTCCAGAATGTGGTCTGTCTTGGTGAATGTTGCATATGAGCTTGAGAAGAATGTGTATTCTGCTGTTGTTGGATGAAGTATTCTAGAAATGTCAGTTAGATCAAGTTGATTGATAGTGTTGTTCAGTGTGACTATATTTTACTGATTTTCTGGCTTCTGTGTCTGTCAATTACTGATAGAGGGGTGTTGAAGTCTCTGGCTATAATAGTGGATTCATCTATTTCTCCTATCAGTTACATCAGTTTTTTTTATTTTATTGTATTTTTTTTTTTTGTGGTATGCGGGCCTCCCTCTGTTGCGGCCTCTCCCGTTGCGGAGCACAGGCTCCGGACGCGCAGCCTCAGCGGCCGTGG
>NC_041229.1:9092516-9098971 GCF_002837175.3 Physeter macrocephalus | reverse complement strand
CGCTCTGCGGCATGTGGGATCCTCCCAGACCGGGGCGCGAACCCGGTTCCCCTGCATCGGCAGGCGGACGTGCAACCACTGCGCCACCAGGGAAGCCCCCCCTTTATTATTATGTAATGCCTTCTTTATCCTTGATAATTTTCCTTGTTCAGAAATCTGATGTGTCTTAAATTTATATAGATAAGCTTTCTTTTGATTAGTGTTAGCATGGTATATCTTTCTCCATCCCTTTACTTTTAATCTGTGTCTTTATATTTAAAGTGGGTTGTTTATAGACTGCATATCGCTGGGTCTTATTATTTTATCTATTCTGTCAGTCTCTTTCTTTTAATTGGTGCATTTAGACTATTCATATTTAAAGTAATTATTGATATAGTTGAATTCATGTCTGCAATATTTGAATGTTTTCTATTTGCTGCACTTGTTCTTTCCTTTTTACTTTCTATTATCATTCTACCTTCTCTAGTTTTAATTGAACTTTATATTATTCCATTTTCTCCTCTCTTAGCATATCAGTTATACTTCTTTTTCTATTTTTGGTGATTGCCCCAGAATTTGAATTGTACCTTTATAACTAATCTAAGTTTACTTTCAAATAACACTATATCACTTCATGGGTATAGAAGGTACCTTATAAGAGAGTATTCCCAATTCCTCCTTCTCATGCCTTATGACATTGCTGTCATTCATTTCACCTGTCCATAACCATGGTTACCTCATTACCCATTACATTGGTGCTATTATCATTTGAACAAATATTTATCTATTAGATCAGCTAAGAATTTAAAATTCAAAGTTTTATTTTACCTATATTTATTCCTCCTCTGAAGCTTATCCTTTTTTATGTAGATCTCAGTTTCTGACATATTTTCTTCTCTAAAGAACTCCTTTAACATTCTTGCAAGGCAGGTCTACTGGCAACAAATTCAGTTTTTGTTTTTCCGAGAAGGATAATTTTACTGAATACAAAATCTAGATTGGTGGGATATTTTTCCTTCAATACTTTAAATACATCACTCCACTCTCCTCTTGCATGGTTTCTAAAGAGAAGTATTTTGTACTTCTTATCCATATATCTGTACAGGTAAGGTAGGTATTTTTCCTCTGGCTTCTTTCAAGGTTTTCTCTTTGTCTAGTTTTCTGCCATTTGAATGTAATATGGCTAAGTGTAGATTTTTTGGTATTTATCATGCTTGGTTTCACTGAGTTCCTACATCTGTAGTTTCATGTCTGTCATTAATTTTAGAAAATTCTCAGCTGTTATTTCAATTTTTTCTTTGGTTCCTTTCTTTTTTCTTTTCTGGTATTCTTATTATGTGTATGTTATACCTTTTATAATTGTCCCATGGTTCTTGGATATTCTGCTCCATATTTTTCATTCTTTTTTTCTCTTTACATTTCAATTTGGGAAATTTCTATTGACATATCTTCAAGATCACTGATTCTTTACCATGCCTAGTCTGTTAGTGAGCCCATCAAAGACATTTTTCAGTTTTGTCACAGTGTTTTGATTTCTAACATTTCCTTTTGATTCTGTCTTAGAGTTTCCATCTCTCTGCTTACATTACCCACTGTTCTTGCTTATTTTTAGAATCTTTAGCACATTAAACATAATTTCTAAAAATTCATTGTCTGAGAATTCTGACATCTCTGCTATACCTGAGTCTGGTACTTTTGGTTGCTTTGTCTCGTCAGACTTTGTTTTATATTGCCCTTCAGTGTACCTTGCTATTCTTTTGCCAAGAGACAGGCATGATGTTTTGGGTAATAGGAACTGAGGTAAATAGGATTTTAGTGTGA
Organism: Physeter macrocephalus; assembly: GCF_002837175.3. NCBI lineage: Eukaryota > Metazoa > Chordata > Mammalia > Artiodactyla > Physeteridae > Physeter > Physeter macrocephalus. The sequence goes on along the minus strand of NC_041229.1, from coordinate 9,097,171 downwards.
GGTTTTATTTTTTTTTATTTTTTATTTTATTTTTATTTTATTTTTTATTTTTTATTTTTATTATCCTAGCCTATCTGGCTAGGATTTATGCTGTGTTTACTGTTTACTATAGCTGTAGGTGTCTGAGGCTTCAGTTTTCTCTAGTGTCGTTTTTTTCTCCCCTTTTGTCTTTTGATTTCCCTAGAAACTCTTTCTCAATTAGAGTCTGAGCCTTGCAGTTCTTCCAGCTCTATAGCCTGTTATAAAGAAGACTTGTTGGGACAGGAAGACTAAAGGGAACAGGAGGATCAGGAGTTGGATATTTCCCACCTCCAACATAGTTTAGGTTCTGGTGAAGTAGTTTCCCTTGAGGGCAGGCAGAGAACAGAAAGCCCTGAGTGTGTTTTCAAATGGTTACTCCACCCCCACCCCCACCCAAAGCTGGAGGAGATTTTCCCTGAGAACCTGGTGGTGTTCCTGGAGGTAAAACCCACAAAAGTGTTGGTGCTTCACTAAGACTGAGTCCCCAAGAGCGTTTACATTTCGAGATAGTCCATAATCATCCTCCAGCAATTCATCAGTTACTGTTTAAGTGTTACTACCAATACATGTATACCAGCTCCAGCAGCTCCGCTCTAAGTAAACTGTAATTCTGTATTCTCAACTCTCTCTCCAGTTTTCTGGGAGTCAGTTTGTCCTGTGACCCCAATTCTCTTTTGGATCTAAGAAGAGTTGTTAACTTTTCAGTTTGTTCAGATTTTTTCTTATTGTGAGAATGACTATGATAGCTTCCAAGCTCTTTACCTCTTGGAACTGAAACCAACGTTTGTTTTCTTTTTTAATAGATAAATGAGCAAATATATAACTTTGTTGAATTGAAAGTGCTTGCCATTCTAGCACCTTAAGTATTCAATGCCTCTGCCCCCACTACAGCAACAAGCAAACAAAGGTACAGTTAGTCAAACCATGGAGTAGGGACAGAAAATCAAGAGAATTTAAAATGTTACCAGAGCTGAAGCTACCATGAGTTTGCTGTGTTGCCTCTTCTTTTCTCTCTTTCTTACTCACACCCTGTCCCTTGTCTCTTCTGTATTTGATTCCTCTTCTTCTTGCCCAGCAATGTCCTCTGCTCACTCCCTCTTTAAACCATTTCTTTTTTTTAATACATTTATTTATTCATTTATTTATTTATTTATTTTTGGCTGTGTTGGGTCTTCATTGCTGCATGCAGCCTTTCTCTAGTTGTGGTGAGTGGGGGCAACTTTTTGTTGCGGTGCGCGGGCTTCTCATTGCGATGGCTTCTCTTGTTGAGGAGCATGGGCTCTAGGCGCATGGGCTTCAGTAGTTGTGGCACGTGGGCTCTAAAGCACAGGCTCAGTAGTTGTGGTGCATGGGCTTAGTTGCTCCACGGCATGTGAAATCTTCCTGGACCAGGGCTCAAACCTGTGTCCCCTGTGTTGGCAAGTGGATTCTTAACCACTGCACCGCCAGGGAAGTCCCTAAACCATTTCTGTTGGAAGATACACCTTGAAATGCCCTTTTATAGAATTTTAAAACAAAAAAGGGGTGTCTAAATATATATAGATAAATATGTAAATAAATATAAATAGATATAGAGATATGCTTGTATATACCTATTCCATTTCTAGGAGTAGTTACATCTAAGGCAACAACAGAGACATGGAAGAACTAAAGGGAAAGAAAAGCTTATTTTTACTATATTCTTTTTTGTACTGTTTAATTTTTTACTATGTATATGTATGCTCTTAAAAAAATATTACATTTAAATGGAAGTTAATCACCCACTCTTAATCGTTGCTATCTAAAAACAAAAAGCAAGCTACAGCAAACATCATATTCAGGAGCAAAAACCTGAATGCTTTTACCCTAAGGTCATAAACAAGACAGAGATATCCATTATTTTTACCTCTACTCATCATTGTATTGGATGTCTTAGTGCAATGAGGAAAATAAAAGATCATTAAGAAAGAATTAATCCTGCCTTTATTTGCAGATGGCATGATTGTGTATGTAGAAATACAAACAACAACAAAAAAGATTTCCTATTTCCTCTTTTGTTAAAGTAATAATTAGAATTAATAAACAAAAGTAGCAAGGTTACTGGGTACAAAATCAATATGTAAGAATCAATTGTATTTTAAATACTAGTAAAAAATGATTGAAAATTAAATTTTAATAATCCATTTAAAGTAGCAAAAGATATCAAATTCCTAGGGATAAATATAATGTCAGCTTCAAAACAAGACAAGAATGTCTTTTCTTAACACTTCCAGGGAACATTGTACTGGCTCCAACCCTAATTCTCTCCATCTAGTCCCATAAAAACATTGTCACATGATCATCAAATAGATCCATATAAAGCCAATACAATTTAAAGAGGAGAGATGGCCTTCTCCATAAATTATCCTAAAGCAATTTAATATCTTGAAAAAATAGATGTATTCATGGTGTATAGTATCATGAAAAAATAAACTTATTCCCTCATACCATACATGATAACTAATTCAAAATTGATAAAATATATAAATATTAAAGACAAACAATAAAACTTTCAAAAGAAAACATAGGAATATATTTGTAGTTTTTTAATAAACAAAGATTAAACAGGACACAGCATTAACAGTATGATAAATTGAACTTCATTAAAATTAAAAGATCTATTACTATAAAACATTGCTAAGAATAGCCAGGTGAATGGCCAAGCCACAGGCTGAGCAAATGTATATGTCTGAAAAACAACTCATATCCAGAATATGCTTTCTTAAAGCTCAAATTAATAATAATTTAAAAAGACTAACACACTGTTTTTAAGTGGACAAAAGACTTGAACAGGCACTTCACAAAGGTGATGTCTAAATTCTAAAGAATATAGTAGGAAGTGCTCAAAATCATTATTTATTAGGGAAATGTAAAAAAAGACTAAAGTGATAGTGCACTACCACCCAAAAGAGTAGGTAAGATGAAAAGGACTGAAAATAACAAATGTTCAGAAGAAAGATGAGCATCCTTACCTGGAAACTACTGAGAGTGCAAATCAATTTAAATATTTTGGAAGACAGTTTATTAGTATTTAAGAAGCCTAGAAGTATGCCTATCTTGTGCCCCAGTAATCCACATCTAGCTACAGAACCAAGATAAATAAGTGTAAATTTCAAAAAAAAAAAAAAAAAAGCTACATGCTCAAGAATGTTCATAGCAGTTTTATTAATAATATGCAGAAACTGAAAACATGCTAAATGTTTATTAAGAGGATCATTGAAAAATAAATTGCTCTATATTCATACAATGGAATACTAAACAGCAATAACCAAGAGCAAAATACCTACACATACAACGTTATAGATGAATTTCACACTATACTTTGTATTGAGAGAAGGAAGCCAGAAATTTTTTTAAAAAGTAAATGTAATATTTAACATTTACATGAAGCTCAAGACCGAGCAAAGTGAATCTGTAATGATATAAGTAAGAATAGTAGGTATTTCCAGAAAAAGAGTGGGTAGTAATATTTATTGGGAAGGGGCAGACAAGAATATTCTGAAATGATAAAAATCTTCTATACCTTGGTATAGGTGGTGGTTACATAGCCTTATGTATGTGAAAAAAATTAATTGAGCACTTAAAATTTGTGCACTTTGCTATATATAGCTTACACTTCAATTTAAATGGAGGTGGGGTTGTATTTTTACTTACCAATATTGTACTGATTCTCCATCACCTCCACTGAACCCTCAATCCATAAATATCCTGAATTCAGCTAATTTTCCCTCTGCCATACAGTCTAAAAGCACAATCCTCCATTGCACTTTCATTCCTTTGATTACATCCTCATTGAACAGAACCATGTCAAAGGACAAAACTAAACGTGTATCCAAACTTTCCCTTTTTTTCTAATGGAACAGAACTTTTCTAAAAAACGTTCAAAAGTCACAGTATCTTGCAAACAGCTCACATAGTGTTGCTTCTCATAATGTGTTCAGACTAAAAAAAAAAATGTTCTTCTGAGTCTTTATATAAAGCTGTACCTCCATTTGCCCAATGCTGTGAATATATGACCTGTCTTGAGACCACCATCTGTTTCCCTTATGCCCTACTATTAAAAGATCATAGCTATATGCAATGCCTTAAAGTACAATGGCATCTGCCTTCCTAATAACTGGTTGGTTGGTTGGTTGTTACTGCTCTAATGGCTCCCTTCCACCCAAAGCTATCTATTACTCAGTTACATCATTCAGACCCTTGAAGTGAGGCTCCAAGTTCTATCGTATTAGTGTGGAAATAATGAGTGAAGTTCATATCCAACTTCTTTAACTCCCTTAAATCTGTATATCTCTCCATTAGAAGGTCTAATAAGTTAGCCTGTGTCTTTAGAGCTCTGTACACCACCTCAGTGGGCACTATGCTTGATTCTGTATGGAACTTTATTTCATACCCAAAAATATAGAAACATTTTTTATAATTTTGCCAAGACAAAATCACCAAATTTTTTTTAACATCTTTATTGGAGTATAATTGCTTTACAATGGTGTGTTAGTTTCTGCTTTATAACAAAGTGAATCAGTTACACATATACACATGTTCCCATATCTCTTCCCTCTTGAGTCTCCCTCCCTCCCACCCTCCCTATCCCACCCCTCTAGGTGGTCACAGAGCAC
>NC_041229.1:9088387-9092175 GCF_002837175.3 Physeter macrocephalus | reverse complement strand
GTATTAATTTACATTCCCACCAGCAGTGCAAGAGTGTTCCCTTTTCTCCACACCCTCTCCAGCATTTATTGTTTCTAGATTTTTTGATGATGGCCATTCTGACCGAAAATCACCAAATTTTTCACCTCCAACATTCTTACAAAAATATTCCAAAAATTAACCATTGAAAAATTGCATGACATCACTGTAAATAGAATTAGGTTTCTTTAAATGCAAAAATAAAAACCTCTGAAATGAGGGACTTCCCAGGCAGTCCGGTGGCTAAGACTTTGTGCTCCCACTGCAGGGGGCATGAGTTCAATTCCTGGTCAGGGAGCTAAGATCATGCATGCCGTGCTGTATGGCCAAAAAGAAAAAAGAAAAAAAAATCACACACACACACACACACACACACACACACACACACACACACCTTTGAAATGAAATCTTCCAAGGAAAAGATGGATCAAGAAAGCATGGCTAAAGGAAAACAGAGCACAGTAGATTCAAATTGAAGGGCCTAGATTCCGATCCCAGCTCTGGCACCAGGTACATGTGTGTCCATGGGCCACCTCAAAATATTTATTCGTCACCAGTGTGTAATGTGTCATATGAGGGGCTGGATTAAATCTTTTCTTAGACCTATTTAAGAGTAACCCTCTATGACTGTGAAAACTGTTTTCATAAAACAAAGAATGATTAGAATAGTTAGTCTGGAGTAAGGAGTAGAGAAATATAATGCTTAAGAGCAAGTTTAAAATTTCCTTTAACTATAGGAGAACAAGCACTGGCTGGCATTTGTTTCCTTCACTGAAAAAAAAATTTTTTTAATTGATAAAGCTTTGGAGCTCCTTTCTCAGTCATTTTCAAGAGAAGATTTTTTTGCTCAAGGTTTTCTTCAGGGCAACTTTGACATCCTTATCCCTCAGGCTATAGATTAATGGGTTGAACAGGGGCACAACAGCAGTATGGAATATGGAGGACACTTTCCCATGGTCAAGGGGTAAAATAGAAGGTGGTTTGAGGTACGTAAAAGCTCCTAACCCAAAGAAAAGAGAAACCACAATTATATGGGAACTGCAGGTACTAAAGGCTTTGGATCGACCCTCTGTAGAGTTAATGTGGAGAATCCTAGAAAGAATAAAACCATAAGAGATAAAAATGGCAACAATGGGCACCCCAATGCCAATGGTCACAACAATAAAGACCACCAGTAAATTTATGCAGGAGCTGTTGCAGGAGAGCTCAAGGAGGGGAATGGTGTCACACATAAAGTGATTGACAAGGTTGTCGGCACAGAAGGTCATAAACATTATGTTTCCTATATGGGCCACAGCCCCAAACACTCCCATCCCACAGACCCACCCCCCACAAAAGAAATAAACAAACCTGAGTAGACACGGTGACCATGTACACCAGTGGTTTACAGATGGCGACATAGTGGTCATATGCCATCGCTGACAGGAAGTAGGATTCAGAAAATACAAAGAAACAGAAGAAAAAAAACTGAGTCATACAGCTTGCATAGGAGAAAAGTTCTTCTTTGAGATAAAACCCATCAGCATTTTAGGGGTGAGGGTAGTGAAGTAACTAAAATCCATGAAGGACATGTTGAAGAGGGAAAAGTACATGGGAATATGAAGGTGAGAATTCAGTCTAATCAAGGTTATCAACCCCAGGTTCCCCACCACAGTGACCATGTAGAAACTTAGAAACAGGAAGAAGAGGGGGATCTGGAGTTCTGGCTGGTCTGTTAAGCCTGCGAGGATAAACTCTGTCACAGGGGAGACGTTATCTGCAGCCATTCTCCTCTAGGAGAACCTGTGAGGGGAAAAGAAAAGAGTCACTGAATGAAATAGAGGCAACATATTATGGAAGTTAATGGAAGTTATGGAGGTAAGATGGCGAAGAAAATAAAAGGAACATTTACTGAGCACTAACTATGGGACACAGGCACAGTTCTACATGCTGTGTGGCATTTTGATTATCCCCATATGACAGATGAGGACATTGGACCTAAGTGACTTGCATAAAACCCAATGCTCCTAAGTTTCAGCAGAAGGTGAATGAATACAGGTCGTCTGGTTCACAGCGGTTGATCTTGTACCCACTCTGCTATAGGACATACCAGGTCAGGCAGGCACTCACCCTCCTTCTGTTTGGAGTCACAGTGCTGTTCTCTACTGGCTCTCATCCATCTTGTTCATGGAGACTCAAATGCCCTGGTGAAAAGAAGGTGAAAACTCGGAGCTCAGAGCCCTCAGCTTCTGCTTCTCTACTTTAAGGATCAAAACCTCTAGTTTATCTTGATTCTCTTGCTGAGCAGAAGAACAAGATCTCTGATTGTGGCTTTGCCCCAAGCCTCTGTCCAGCTTCCAGGGATGAAACAGCGTCCTTTCCTAATGCACATGGATAACAGGAGACTAAAGAGTTTTATTCTGGATTAGAGATCTCAGTTGACCTAGTTACAAGAGACTCCCTCAAGATCACTGCTCCAGAGACCACCTTCCCTAAGGAAGAAGAAATGTTTATTTACATCTTTGATAATGCTTGACACAGATTTTAATGACCTATTCTTTTATTCAGGTTATATATTTTTAAGCACAATTAAGAGCAAAGTAGTGTGGGAAAAATAATTCTTGCTACTGTGTATTGAGCACTTACCATGTACCAAACACTGTATCTGACCCAGGACCCTCATATGACACCAAGTATATAAAGCAATGCACAAATAATTTTATCTTGTTTATTCCTCACAACAACCTTATATAGTAGACCTATTAATCTCTACTTTAAAAGTGAGGAGCATACACTGCTAGAAGTTCCCGAATCTTGAGTCAAAACCTAGCCTGTTCAACTCCAAACTTCTTAGTCTTAATCACTGGGCTACAATACCTCCCTGTAAGTGACAATGAAATCTCTGAATCAGCATTTTTACTTTCTAGGATCTCATGAGATTCTTTATAGATAAAAACAAGTACTTACATAATTTTAATGGAATGTAGAAAGTATTAGAGCCAAGAAGGGTAAAATTAGGGGTGTTGGACTTCAGAGGAGGATATTCATTATTTCAGTCACCTCTACAGTATACCAAGAATTATTTGCAGCTTCTCCAAGCTTAAACCTAAAGAAACTTTCTCTGATTTTCCTCTACTACTTGATTATGCAGTTTAATCTTGATTACTAAAAACAAATATTTGTCAGATAACTAATAACAACCTTTTTTTTCCAAATTTTTAGTAGCCACTTCAAGTTTCCATCTCATGAGTTGTTTGTTCACACACATTTTTTTTTAACATCTTTGTTGGAGTATAATTGCTTTACATTGTTGTGTTAGTTGCTGCTGTATAACAAAGTGAATCAGCTATACGGATACACATATCCCCATATCCCCTCCCTCTTGTGTCTCCTATCCCACCCCTCTAGGTGGTCACAAAGCACAGAGCTGATCTCCCTGTCAAATTCGTTTCTTTTTATGACTGAGTAATATTCCATTGTCCATATATATGTGACACATCTTCTTTATTCATTCATCTGTCAATGGACACTTAGGTTGCTTCCATGTCCTGGCTATTGTAAATAGTGCTGCAATGAACATTGTGGTACATGACTCTTTTCGAATTATAGTTTTCTCAGGGTATACGCCCAGTAGTTAGAGGAAAACACAGGCAGAACACTCTATGACATAAATCACAGCAAGATCCTTTTTGACCCACCTCCTAGAGAAATGGAAATAAAAACAAAAATAAACAAATAGGACCTAATGAAACTTAAAAGCTTTTGCACAGCAAAGGAAACCATAAACAAGA
>NC_041229.1:9084319-9088076 GCF_002837175.3 Physeter macrocephalus | reverse complement strand
CCCTTTTGCACTGTTGGTGAGAATGTAAATTGATACAGCCACTATGGAGAACAGTATGGAGTTTCCTTAAAAAACTACAAATAGAACTACCATATGACCCAGAAGTCCCACTACTGGGTTAGTAACAACTTTTGTCAAGACCTAAAAGCAGAGAACAAACTCTGCAGCCAACCTGCCAGGTAAAGTGGAGTTGATGAAAGATTCTGAACAAAAACGGCATTCCTTCAGCAAGTACCTAATGAATATATACCCTGTCCCTGAAACTCTTCTAAGACCTGGTGATTCTTCAGTGAAAAAGCAAAACAAAAACAAAAAAGGATTCCTGCCTTCATGGAGCTTTCATTCAGTTGGGAGAAGAAAAAAGATACATGAAAGAAAGAGGTAAAACATGTGACATGAAAAATGTGATGAAGAAAAGTAAAACAAGGGAAAAAGGGATAGAAAACACAAGCGTTACAGATTTCAATTTTAAGCAGAGTAATCTGACATTTGAGCGATGACTTGAAAGATACCTGAAAAGCTTATCCTGATAAGAACAGTTACTCTAACAAAACATGGCATGTTCATGGCTTAACAGAGCACCTTTCCAAGGCATCACGTCTTTTTCCTGCACTTTAAATGCAATACTGTATCCCAAATTGCTGGCTGTGAGGGAGAAAATTCTGATCATAGTAACAGGATAGAGGCAAGAGACCTTGCTGAGGTTTCAGACAGTGACAATCACACAATGTAGGTTATTGACTGAAACTGATATAAAGCCTAATAAAATTCTATGTAGCAATTTGCATTCTACACTCTTTATCAGGGTCTTTTAAATATTAAAGATAGTAGATTTTCTGTACAAAAAATAAATTTCTATTTGGGGAAGTTAACAGATGAGTTATATATATTTTTGGTATGAGTTAAGGGCTGGGGTCCTCTTGGAGAAGTTGTGAAATCAAAACACAAAAGCAGGGGTCCACCTTTCTCCAAGCAAGTCCAACTAAAACCACTGTATGTTTATGAGTATGTACACATACATCAATGAGCACTTGCTAAGACTCAGCAATGATGGAGTCTCATCTGTCTCATTTACACTGAGAATTGTCCATAGTCCAGAGTGACTCAAATGAATCCCAATCCCTATTCTCAATCCCACTTCACATATTTAAGAAATAGAGAAAAACAATCCATTATCAAAAAATTAGAATAATCACCATAAATAAGCTCTTCTTAAGACCCCAGGGCAAAGAAGAGCTTAGGGGTTCATTAAATGTTCACTTTCCTCTAGGAATCTTAGAGGGTTCTTGCAGGCATGATGCAACACCAGGGAAAATTCTTCTGAGATATTTGTCATTTCAGAGACAGTTTCCATGGAAATTGTATTTTAAATGCATCAAGTTTTTATTTCAAGTGAACCAGGACTTCTCTAAAGTCATTTTCAGTGTTCACTTGCTCCAGTACAAGCAGAGAGAAACATAGAAATAAATATTCTTGATTAAGTTACTTTTGTCGCAGAACTCTTTCCCAAAACTCGAATCTATGTATAATGGATTCCTTGTCTACTAACTGCTAACACTAAAATATATGTGAGACATGGTTTATAACATACTCATGTGGAAAATGTCTGTATAATGCAGTGTCTATGTACATATGCCTCACACATATTCACTAACCCTCAAATGTCTGGTAGACCTTCAGTCAGTACCAGAGTGGTGTACCCTTCACTCCACACAAGAGAAATACAAGAATAAGCCATAATTCCAACCAAAAAAAAGTCGAAGAGCCTGTACAGAGAGAAAATATGGCAGCTGAAATGTCTTCATTTGACATGACTTCAGTTAGGGTCTAAGGACAGGCATAACATTAAATCAATCTATCAGAAGTCATGTGGTCTGTATTATACTTAATGTTCAGTTGGTTTTTGATATATTTACTTGACACATTAAAATGCTAGGTAAAGTGATTCAAAAGAAATGGTTCATGCCCCAAAGGGGTTTACAGTCTTATAGAGGCATCTCATGTTCTGTCTCTTTACCACTTTATTCCCTTCATGTTTCAAAATTTCCGGTGTTTAGTTCTCAACCATCTGAGCCTCTTCTTCCTTAAATGTTTGGTGAGCTCATTCATGACTTCAACAACATCATCTTTATTGTTAGTTCCTAAGTTTGTATTTCTAGTTCTTATCTTTCTGTTAATTCCCTGTCTTGTGTATACAACCTCTCTATTAAAATGTTCCAGTATGCTGTCCTGTTGTCACCCTGAACTCAACAAGTACAAAAATTAACACATCTTCTTTGTCCCCAAAGCAGAGTGCCCAACTTTCCTATGTCTTTACTGGAGAGAAAGTAGAAGATAGTACTAGTGGGGTACTATAAATTCTAGCTCATTTGGGTTAGCCCTAGTTAACATCTCTTGTCCCCCCAAAATTATTATTAGTAGCAGCTTCTCTCACTCTGAAATATATCCCAGTTAAATTAGAAATTGTATGTGGAATCAAACCAACCTTTATAATTCCTGGCTCTGACACTTACTAGCTATGTGGCCTTGGGAACTTTGAGCTTCAAATTACTCATCTTAAAATGGGGATAATAATAATAAATGATGTATCTTCCATTACATAGAACATAGAAGACACAAAAAATACTATATTGTTGTTACTGCTATTATCGTCATTACTATTCAGATCTGTACCTTTGAATGAGAAAAATATTTAAGACTGTAGTGGCACACAGGATTAGTTAAAATAGGGACAGACTGAAAGCAGGAAAATCAGTTAAGGTTTCACAAGCAGTGGAAATAGTAAAGTGAAAATAGTATCAAGAGATAAGAACATGGAAATACAGGATTTAGTATCTCTGTGGTTTGGAAGAGAAGGAAAGAGAAGAAAGAAGCACAAATTAAATCTGACTAAAATTTTGAACCCAGGGAACCATGAGCAGTATGGTAGAAATGAATAAATAATGAGTGGAAAGGATAAGGAGCTAGATTTTAGACTAGATGATAAAATGCTGGCAAATATCTTCAAAAGGAAAAGTAAAAAATTGGCAATGGAGGAACAGAGCTTGCAAGAAAGGGGTCAAAATACAAATTAGGATACTCTGATCATAGAAGAATGATGAATTGTTCCAAGTAGAAATATTTAAAGACAGAATAGTCAAAGGGTAAATAAATATTTCTTGAATTCATGAAATTCACAGAAGCCAAAAAAAAAAAAGAGAGAGAATTTCTAGTATGAGAATTAACTAATGTTTCTGTGCATCCAAGGAAAAGAAGAAGAAATGAAAATGAATTTAAATAAATTGAACTCTTGCATTCCAATTTACTTCTTCCATATCACTGTTAATCTATATTTTGTCCTTAAATGTTTAGAAGAATTCAGTATTAAAGCCTGGAATTTCCTTTTTGGGAAGGATTTTCTTTAATAGATTTAGGACTATTCAGATTTCTGTTTCTTCTTTTGTAAGTTTTACTAATTTGCATCTTTTAAAGAATAACCCAGTTTCTCTAAGTTATCAACTTTATCAGGGTAAAGTTGTTCATAATATTTATTTATTTTTTTATAGGATTTTATTTTATTATTATTTTATTTATTTTATTTTTTTTTTTTGCGGTACGCGGGCCTCTCACTGTTGTGGCCTCTCCTGTTGCGGAGCACAGGCTCCAGATGCGCAGGCTCAGCGGCCATGGCTCACAGGCCCAGCCGCTCTGCGGCATGTGGGATCCTCCCGGACCGGGGCACGAACCCGCGTCCCCTGCATCGGCAGGCGGACTCTCA